>NC_090436.1:585340298-585648596 GCF_031143425.1 Pleurodeles waltl | reverse complement strand
GATACATCTGGCTATTAGTTTTTTAGGAAATACTTTCTAAGAAAAAAACAATACCGCCCCGCGGTCGAAAGACCGCTGAGGGTATTTTGGCTTTTGCACTGGGCTGGCGGGCGACCGCCAAAAGGCCGCCCGCCAGCCCAGTGCAAAAGACCCTTCCCACGAGGACGCCGGCTCACAATTGAGCCGGCGGAGTGGGAAGGTGCGACGGGTGCAGTGGCACCCATCGCGTATTTCAGTGTCTGCAATGCAGACACTGAAATACAAAGTGGGGCCCTCTTACGGGGGCCCCTGCAGTGCCCATGCCATTGACCCCAGGGGCCCCACGACAACCCATACCGCCATCCTGTTCCTGGCGGGAGAACCGCCAGGAACAGGATGGCGGTATGGGCTGTCAGAATCCCCCAGGGCAGTGGAAAACCGGCGGGAGCCTGCCGGTTTTCCGCATCTGACCGCGGCCAAACCGCCGTGGTCAGAATGCCCTGCTGGGCACCGCCAGCCTGTTGGCGGTGCTCCCGCCGACCCTGGCCGCCGGGGTCAGAATCACCCCCTTTATTTTTTTTATCTTATGCTACCTCCTTTCAGTCAGTCAGTGGCTTTATGAGGCATGTGTTGCTAAAATGACGACTCTCACTGTGACTGACTTTCCTAATCATCACATAAAAAATTCCATGGCCCTAGGAGACCAGCAGCAATGTACTTATAGTGTGCCACCATGCATAGAACATTCTTTAAATTTTAAAATGTATTTTGTTTCTTGGTATAGCTACTCCTACTGGTCTAAAACCACTGTCAGGAGATTGCAGCCCAGCGTTAGAGGCTCTAGGTCAACAGGGCACATTACCAGCGATTAATGGATGAGGAGGGCCCGGCACATGCCCCTACTTCTGGAACAGGGTCCACCAGCCAACAGCCTGTGCTTCCAGTCCACACCAGCCCCATCCCTGTGACGCCCCCTTTCAGACTGGCTCTACCATTGATGTGTGCTGAGCGAGCTGGCACACTTGGGTTGTCGGAAGGTGTGCCTCAATGTTGGCATTGAACATCTGGAGACGTTCACACAGAATGCCCGCTATTAGCTCTTTTTATTTTTTTTGGTGAGCAGGAGTTGCAGTGGGCAAAGAGGGTGGGAATTTGAGAAGGGCATTTTTCATCATTATGGACACTGTTGAATAATTTGGACATGGACATATTTAGGACATTGGTTAGGGAAGTGGAATGATATGGGAGAGGAGTGGGCCTGTTGTGGATGGAGAGGGTGGATTTTACATTTTAATATGTATATGTTCTATGTTAGTAAAGGGAATTTTTTATAATCACTTCATGTCTGAAGCCTACGAATTGTAAAACTTTAACAGTATTGTAGAGTCAAGGAGAAGTATTCCAAAAAGATATAGGGATAAAAAACTAGGGAGAATTATGTGGTCCAGTGCATCAGTCTCCCAACATGAACCTATAATTCAAATAAGATGAACTGTTCTAAAAGAAAGGACTCCATTCCACTAATTCAGGTAGGGGGTCTTTTCAGTCACCACATCCATTTGTCTTACAGGAACAGTAGCCCTCACTTACCATTGGGTGACATTCTTCATCATCAGCCCATGCTCCTCATCAGTCTGGCATTGCAATGCCTGATGGGCCCTACATGTGGGCTGTTTGTCTAAGATCTGTTTAAGAAAGAATGCTGGTAGTGAGTAGCTGTGGGAGGGGTTGGGAAAACTGCTAAAATTGTCTAAAGGTGCCCCAGAAAACTATCTTTGATACAACCTGACACCCCTGCCAAGGTTTAAAACAAAAAAGGGGGAAATACAGAAAACAATGATCTAGTTCCCTACCAGAAACAAAATGTATGTCTTCCACTCTAATTAGCGATTTTGATATTATGGAACTATGGGGGTCATTCTGACCCTGGCGGTCTATGACCGCCAGGGTCGTGGATGACTGAAGCACCGCCAACAGGCTGGCGGTGCTTCAAAGCCCATTCCGACCGCGGCGGTAAAGCCGCGGTCGGAAAACCGGGTCCAGAGGTGTCCTGCCGGATTTCCCCCGGCTGGGCTAATCCTCCATGGTTTTCACCGCCAGGAACAGGATGGCGGGAACGGGTGTCCTGGGGCCCCCTAACAGGGCCCCAGCATGCTTTTCACTGTCTGCTTAGCAGACAGTGAAAAGCGCGATGGGTGCAACTGCACCCGTCACACACCTGCAACACCGCCGGCTCCATTCGGAGCCGTCTTCAGTGTTCCAGGCCGCCTTTATGCTGGGCCGTCGGGCGCTAACAATGTTAGCGCCCAACGGCCCAGTGGGAAGGTCGGAATGGCCCCAGAGGTCTTTTGACCGTGGAGCGCCCATATGGCGGTTCCTGCCAGGCGGGCGGCGCCCGCCGCCCGCCGGGGTCAGAATGACCCCCTATGTGTGGATATTCCCTAACCTTCAGAACTGCTAGTCATGGTCAACATGTTTCTCACCTTATACAGTCACACGGATCGGGTGGTGATTCTTCAGGACCTGTTAGTTGTGCCTAACTCCACTAAGAGAGCAAAAAACTCTACTCCTATTGCTTATGTAAAAAATGACTGAAATCTTACATTGGAATCATGAACTTCTGAATGTGGAGACCCTCCTAGATTAGGTACATGGGCCCCTTGGGGATCTATTAAGACCATGTACCTGACCTAGGAGGGTCTCCACATTCAAAAGTTTATGATTCCCTGGTACTGAGGAACATGAGAACAGAGCAATTGGAAGTGTCCGATGAGACATTACAAGGATAGTTAGTGGAATGTTAAATGCTCTTTCATTAAAGAATTATACACTCAAGAACATTAGAACATAAGAGATCAATTTTAAATATTGTTAAAAAATCTGAATCCTAGTCTATTGTGTATGATATGACATGAAGCCATTGTTACCATAAGGAAGAAAAATATAAATGCAGCAGTAATGTTCACCAACATCGTAAATAGAATAAACCACTATAACATGGTTGCAGTGATAAATCTATAACAATCTTATCCTCATTCTGCTACTTCTATGATCTAATTTAATTCTAGCTAAGCAGAAAATAGAACCAGTTTGGAGTTTCAGAAATGACACACCTGCATACCTGTTTGGATGATAGAATGTATAGCCAATGCAGCCACAAGGTCTACTATTCTCATCCCATAAAGCCAACTGCACTGATAAACCATTAGGTGAAGGCTAAATGCCTCCAACCTTGGTAGCTTTCAATTGGGGACAGATATATTATTCTGTACAGCCTGTCCCAGAGTTTCCTGGTGTGAAGATTCCCCTTAACCATTCATTCTCTGTGCCTGACGTTTATCCTATAATATCATTGTAGTTTTAAAACATTAAGAAAAACTATTAACAGAAAATGGATTGATGCCCTTTCAATTGCATTCAATGTATGAGACTTTATTCTTTTTGAAACAGAAGCAATGAACAAGAGACATAGTTGTTGGCCTTCTAGAAACGTCTAGAAATACAAAAACAATCTAAAATGAAATGAAGCAGTCAGACTTCAAATTAAATACTGCAAATATAGTCATGTACACTTGATCATCACATTGCAGAATATATTAATGTACTCTAAATGTGTGCCATTTAATCACAATCATTGTGCATTTTACTAATCCTACATATTCATTTTTTTATTGATTGGCTGGTACATACAGCTCAACTATGGGTATACCCAGAACAGAATAAACATAATATTTGTAAAAATAGAATTTAAAACCATAATCGCAGGCCAGCATTGATTTTAACTGTATGTTTGATTAAAGTATGTACTAGCAGGAATGAGGAGTATTACAAATGTTGCATCCAGCGCAGCAGCTAATTTGACAATAACTTATTGTTACTGAAAAATAAGATAAAATAACCTAATAGTAATTAAGTAGGAAAGCCTGCTTTTTACCCTGGTGAGATGAATGGGAATTCCAGTGCTTACTCAGTGAAGTATCCTCTGAGAAATGGGCAACTTTCAATAATTCCCTCAGTCATTGGACTCAAACTACCAACTTGACTTGCAAAAGAGGTGTGCATTTCCAAAATGTGACATTAATACTACTATCATTAAAATGGTGGGCAGGTGAACTCAAGGCCATTTTCTATAATTCAGGACACCTAGCCCACCTCTAAGGCCTGGAAATCAGTAAGTCCAGTGTATTAGACTGTATTCATCCACTTATGCATACTTTGGGCCAGATGTATCAAAGGGTTTTAACCATTCTGTGTCAATGGGAAAATGTTTTGGTACATGCGGCCCTTTGTTCCCATATATGGTATTTCTCACCACTGCAATCCATTGTTTGTCTCTTTAGCAGCTTTAACTAAGAACCAATCAAGTAGTCCACTACAAGAAGGTGAACTCTGGAGCATGACATTGGACTGATCATATGACAATAGATCAGTTGCTGTCTAATACCTCTGTTATGAAGGTGTTATTTCAAGTGAAGGTTTTCCAAAATAAACTATGCACATTCTATAATTCATTTGAATGAACAGTGTTACCAGTGTTGGACTCCATTACAATCACTATTCTTATTTAATCCTTGCCCACTAATTTATCTCTGTAAAAAAATTTATGTCCAGAGATTTTCATTTTTGATTTGTGTTTTTGGACCATTAGAGAATAATTTAGCTTGGGTGTACATTGCTGACCTGGGCCAAATATTTCTGTGATTACATTTTTAAAAGTGCCATATGTGTTGCAGTGATGATGTAATATTTCAGGAACCATGAGACCTATCTACTTCATTTTGGTGTCAAAACATAGGTTGTGGGGGTCAAGTAGTCTTTTAGATATAGAAAATGATTCCTAAGAGCAAACCTTCTGCCATTTTCCAATGTTAAGACTATAATAGAAGAAGTAGAGACATGTATAGAAACAAAACAAAGGTTAATGATTTTTAATCCTTTTATGTATACGCCAAACAATGTTTATGGTCTGATTATGAAAAAAACTAATGTTTATCACTCCTGTTTTAGACTCATTTTCATAGTTTACTTTTAGGGCTCCCAAATGAAGCAAGTACTCCATTACAAATTGCCTGCATGACCCATAAAGCCCTATACTTAAAGACCCCAGGGTACCTAGCAAAAACACTGGAGCTATCAGGTGGATGCAGATCCTCTAGAAGCACCAGCCCTTTATTGCTGAAACCACAGAAATTATACAAAAAGAAAGCATACAAAGAGCCTTCTCGTGTATTGCCCCAAGAATTCGGAACTCCTTGCTCCCTGAAACCAGACTGATCCCCCTCAATGACATAATTTAAAAAAGAAGTTAACCTTCTACTGACCCACAAATTTCTGCACTAGAGTTAACAAACGCTACTTGCTGGACCCCAACTGGTCAAATTGCCTACAATTCACTTATTATGTGCTTGTATATTGATTTGGAGGCCTGGTCCTCGTAGTGGCCTTTTCCCTCTCCCAGGGGATACCACTTCCTGTACCGTTCTCAATTATGTTGTCGTATGTTTTTACCTGTAAAGCACTCTGATACACCCAAGGGTCATGTTCGCGCTATACAAAGCTTTGTATTGGTATTTATTAAACATAAATATTTATTTGTTTCAGTAGTCGCTCGTGGTACATTTGCTGAATGTTGAACATTTGAGAAGGGCATATCGACAGGGATGTCTTTTTGTAGCACATGTTTTGCAAGTACATGTTCACGTAAGTTCTGTGGGTAAAGGCTCTAGAAATTTCGTAGGTTTAGCGCCCTATCAATATCTTCCCAACCAAATTCACACGGGTCTTTCTCTGCATATGCATGATTCAAAACATTTACACATCTTCTTATCAAGTACAATGCTTTTTTAATGTGTCCACGCACAGATTATGACATCAGTGGAAGGTCACTTAGCAGGACTGATTTTGTGAACGCACTATACCAATGATCATCAAATGTGTGACAGTCAGAACTTGTTTTCCACACATGCCCAAGGTATTTTTCCACGTCTTTAAAGTTACATTCTTCTTCTGTCTCAGCAAATCCTTTTAGAAACGTCTCAGGATCAGCAGTTAAAGTTCCAAGCTTTGTTCCAATGTTGCTCATAGTGTCATCACCCATAAGAATATGTGAACAATGGGCATCTCTGGGCCATGTATCTTATATAGAATATGTAGCTGGATTTAGTGTATTTTCTCACCTGTTCCATAATGTACCCAGAAATCTGACAATCATTGACTTATGAACATTGCAACAAATGTAAATAGCACAATAATAACATCTGTGTCATTTGACAGTACAATGATTGATTCGAACAATTTTGAATAGCCCACTCAACATGTGATACAACACGAAGTTTAGCTTCCTCCAGTTCTCTGTTGGACTGTACCTTTTGAATATATCTCTGCAAACACCAACTCCTCATTGACATTCATTCCACTTGCAATAATGTGATGTTCAGTGTTCACTGAAGCATCAGCAATGTTTTGGTGAGTTAACATTTCCAAGTTCATCTTGTATGATGTTGATGACCAGAATGTATCAAGTTGCACAGATATAAGTGTTGAGTTTTTGATGCAGGCAAGGTCAATTGTTCCACTTATAGACATTCATCTGATTCGATCACATTTTTTGACAGACAGTTCAGTATTACTGTCAAAGACAATATGCAGTTCTTGCTAGGTGCACGCCGACTTTAATATAAGTAGAACAGTCTGATCGAACTCTCCAAAGTTTTGAATAGATTAAATCTTGGCCATTCACAATTGTGAAATAGAGTCCACAACAATAGCAGTTTTCAAAGAGGACACCTTTTTGAATTGAAATTCTTCAGGTACGAGTTTGTGCTTCACTAGTTTGATTAAAGCATCTCCATCAAATAATGCATTTGTTTGAAGAAGATCATGCAACAGAACGTCTTTCATAAAATCTTCCCTTTCTTTTGCTACATCCATCTCTCTTTGTGCCTTTGAAAGTTTTTTTTGTAACCTTTTTTGTAGTGGATGGTTAGGTGATACTCTTACTATGCCAGTTCAAGTGTGGAAGTTTAGCTTTACTGATTATGTCAAACAGCTTTTGCTCTTTCAGTACAAATCTCTCCTGCTTCAGTTTTGCTTATAGTTTTCATCCATGTTCCAGGATATCTAGTAGACATGTCTTTATATTGCTATCCATATATTGTTTGGTCACGAAGATCAGGCTCAGTCATTTCAAAGGGGTTTCCTTTCTGATGCACAAAATGAAGAAGGCTGTCAACATGTTTATTAAAACATTCTCCTCTCTTTCCCACAAGTCCATGGTGAGGAACAGGTTCACAATGGTCCATTAATTTTTAATTTGTCACATCTCTCAAAACATAGCAAATAGAAAGGACTTCATGGTAAACTTGCTGCCATTGAACAACACATTCACTCTTACTTGTCTGACCAACAATTCCCTTGGAGCTTTTCCTGTGATCTCTGGAACATCTATACCAGTTTCATATCTGCAGCCACAGCATTGAACCTTCCCTCTCTGTCTTTCACCACACATGTCTCTGGATGAATTTTCTGTAGAGGTATTGTTTTTCCACCTCTATCTTTTTTTCACTCTTTCCAACTACCGGGACCCATGTCTCAGGAAGTTTATGCAATTGAATTTCCAAAACACAGTAATCAGTGACTCCACAGTCTTCAAATGCAGCTCCCAATCACTTTCCCAATCGGCAAGTACCAAGTTTTTCACTACAGCCATCATCTGTAAAACATTTTCCCAGAACTTGCAAAGTTCTATTTTTTCTTCACATTCTTTGCCAAACCCTACAGACTTGGTTTTCAGGTGTTCTGAATTTGACCTGAGTGTGTTAAAATTTTCCTGGATTTGCATTATGCCTTTTGAATGAATTGCACTATGTGCCTTGTTCACTTCTGAGATAAGATATCACACCTAATTTGTCATTCTTGTTCTAGAAAGCATGCCAAAGCAATGTTTCCATAGCCTCAGATGTGATGAGCCTACCTTGCAAGGCACAAGCATTATGAGTTTCGCTCAATACTGACTTGATAATTTGCTTCCAAAGATTTCAGCCTCAATAAGTGCAGAATCTATGGCACATCCACTAAGATAACATTCTGCACACTGCAAAGCCAGTCACTTTTGTCATGTGGAAAACGCCCATCATTGGATAAAGATCATCAAATTCTACTGGATTGCTAATAAAAATGTCAGCTACAGTACAGAAAACACCTTCATCACAGAAAATTGGCAGAATATGCTGGTTTTCAAGCTGAGCATGCACGTTTGGAAATTTTTCAGAGTTGTGTATACTGTTGTGTACTTTTTGAGATGATATTACTAATGAAAACCCAACCTTCTTCAGTGGGACCATGTTCTGGGAGATCAGAGCATGAATTCCATCCCACGGAGAAACTGGCTTTTCTTTATCCTTCAGTCTGCACCGAATAAGTGGTATGATAAATATATTTAAATCAACTTTGCAGACCGCAGCATCAGGTAGAAGAAGATCCATGCCATCAGCTACTTTTAAATATTCTGGTAGACTGGGATGTGTTAATGGCTTATAGTGATTTTCCACACATTGGCAAGGTAGTTGGGTTATAGGTTTGCAGCTTTGTTTGTTTATACCTACAGCTGACACAGCTTCTTTTCCAGCAGCTACTTCATTGGTACTGTCTTGAAAAAGCACCATAGCAGTATCATGATTGATGGTTGTTCCAGACAAAGAAGAGCTGTCTTCAAAATCAAAATTATCAAAAGCAGCAATTGTAAATCCTTCGAAGGTAGAAGAAGATCCATGTCCTCAGCCTCTTTGAAACTTTCTGGTAGAATGGGGCGAGTTGATGGCTTAGAATGACTTTGCACATGTTGGCAAGGCATTTGGGTTATAAGTTTGCAGCTTTGTTTGTTTATGCCTACAGCTGACAGGTTGTTTTCCGGTAGCTAATTCATTGGTACAGTTTTGAAAAAGCACCATGGCAGTGCCATGTGTGCTGGATGTTCTACACAAAGAAGAGCTGTCTTTAAAATCAAAATTATCAGGAATAGCAATTGTAAATCCTTTCTTGATAAAGTGACTTGGAATTGGTGTGCTGTTGGATTCACAAGATTCCTGCTCCGTACTATGTCATTATAAATTGTTGATACACTAGTCCTATTCATTGAAGTGATTATCTCTATACTTTTGTACGTGTACCTATTTTTACCAACCGGTTTTTGTTGGCTTTAGGACTTTGGGCACTTTACCACTGCTAGCCAGTGCTAAAATGCATATGCTCTTGTATTGTATTGGTGATTGGGTTATCCATGATTGGCATATATGATTTACTAGTAAGTCCCTAGTTAAGTACTCTAGAGGTGCTATGCTACTAGTGGGCCTGCAGCACTGATTGTACCACCTGCATGAGTAGCACTGTAAACATGGCTCAGTGTCTGTGTGTGGAGTTTTAAACTGCCAATTCAACCTGGAAAGTGGGCCAAACCTTCCCCTTTGTACATGCAGGGCACTCCTAAGGTAGGCCCTAGGTAGTCCCATGGGCAGGGTGCAGTGTATGTTCAAGGTAGAACATTTACCGATGTGTTTTACATGTCCTGACAGTAAAATACTGGTAAATTTGTTTTTCAATGTTGCAAGGCCTATCTCTATCATAGGATAACATGTAGAATGCCTTTAAATATCTTTTAAGTACAGTTTCCCATTGAGAGCAGATAGACATGTGGAGTCTGGTGTCTCCAAACTCACAATTTAAAAATGCACCTTTTGGTAAAGTTGTTTTTTAGATTGTCAGTTTGCAAATGCCACTTTTAGAAAGTTGGCATTTCTTGCTTAACCATTCTGTGGCTCTGTCTGCATGTGGAATCCACATATGTGTCAGACCAACTGTTGGGCTGTTTGTGAATTCCCTCTAGAGAGTGACAGAAAGGGAGGTGGGGTGTAGCTTGCATATCCTTATGAGTCTCCTGGGCTAGAGTGTGGAGGGAGGGGCTGACACGTATATCGGAAAGGGCTGTACCTGTCCTCACACAGTGCAGTCTCCAACCCTGTGGTGTGTGTTTAGTGCCAGGTCTGGGCAAGGCAGGATCTTGTTAACAACAGAGACTTTCCTTTGAAGTTTGCCTACTTCAAAGGCAGGAAGGGGTATATACTGGACCTTAAACCCCAGATTTTTAGATCACTTCTGGACTCAAGAGGAACCTCTGCCAAGGAGAAGAGCTGAAGAGCTGGAGGAGGAATACTGCCCCTTTGCCTGTGATTGTGCTTTTCTGGGTTGGTCTGCAGATGCTGCTTCTGCCTGAAAGAGGACAAAGGCTGGACGTTGTGGTATATTCCTTCCTGTGAAGTGTCTCTATGTGCTTGAACCGAGCTTGCCTCCGGTTTTGAAGTCTCAGGGCCATCAAAGACTTCCTCTGCCAGCTCCTGGACTTTCTGCTGAGACTCCTACCCTGCCAAGTAGTGCCCGCTCAAGTTCCTGGGCCCTTGAAAGGTTAATCTGGTGGAATCAATGCAGAAATCCATGCACAAGAGCTGTGTGGGGATACATTTGAAGCACCACCTGCAACACGGCTGTAAAAATAATGCACCACCTGCATCGCGGCTGAGAATCGTTGCACCACCTCCATCACCGCTTGAGAAACTACGCAACAACTGCTCATGGCTGCTAAAATTGAAGCAACCCCCCACGCTCATCAACCAGCTGGATTTTGCCCACATCATCACTGGGTGTCAAAATCAACAAGATCCAGCCCGGATCCGAGGTGCTTGTCTGGAAATCAATGCATCGCTCTCTTGAGGGAGAGAAAAACAAGGCATCGCCTACCTGATCAGAGAAGAAACAATGCATGGCCTCACTTGCAAGTAAGTAAACAATCTATGGTTTACTTTTCTGACACACGCTCGCCCGTGCTGCTTTTCTTTTTATGCAAACTAGGCACTTTGTATAACATCAATGCATCCATTGCTTTCTATGGAGTAAGACTTTTTTTAATTTCAATTTCAAAAGTCATAACTTTACTTGTGTATGTTGGTTTTTGTCATTTGATTTAGATAAATATTGGCTATATTTCTAAACTGGTGTGGTGTCCATTTTGTAGCGTATTCACTGTATTACTGTGTATGTTGGTACAAATACTTTACACATTGCCTTTGAGATAAGCCGAACTGCTTGTGCCAAGCTGCCAAGGGGGTGAGCAGTGGTTATCCTAGGTGTGTATTCTATCTGCTTAACCCTGACTAGATTGAGGGTCCTTGCTTGGACAGAGTATATACTGACTGCCAACCGGAGACCCTATTTCTAACAGTCGGCTTCTTTTCCCATCTCAAGAACTTTCGTTTGTAACAGTTTTACTTTGCTGATATTAAGCAATGATATAAAAAATGTTAAGACAACATCAGGCATTATTATTGATTCCCATGATTTGAGGATTCTGGAGCATCACAAAATATGTAATTAAGTCCAAAATCTAAATCTTTTCTGAGTTTTCTGCAACCCGGGATCTCATTTTAGCAGCAAGATTTTCAGGAGTCAAATCAACACCATAAGTGACTCATTCTTTTTGTTAGACCGACAAAAACGAATTCTGTCATTGTACATTCTCGCCAGAAAAGTCTTAATTTCATTATTATGCATCAATACAGTTTCATCAATGTTGACCATTATTTCTCTGACCTTAATGAGTGTGAACCCATAGCCAGCAATCAAGAGTGGCTTTAAAACTTAATTTGCTTTTTCAAACAGTGCAAACTTACCTGCACACCCCAGCAAAAACATTCACCTTGATGTTTAGATTAGCAACTTGGCTGAAAACTTCATCTTGAAAGAAACTAACTGCATACTCTGTACTTTGTTCTCTTGTCAATCCCTTTGGCCCTATTTTTGGCTAAATCACAGATGACACATTGAATATTCGCTGTTGATGTTTGCTTTTCTCTCACATGTTTCTTTGTTGAGGGAGTCCTCAGATTTTGTGGTTAGCAACACTCTGTCGGAAGGTAAAGAGTTATTTTCTGTCTCAATAAGACCACTTGACTCCCCAAACCTTTTTTGATACCAAAAAGAAGTATATAGGTCTCATGGTTCCTGAAATATTATATCATCACTGCAACACATCTACCTTTTTTTAAAATGTCATCCATAAAAAACATCCCTGATTAGCAATGTTTACCCAAGCTAAATTACTTCTCTAATGTTACAAAAACACAAATCAAAAATGAAACTCTCTGGACAATATTCTTTTAAGGAGGTGTAACAAGGGGCCAGGACAAACAGGCCTCCCTAAGCCAGGGCCTGATGCCAGAAATCAGCTCCAAATACTTGTGTGATACACTAGCTCCCGGTAAGAGATATGCTTAGTTTTAACATGTTCCTCCAAATTATAGTTTTCAGAGGAGTAACAATCTCAAGGAAGTCCTAAATTGTTTGCATCAGGATGCTATGCAAGATGCTGTGCTGTGCTGTGCTGCATAAGACAGGAAAGTGCTATATCTGCTAAAATATGGCATTGCTGCTCTGTTCTCAGGTGGCTGCTTAGTGACACATACACCTTTGCAGCATAGTGCAAAGGTGTGTGTGTGACATCTATCACATATTTGGTACTGGAATGATATCCTTCAAGTACAAAATATAGGCCCTCATTACAACATTGGTGGTAAAAGTCGCTTACCGCCGTGCAGAAGACCGCCAACACACCGCCGCCGCGGCAGAATCCCGTCACAGCCATTATGACCCACTGCTCTGAATCCGCCCAAATTCAGACACCAACACAAGTCCGCCACACCAAAGGTCAGTGATAATCTGGTGAAAGCAAATCCTCCACCGTCACGCCAACAGAAACACGCCCACACTATCACGACACACGAATCCACGCGGCAGTCTTTCAACCGTGGTATTCCATTGGCGGTACACACCGCTGCGCTCAAAATGCACACACATTTACAAAATACAGCCACATTGGACAATTCGAAATACACACACCTGATGCACATACACGCACCACTCTCACACACTCAATACAATATAAAACACACACCCACATCACCCACAAACCCCTATGACCAAAAATCACGAACAAAGGCCAGAGAGAGACCCCACAAACAACTAACAAGCATCCACAGGCACACAATACCATCACCCACAGAACTTCCACGCACCTCACACAACACACCACTAAATATCACCCCACCTATCACCACACACACCACCCCACACATCACCCACACCACCCCATGGCACGGCAAAGACACCCCAAGTTGTCGGAGGAGGAGCTCAGGGTCATGGTGGAGGAAATCGTCCGGGTAGAGCCACAGCTATTCGGATCACAGGTGCAGCACACCTCCATTGCAAGGAAGATGGAGCTATGGCGAAGAATCGTGGACAGGGTAAACGCAGTGGGACAGCACCCAAGAAATCGGGAAGAGGTGGAACGACCCACGGGCGAAGGTGTGTTCCATAGTCTCAAGACACCACATTGCGGTTCAGCGGACTGGCGGTGGACCCCCACCTCCTCCCCCACAACTAACAACATGGGGGGAGCAGGTCTTGGTGATTCTGCATCCTGAGGGCCTCGCAGGAGTAGATGGAGGAATGGACTCAGGTAAGTCAAATCTTAACTATTACATCCCCCACCCTACCTGCATGCCATCACATACCCCCACCCTCACCCTCACCCCCATCACTCCGACTCCTCACAAATGTTCCACTATCACAACCCACACATCCCAACACCAAACCCTGCATGCAACAAGAAAGCATGGACACCCATCACCAAAGCATGGCCACTGCACATACCCATACACCCCCCTAAACCATCATCACACAAGGTCCTACACAGGAATGCAAGCACTGGGGTACACGGACACCCACCCATTGCACACCATGGCACACACAGATGTAATAAACATCCTTTTATACCCCTGCAGGACCCCTACCCAACGTCACCGGACAGGAGGGTCCACACATGTCCACACCACCAACAGAAGAGGCCCACAGTGATGACAGCAACTCTGTCCAACTGGATCTAGATGACCAGCACAGCCCATTGGGGACCTTGGGACAGTCGGTTCCCATGACACAGTCACAGGCCACCACAGAGCTTTCCCCCTCTGGAAACACCAGCACAGCACCCACCCAGGAGGCCCATACCTCTATCCCCAGGACATGTCAATCAGCAGTGTGTCCACCACTACAGGGAACTCAGGCTAACCCACCACCCCAACAACAACAGGGACCTGGTGGCAGTGGTAGTGGGCACACGGTCCAGGAGACGGAGGCCCAGGAACACAGGGGAACTGGGAGGGCTGCTGTGCGACAGGGGGAGGACAGACACAGGGAACCCACTCTCCACGAGGCCCTCTCCTCCATCATGGGAGCCCACCACCACTTCCAGGAGACAATGGCAACGGTACTGGCCAAGTTTCAGGAGACCCAGCGCCTGCAGGAGGAACAGTATTTGGGCTTCAGGGAGGAACTCAGAACCATCAATTCCACCCTTGGCGCCATCGTAGGGGTGCTGAAGGAAGTACTCAACACCAGGAGGGACACTGTGGCACTACAAGGGGCCCCTGACACTAGCATGGACGATGAACTGCCCATCACCTCCGCCAGCGCTAGTGGACAGGAGGCACTGCCACAGGACAACCACACCAGCACCCCACCCCCTGCAGAGGGAGAACCACCCAGCAAATGGCCCCTGAGATCCAGGACAAAGACAGAGAATGATGCCAAGACCCCCGCCAAGAAATGAGACCACCCTGAATGTCAACCCTATGTCCCACTTTGTCACCCTGTCCATCCTTAAACTGCCCCAACTCCACTTCCTATGCCCATTTGGGCAATCCACCTGTGAGACTAATAGACTGGACTCTGCCATGGACAGTCCTCCACCATCAACCCTCACCATTTTGCAACCCCCTCCAATATTGAGCAGTTAAATAAACACCCTTGAAGCACAAAACAATCTGGAGTCAGTCTGTGATTTCGGAATAGTGTATTAGCAATTACTGTGGCAAAATGCTCTTACAATTGTAATGTCAACATGCCTATGTCACACAGCTCTAGTCCATGAGGAATCAAAGCAGATGTCACACAGTGGGACCCACATCTGTGAAATCGTAAGGGAAAGTGACAACTCAGTGACTATACACTGGGTGAAAACGACAGACAGTAGAGAGGTAGTAGTGTTAAAGTACATGTAGTAGGCAGGTTTGTATTCTTACCTGTGTCTCACTGGAAATATTGCAGGATCACCGAATTCCTGTTGTCCATATCCTCTTCGTCTGCTTCCTCGTCTTCACTGTCCACAGGCTCCACAGCTGCAACAACACCGCCATCTGGACCATCCTGCTGGAGAAAAGGCACCTGTCGTCGCAAAGCTAAGTTGTGAAGCATACAGCAGGCCACGATGATCTGGCACACCTTCTTTGGTGAGTAGAATAGGGATCGACCTGTCATATGGAGGCACCTGAACCTGGCCTTCAGGAGGCCGAAGGTCCACTCTATTATCCGCCGTGTTCGCCCATGGGCCTCATTGTAGCGTTCCTTTGCCCTTGTCCTGGGATTCCTCACTGGGGCAGTAGCCATGACAGGTTGGGGTAACCAGAGTCACCTGAAAATGGTGAGGGACAACTGTTAGACACACACTAACATGGAGTGATATCCCCAGACCCAGACAACCATTCCCACTGACTTGCTTCCAGGTGCTCACCTAATAGCCACACACGGTGCCTCTGAAGTTGACCCATCACATAAGGGATGCTGCTATTCCGCAGGATGCAAGCGTCATACACTGAGCCAGGGAACTTGGCATTCACATGGGAGATGTACTGGTCTGCCAAACACACCATCTGCTCATTCATGGAATGATAACTCTTCCAGTTTCTGTACACCTGTTCACTCCTGCGGGGGGGACCAAAGCCACATGTGTCCCATCAATGGCACCTATGATGTTGGGGATATGTCCCAGGGTATAGAAGTCTACTTTCACTGTAGGCAAATCCTGCACCTGATGGAAAACGATGTAGCTCCGCATGTGTTTCAGCAGGGCAGACAACACTCTGGACAACATGTTGGAAAACATAGGCTGGGACATCCGTGATGCTATGGCCACTGTTGTTTGAAATGACCCACTTGCAAGGAAATGGAGTACTGACAGCACCTGCACTTGAGGGGGGATTCCTGTGGGATGGCGGATAGCTGACATCAGGTCTGGCTCCAACTGGGCACACAGTTCCTGGATTGTGGCACGGTCAAGCCTGTAGGTGATGGTCACATGTCTTTCCTCCATTGTCGACAGGCCCACCAGCGGTCTGTACACCGGAGGATGCCGCCATCTCCTCACATGTCCCAGTGGACGGTGCCTATGAAGGACAACAGCGAGCACAGAGTCAAACAACTCAGAGGTACGTGAATACAGCTTACACCGAACACGAATCATAATCCGATATTTGGCCTGTATGTGTGTTGAGGCTAGGCCTAGGTATGTGTGACGCAGTTAAAAATTAAGCCGTGTGGACCCCTGAAATGGCGGCTGCCTGACCTGTAAAGTGGGACAATGGGATGTGAGGTAACTGCACTGGCGTTGTCCACCATCGCGGTAGGCGGTCGAAGACCGCGGCGCAATCCAGCATTGGTTAACATTGGACCCTATGGGTCCCAGGAGCCAATGACGATGAACGCTGGTGGTGACGGTACGCACCGCCGTGGACGTGACCACCATTTTCTATCTGTTCAATCACTTGATACCTGATCTTGGACAGGAGAGGACCTACACTGCAAGTGCTGCTGTGACCTCGGTCTAGAAGAGACAATGGCTCGTGCGACTGGAGAAAGGGTCCCTGCCTTCACATCGGAGGAGTTAGAGAAACTTGTGGATGGGGTCCTCCAGACAAACAGGTAAATACACTGGGAGCATGCTGTATGGGCTATGCCTGTGTGGCGTGGGGTGGATGCAAGATGGGGGGAGAATGAGGCGTGCATTAAACGACGGTGAGTGCATGTGCATCATGGCAAGGGTAGGGATGGTGGCCAATGACTGTGACGGTGCAGTTGGTAATAACTTTACTTTTCCCCCTGTACAATTCATGTTGGTCAGCGCCCACCAGAAAAAAGATATTTGGCGTGCCATCGCCAAGGATGTGCGGACCCTCGGGGTCTACCACCGACGGAGCACCCACTTCCGGAAAAGATGGGAGGACATTCGCCACTGGAGCAAGAAGCCGGCGGAGGCCCAGCTGGGGATGGCCTCCCAACATGGGAGGGGTGCCCGTCGCACCATGACCCCCCTGATGTTCAGGATCCTGGCGGTGGCTTACCCGGAGTTGGATGGGTGCTTGGGGGCATCACAGCAGCCACAAGGGGGTGAGTACACTCTCATTCTGCTGATTTTGCGTGCAGTGGAGGTGTCTGGGTGGGGGAGGTGGGCTGTGGGTTTCCATAGGCAAGGGCGAGTTTAGGAGGCAAGGTCCCCTTGTGCTGGCAGAGCCTGTGGCACCCCACCCCACCTGTGTACAGTGCCAAGTACACCTAGTCAGGCTCCAGTGAAATCGATGTGCGCAGATGTCGTCCATAGCCTTGTAAGCCATGTCCTAGGGATTGAACAGTGGAGGCCAAGTGCCCGGCGTAGTGCAGGGGGCTTCTTTGTCTGTTGTGTCCGCCAACGGTAGCGGTAATGCATGCACTCAACATGTCTTTCTTCTGCCGCCCCCCCCCCCTTTTTGTGTTCTCCCTGTTCTTGTGTGCATTAGCATCATCAGGCGGAGGAGCAGTGGCAACGGAGCAGGAGGGAGATGCATCCCACATGGCCCTGGAGGGCGAGACAACGGAGTCGGAGTACACCAGTGGGACGGAGGGCGAGGGGAGCTCCACGGCGGGGACAGGAGCTGACACCAGTGAAACTGACTCGTCCTATGATGGGAGCTCCCTTGTGGTGGCGGCAACATCTGTGCCCCCGCAACTACAGGTACAGCCGCCACCCCTCCTACCAGCACCGGCCTCCCAGCAGCCCCTCAGCGTTTGCCCCATGCCCGCTCACCCAGGAGGGTGGGCATCACCTTCACCTCAGGCACCTCAGGCCCTGCCCCAGTCACCCCTGCTGCCCTCAGTGAGGAGGCCATTGACCTCCTCAGGTCCCTCACTGTTGGGCAGTCTACCATTTTGTATGCCATCCAGGGTGTAGAAAGGCAGTTGGAACAAACCAATGCATTCCTGGAGGGCATTCATTCTGGTCAGGTGGCCCAACAGCGAGCTTTTCAGACTCTGGCCTCAGCACTGATGGCAGCCATTGTCCCTGTATCTAGCCTCCCCCCTCCAACTTCCTCCACCCAGACCCAATCCCCTGTACCTCAGCCTACCCCAAGCACACCTTCAGACTAGCATGCACACACGTCAACACACAAGGGAAGCTCTGGCAAACATAAGCACCACACATCCCACAGGCACTCACGCAAGCATCACCCACATGCAGAAACACCAACATCCACTGCCTCCACTGTGTCCCCCTCCTCGTCGTCTCCCTCCTCCCTCCCAGTCTCGTCTACACTCACACCTGCATGCACCACATCAAAAGCCACTACTTCCATCACCAGCACACCCACCACCACACCCCGCTCACGTGCAGTCACTACCCCCACTACCATTCACACGTCCCCTGTGTCCTCACCCAGTGTGTCTGTGACACCACATCCCAAGATACACAAACGCAGGCACACACCCACCCAACAGCCATCCACCTCATGACAGCCTTCAGCGCATGCACCTTCGCCCAAAGTCACCAAACCAACACCTCCTACAACCACAACCTCTTCCTCCACTCCCAAACCCCCTCCAGCTACCCGTCCCAGTGTTTAAAAAAAACGTTTCCTGTCCAACCTTGACCTCTTTCCCACACCTCCCCCATCCCGCCCGCCTCCTAGGGCCCGACTCTCCAGTTCCCAACCTAGCACCTCAGCCACAACATCTCCGGGACCAGTGGTGCCTGTAGTCACCGGAATCTGGAGTGCACCGGCCACCAGGGCAGCCAGTGTGACACAGAGCCACAGCACAGACAGTCCCCCACCTGTGAAGCATCTAAAGTTGGCCAGTGCCCGGCAGGAGAGGGGGAAGACTCCAGCCACCAAAGCCGCTCCCATAGGTACAGGTGGGAGTGTGGAGTCAGCTGCAACACCTTGCAAGGTGGGGAAGGGCCACAAGAAAGTCAGCAGGTCTGGGAAGAGCAGCACGGCGGAGAAGACCGTCATCATCCCCGCTGCCTAGGAGCACACCGCCATCATCCCAGCTGCCCATGTGCCCACCGCCATCATCCCCACTGCCCAGATGCCCACCGCCATCATCCCCGCTGCTCAGGTGCCCACCGCCATCATCCCTGCTGCCCAAGAGGCCACCGTCAGCACCTGCCCTGCTGCCCAAGAGGCCACCGCCAGCACCTGCCCTGCTGCCCAAGAGGCCATCGCCAACACCAGCCCCGCTGAGTCAGACAGGACCGCCAGCACCAGCCCTGCTGGGCCAGAGAGGACCGCCAGCACCAGCCCCGCTGGGCCAGAGAAGACCGCCAGCACCAGCCCCGCTGGGCCAGAAAGGTCCGCCAGCACCAGCCCCGCTGGGCCTGAGAGGACCACCAGCACCAGCCCCGACGGGCCATGAAGGACCACCAGCAACTGAGTCACTGAACAGGGCACCACCGCCACAAGCACCGCTGAACAGGGCACTGCCGCCACAAGCACCGCTGGACATGGCACCACCGCCACAAACACCACTGGCCCATGAGCACCAAGGGCACTGACGCTACTGAGGCCACCACGAACAGGATGAAGCACTCTGGGCACCATGCCCCTCCAGAACCAGTGGAGAAAGGCATCCACTTCCTCAGTCCTTAGAAGGATGAAGCACTCTGGGCACAAAGCCTCCTCCAGAACCAGTGGAGAAAGACATCCACTACCTCTGTCCTTGGCAGGATGAAGCACTCTGGGCACCATGCCCCTTTCAGAACCAGTGGAGAAAGGCATCCACTACCTCAGTCCTTAGCAGGATGAAGCACTCTGGGTACCATGCCCCCTCCAGAACCAGTGGAGAAAGGCATCCACTACCTCAGTCCTTAGCAGGATGAAGAACTCTGAACACCATGCCCCCTCCAGAACCAGTGGAGAAAGACATCCACTACCTCTGTCCTTGGCAGGATGAAGCACTCTGGGCACAAAGCCCCTTCCAGAACCAGTGGAGAAAGACATCCACTACCTCTGTCCTTGGCAGGATGAAGCACTCTCGGCACCATGCCCCCTCCAGAACCAGTGGAGAAAGACATCCACTACCTCTGTCCTTGGCAGGATGAAACACTCTGGGCACCATGCCCCCTCCAGAACCAGTGGAGAAAGGCATCCACTACCTCAGTCCTTGGCAGGATGAAGCACTCTGGGCACAAAGCCCCCTCCAGAACCAGTGGAGAAAGATATCCACTACCTCTGTCCTTGGCAGGATGAAGCACTCTGGGCACCATGCCCCCTCCAGAACCAGTGGAGAAAGGCATCCACTACCTCTGTCCTTTGCAGGATGAAGCACTCTGGGCACAAGGCCCCCTCCAGAACCAGTGGAGAAAGTTATCCACTACCTCTGTCCTTTGCAGGATGAAGCACTCTGGGCACAAAGTCCCCTCCAGAACCAGTGGAGACTGTTATCCACTTGAGAGACTGTGGCTTTGCACTCCCCAGGATAAAGCAGTGGGCAACCCACCCACTGAAAAGACTTGTGAGACTATGGCTTTGCACTCCCCAGGATAAGGCAGTGGAAAACCCACACACTGTAGAGACTTGTGAGACTGTGGCTTTGCACTTCCCAGGATAAAGCAGTGGGCAAACCACCCACTGAAAAGTCTTGTGAGACTGTGGCTTTGCACTCCCCAGGATAAAGCAGTGGGCAACCCACCCACTGAAAAGACTTGTGAGACTGTGGCTTTGCACTCCCCAGGACTGTGGCCCTCTTGTGGATTTGGTGTTGTGCACTCAACCGGCTGAGGTGCCCCCCCTTTAACTCCCCCCTGAGGTGCCTGTTTTCTTGCTCTATGATGACCCTGCAGTGTTCTCTCCGTCATGGTTGGGGATCTTGTGTGGGCCTCACCCATACCGTGTGGACCCAGTGTTCCACGGACTTCATTGGAGCACTATCTGGACTACTATTCTTGGTGTATATTTTGTTTATAGTGTATATATATATATTTCTGCGTACTTGATTTTAATATATTACAATGGTTACACTCATTTTCTTTTGTCTTTGCATTCTTCCAGGGGGGTTGGGGGGTGTACCTATACTGTATCATGCTGTATTAGTGTGTGTGTTGTCGTGGGTGGGGGTGGGGGTTTTGCTTGTTGCGTGTGTGTGTCCCTGTTTTTTCCCTCCCCTGTGTCGTAGGTGCAGTACTCACCGTTGTCTTCGCCGCCGGCGTTCGTGCTCCTGGTAGAGGAGCAAGAAGATAAGGGCTGGGAGTATCTGCAGCTCTGGTTCCATGGCGTCCGGAATCCTCGTGGGGTGTGTAGAGGTGAGCGTTTTCCCTTTGAAGTCCTGTTTCCGCAGTGTTTTTGTCCGCGGTGAATCCGCCCCGGAAAAGGTGGCTGATTGGTAGGTTGTGATACTGTGGGCAGTACTTTGTCCTCCGCCTGTCTGTTGGCGGTGACCGCCGGCATGTTTGTTTGTACCGCTGTGGCGGTCTGAGTGTTAAAGTGGCTGTCTTTGTTGACGGTTTCCGCCACAGTCGTAATTCCATATTTTTTACCGCCGGCCTGTTGGCGGTCTTACCGCCGCTTTAAGAACATCCGCCAGGGTTGTAATGACCACCATGATGCTCAGAGATACTTTACAATGTTTTCAGTACAGGGCAGCACATATGTAAATTCTGGAGAAAACACTGTTCTCTTACTTTTGCATGCCTCATGGATGACACCACAAAGGATCTGTCATTGTTTATTTGTGGATGTGGTATGATTTGCTGATTGTTTTCATATCTGCTCTCATTCATTGTTCTCTACTATCAATTAATTTTGATGACACACGATTCCTAGAAATTGTGTTGACCTCAGTCCTGCAAGGCTGATGTTAACTACAAAAGGGCAGAAGAACATAGAGCCTGGCCTTTGGTGAACCCCAGCACCCAGCCCTCCATGTGGACACAGACCTCTTACCCCGTAACCAAAACATGCTCTTACATTTATCATACTTTTTCTCTGTTGTCCTAGGAGATTGAATGCAGACTTTGCAGTCAAACCAAAAATAATGTTTTCTAGTTTCATGACCATCTCAATCTCAGCGTAGAGCCTAATACTTTTAGGCCCTCATTACAACCCTGGCGGTCGGTGGTAAAGCGGCGGTAAGACTGCAAACAGGCCGGTGGCAAAAAAAATTGAATTATGACCGCTCCGCGGTCTTCCGCCACTTCACCATTCCGACCGCCATGGCGGTGAAGACCGCTGGGCTGGAGATTGCGATCTCCAGCCCTGCGGTCGTCACTAGACCGCCGACAGTATCAGGACCCTGCATACCGCCATGGATCACGGGTGGTTGGGAACCGCTATGAGATCCATGGCGGTAGGCACTATTAGTGCCAGGGAATTCCTTCCCTGGCACTGATAGGGGTCTCCCCACCCCCGCTACCTCCACAAATCCTTCCCCCACACCCCACCCCCCGGCCACCCCCAAAGGTGGCACAAACCCCTCCCCACCCCAACCCCGAACATGCACATATACACACCCCTACACGCACACACCCCCAACATACACATACACACACCCCTACACGCACACACCCCCAACATGCACATATACACCCCTACAACACATACCCTCACACATACAAACAGACATGCACACCGTCCGACCCGCACACATTTCCCATACACACAACACCCCCCGCACGCATACACTCACTCACCCCTCTACACTCTCACACGCACACCCCCATGCACGCACACAACACACAACACCCCCTTCCCTAATGGGCAATTAAATTACCTTGTCTGTTGATCCTCCGGGAGGGGACGGGATCCATGGGGGCAGCTCTGCCACCAGCACACCATCACCAGAACACCGCCACACAAAATCATGGGACGTGATTCAGTAGGCGGTGTTCTGTTGACGTGGCGGTGGAGGTTGAGCAAGTATGGCTGCTGGCGGCTTTCCGTCCGAAAAAGGATGGTGGGCTGCCAGCGGTCATAATACGCGGCACGGAAGACCGCCACCACTGGCGGTCTTCAGTACGGCGGTACCTCGGCGGTCTTCCGAAAAGACCGCCGAGGTCGTAATGACCCCCTTAATTCTATCTTGTATATATTTTCTGTGCTATGCTTCAACAATTAATTTTGGTGGTGGATGGAGCTTCTACCGTTTCAGCAGTGTGGTGGTCCAGTCCATCAGTCTCATATTTGTGTGGAAAATTGTCAATTGTCATAATTTTGCATGCCTGATAAGACAGGAATCACATTAGAGGAATGAAGTTGGAGGTACAGGGATTGTGGCGGTCATTCTGACCGCGGCGGTCGCCGCCCGCCAAGCGGTTCCCGCCGAAAGACCGCTCTGCGGTCAAAAGACCGCGGCGGCCATTCTAGCTTTCCCGCGGGGCCGGCGGGCGACCGCCAGAAGACCGCCGGCCGGCCCAGCGGGAAAGCCCCTTCAACAATGAAGCCGGCTCGGAATGGAGCCGGCGGAGTAGCAGGGGTGCGACGGGTGCAGTGGCACCCGTCGCGATTTTCACTGTCTGCAAAGCAGACAGTGAAAATCTTTGTGGGGCCCAGTTAGGGGGCCCCTGCACTGCCCATGCCAGTGGCATGGGCAGTGCAGGGGCCCCCAGGGGCCCCACGGCACCCGTTCCCGCCATCCTGGTTCTGGCGGTGGACACCAGGCTTTACCGCCGCGGTCAGAATCGCCCAGGAAGCACCGCCAGCCTGTTGGCGGTGCTTCCGCCGCCCTCCGCCATGGCGGTCATGGACCACCAGGGTCAGAATGACCCCCTGTGTCTCTTATGGCCTTATCAGACCCTTTCAGATCAAAGAGAAAAATAAAGAGTCTCCATTCATCATTTTTTTCGATGCCTAGGTGAGGGTGCTCTGGAAAGATGGAAAAAAGTGGACTGGGTGCTTATAGGTAAAGATGATGAACCTTGGGAGCTCTGAGAAGTGATGGAAAAAGTCAGTGGCCAGCCATGTGACCCGTATCACTGTATGGCAGTTGGATGTCTGGAAGTATGTAAATTGTCAAGATGTTGAAGAAAGATAGTGTGATTTGTTTCTACACCTTATAGCTTGTACTTGCATTTTGTTTGCTGAGGTGCATCAGAGCTGTTGCCTCTGTGGGGCCCTATTGCAATTTTGGATGTCCAGATGGGTGCGTCTGGCTTGCGTCATATATTCTCTTAAGGATGTGCGTTGTCCAGACAGTGAGCCTGGGTGGCAAGGTAATGAGTATGGTAATGTTGATAGAGGAAGGAAGCATTGTCTAGCTTCTTTCTTCTAAGTTGGTATCTTTTTTGTGGTTACTAAGCTGCATGTAGGTTAATGATCTTGTACAGCCATGGGGAGGTTAGATTGTGAGAGAGATTTAGCATGGTCTGGAGCAGGCTGTGTGTTATGCTGTCAATGGGACAATCAGAAAACAATCCTGGCTAGCACTAATGTGAAGTAGTAGTGTGAAACGGCAGAGGCTCATCAGTGGATAAGTGTCTCCTTCTCCCAGATGGTGCATGGAATCCTAACTATTATCTACTTAATTTGATAATATGTTGATAATCAACTTTCTGGAGTAGATATATTAAAACTCTGTATTTTGGAAAATCCCTCCCCTGCACCTTGTTCTATGCTAATACATGGTTGTCTTGAACTTCACATTCTGACCAAATATACAGCCTAGGCTATTCCTAGGAACATTTGGCTCACATTTTGCAAACAGTTTAGTGAATGGGTACTCCATCATGAATGTGACTGATATCCTGCCTGGTTTATAACAAAGGCACTAGGCTATAATGGGCTTGTAATCATGTGGACAGGATATATGCCTATTTGTGACAGAATACTAATCTACCAATCTCTAAATCAGGCCTTACGTTTGATTGTTATGTAACTCTTTTTGTTGAATTTTTGATAATATGTAAGGAGAGACTGTTGTATTGTATCAGGCAACTCATCACAAAACCTCCTCGAAACTGGTAGCTAAAATGTTCTTTGGCCTATATAAACAAGTGTGGTTAATGGTACTGTATTAAAAAAAAAAAAATGTTTAGGTACATGAATCAAATCTTCATCAAATCTTCATAGTTGAGAAAGGGTCCCGTGAATTATTAACAACCAAGTTTGCGCAAATGAGGAAATGACTTAGAGTGCCCATCTTCATTTCTATTGTCAGAATCATAGTAAGACTGCTTAGAGTCAAATAACTCATATTTTTCATATTCCAAACTAGCAACAAAAAGGGTGAGAACAAATCACTTAAGACTCTGACTATCAACTGTGACTTGATATAAAAACTCCCTGTTTAAGAAATTCTACACAGTACCTACTACCTAATTGCCATCTTCTATGGTTCCTTTGCAAACTAGTCATCTGACTAGTCATCTACTAGGCAACACAAAAATTAGCAACTGGCAACAGTAACTATTCTAGACTTTAAGGTAGACTCTAAGGCAGTGTTTTCCAAACTGTGGGCAGCGACTCATTGGTGTGTCTCAAGTCACGTTTTGGTGGGTCATGAAAGTCCATCAATAAATAAAGATGCCTTAAAATTCTGTATTTATCTTGCCACATTTGCTGTGCTTCGGTGACAGAGGTCAAATGTTAGACTATGGGCCTGATTCTAACTTTGGAGGACGGTGTTAAACCGTCCCAAAAGTGGCGGATATACCACCTACCGTATTACGAGTTCCATAGGATATAATGGACTCGTAATACGGTAGGTGGTATATCCGCCACCTTTGGGACGGTTTAACACCGTCCTCCAAAGTTAGAATCAGGCCCTATGTCTTCTGACAAATTGCTGCTTTTAGTGTTTACAAACTCCTCTCACGTAGCAGTCAAGGAAAGAAAAGTAACGTGAATTATCTGACAGTTGTGCTGGGGAACAGTCAGTATGAAATGAAAGATTGTATATAACTTTTGTAACGTACAACTATATATATATGTATGTATATAGCTGTAAAAGAACTGTATACACCGAGCAGTTCGGAAAGCAAAAATGAAGCTCATTTTTGTAACTCTGAAGTGTGATGAAAGCAAAGACTTTAATAGGAATTAAAAAAATCAAGAAACTTCTTGATCATGCACAACTTATAACTATTCACTGACACCCAAGTTTCAAACATTATCATTTGTATGCAATACAGTTTTATATAGTTTTATCAATAAAACTGAATGTCTGTGCAAATTTAGTGGCAATGTTAATGGAAAATGTGCTATCTCTACCACAAAAATGCTTTGGCTACATTACAAAAATGACTTGCTTCTTGTACACTAAAGCTAAGTGGGTTGCAAACGATTGTCATGTTAAAAATGTTTTTTGGTCTTGGTTCCAAATTTGTGGCGACGTGAAGAAGGAGAACAGACAAATCCACTTCCCTGATCTAAGATCAAAATCTGCCAGTGCTATCTTAATGAAGATGCCTCGGGAATTCAGGAAGGCATCTCTTGACAAAAGTTCTATGATTACTGCATAGTGTAACCCCTTCGCTGCCAGGCCTTTACCCCTCCTGTGCCAGGCCTTTTTTTTGCCTATTTGGGGCAGTTCGCGCTTAAGCCCTCATAACTTTTTGTCCACATAAGCTAACCAAGCCAAATTTGCGTCCTTTTTTCCCAACATCCTAGGGATTCTAGAGGTACCCAGACTTTGTGGGTTCCCCTGAAGGAGGCCAAGAAATTGGCCAAAATACAGTGAAAATTTCGTTTTTTTCAAATAAATTGGAAAAAGTGCCTGCAGAAGAAAGCTTGTGGTTTTTCCCCTGAAAATGGCATCAACAAAAGGTTTGCAGTGCTAAACTCATCAGCTTCCCAGCTTTCAGGAACAGGCAGACTTGAATCAGAAAACCCAGTTTTTCAACACAATTTTGGCATTTTACTGGGGCATACCCCATTTTTGCAATTTTTTGTGCTTTCAGCCTCCTTCCAGTCAGTGACAGAAATGGGCATGAAACCAATGCTGGATCCCAGAAACCTAAACGTTTCTGAAAAGAAGACAAAATTCTGAATTCAGCAAGGGGTCATTCGTGTAGATCCTACAAGGATTTCCTACAGAAAATAACAGCTGAAAAAGAGAAATATTGAAATTGAGGTGAAAAAACCATCAATTTTTCTCTACGTTTTACTCTGTAACTTTTCCCTGCAATGTCAGATTATCGAAAGCAATATACCGTTACGTCTGCTGGACTCCTCTAGTTGCGGGGATATATAGGGCTTGTAGGTTCATCAAGAACCCGAGGAACCCAGAGCCAATAAATGAGCTGCACCCTGCAGTGCGTTTTCATTCTATACCGGTATACAGCAATTCATTTGCTGAAATATAAAGAGTAAAAAATTGCTATCAAGAAAACCTTTGTATTTCCAAAAAGGGCACAAGATAAGGTGTTGAGGAGCAGTGGTTATTTGCACATCTCTGAATTCCGGGGTGACCATACTAGCATGTGAATTACAGGGCATTTCTCAAATAGATGTCTTTTTTACACACTCTCCTATATTTGGAAGGAAAAAATGCAGAGAAAGACAAGGGCCAATAGCACTTGTTTTGCTAATCTATGTTCCCCCAAGTCTCCCGATAAAAATGATACCTCACTTGTGTGGGTAGGCCTAGCGCCTGCTACAGGAAACGCCCCAAAACGCAACGTGGACACATCCCATTTTTTTTAAATAAAACAGATGTGTTTTTTGCAAAGTGCCTACCTGTAGATTTTGGCCTCTTGCTCAGCCGGCACCTAGGGAGACCTACCAAACCTGTGCATTTCTGAAAACTAGAGCCCTAGGGGAATCCAAGATGGGGTGACTTGCGGGGCTCGTACCAGGTTCTGTTACCCAGAATCCTTTGCAAACCTCAACATTTGGCTAAAAAAACACATGTTCCTCACATTTCTGTGGCAGAAAGTTCTGGAATCTGAGAGGAGCCACAAATTTCCTTCCACCCAGCGTTCCCCCAAGTCTCCCGATAAAAATGATACCTCACTTGTGTGGGTAGGCCTAGCGCCCGCGACAGGAAACTCCCCAAAGCGCAATGTGGACACATTCAAATTTTTGGAAGAAAACAGAGGTGTTTTTTGCAAAGTGCCTACCTGTAGATTTTGGCCTCTAGCTGAGCCGGCACCTAGGGAAACCTACCAAACCTGTGCATTTCTGAAAACTAGAGACCTAGGGGAATCCAAGGAGGGGTGACTTGCGGGGTTCGGACCAGGTTCTGTTACCCAGAATCCTTTGCAAACCTCAAAATTTGCCTAAAAAAACACATGTTCCTCACATTTCTGTTGCAGAAAGTTCTGGAATCTGAGAGGAGCCACAAATTTCCTTCCACCCAGCGTTCCCCGAAGTCTCCCGATAAAAATGATTCCTCACTTGTGTGGGTAGGCCTAGCGCCCGCGACAGGAAATGCCCCAAAGCGCAACGTGGACACATCCAAATTTTTGGAAGAAAACAGAGGTGTTTTTTGCGAAGTGCCTACCTGTAGATTTTGGCCTCTAGCTCAGCCGGCACCTAGGGAAACCCACCAAACCTGTGCATTTCTGAAAACTAGAGCCCTAGGGGAATCAAAGAAGGGGTGACTTGCGGGGCTCGGACCAGTTTCTGTTACCCAGAATCCTTTGCAAACCTCAACATTTGGCTAAAAAAACACATGTTCCTCACATTTCTGTGGCAGAAAGTTCTGGAATCTGAGAGGAGCCACAAATTTCCTTCCACCCAGTGTTCCCCCAAGTCTCCTGATAAAAATGATACCTCACTTGTGTGGGTAGGCCTAGCGCCCGCGACAGGAAACGCCCCAAAGTGCAACGTGGACAAATCCAAATTTTTGGAAGAAAACAGAGGTGTTTTTTTGCAAAGTGCCTACCTGTAGATTTTGGCCTCTAGCTCAGCCGGCACCTAGGGAAACCTACCAAACCTGTGCATTTCTGAAAACTAGAGACCTAGGGGAATCCAAGGAGGGGTGACTTGCGGGGCTCGGACCAGGTTCTGTTACCCAGAATCCTTTGCAAACCTCAAAATTTGGCTAAAAAAACACATGTTCCTCACATTTCTGTGGCAGAAAGTTCTGGAATCTGAGAGGAGCCACAAATTTCCTTCCACCCAGCGTTCCCCCAAGTCTCCCGATAAAAATGATTCCTCACTTGTGTGGGTAGGCCTAGCGCCCGCGACAGGAAACGCCCCAAAGCGCAACGTGGACACATCCAAATTTTTGGAAGAAAACAGAGGTGTTTTTTGCGAAGTGCCTACCTGTAGATTTTGGCCTCTAGCTCAGCCGGCACCTAGGAAAACCTACCAAACCTGTGCATTTCTGAAAGCTAGAGACCTAGGGGAATCCAAGGAGGGGTGACTTGCGGGGCTCGGACCAGGTTCTGTTACCCAGAATCCTTTGCAAACCTCAAAATTTGCCTAAAAAAACACATGTTCCTCACATTTCTGTTGCAGAAAGTTCTGGAATCTGAGAGGAGCCACAAATTTCCTTCCACCCTGCGTTCCCCCAAGTCTCCCGATAAAAATGATTCCTCACTTGTGTGGGTAGGCCTAGCGCCCGCGACAGGAAATGCCCCAAAGCGCAACGTGGACACATCCAAATTTTTGGAAGAAAACAGAGGTGTTTTTTGCGAAGTGCCTACCTGTAGATTTTGGCCTCTAGCTCAGCCGGCACCTAGGGAAACCTACCAAACCTGTGCATTTCTGAAAACTAGAGCCCTAGGGGAATCCAAGGAGGGGTGACTTGCGGGGCTCGGACCAGGTTCTGTTACCCAGAATCCTTTGCAAACCTCAACATTTGGCTAAAAAAACACATGTTCCTCACGTTTCTGTGGCAGAAAGTTCTGGAATCTGAGAGGAGCCACAAATTTCCTTCCACCCAGTGTTCCCCCAAGTCTCCTGATAAAAAGGATACCTCACTTGTGTGGGTAGGCCTAGCGCCCGCGACAGGAAACGCCCCAAAGCGCAACGTGGACACATCCAAATTTTTGGAAGAAAACAGAGGTGTATTTTGCAAAGTGCCTACCTGTAGATTTTGGCCTCTAGCTCAGCCGGCACCTAGGGAAACCTACCAAACCTGTGCATTTCTGAAAACTAGAGACCTAGGGGAATCCAAGGAGGGGTGACTTGCGGGGCTCGGACCAGGTTCTGTTACCCAGAATCCTTTGCAAACCTCAACATTTGGCTAAAAAAACACATGTTCCTCACGTTTCTGTGGCAGAAAGTTCTGGAATCTGAGAGGAGCCACAAATTTCCTTCCACCCAGTGTTCCCCCAAGTCTCCTGATAAAAATGATACCTCACTTGTGTGGGTAGGCCTAGCGCCCGCGACAGGAAACGCCCCAAAGCGCAACGTGGACACATCCAAATTTTTGGAAGAAAACAGAGGTGTTTTTTGCGAAGTGCCTACCTGTAGATTTTGGCCTCTAGCTCAGCCGGCACCTAGGGAAACCCACCAAACCTGTGCATTTCTGAAAACTAGAGCCCTAGGGGAATCCAAGGAGGGGTGACTTGCGGGGCTCGGACCAGTTTCTGTTACCCAGAATCCTTTGCAAACCTCAACATTTGGCTAAAAAAACACATGTTCCTCACATTTCTGTGGCAGAAAGTTCTGGAATCTGAGAGGAGCCACAAATTTCCTTCCACCCAGTGTTCCCCCAAGTCTCCTGATAAAAATGATACCTCACTTGTGTGGGTAGGCCTAGCGCCCGCGACAGGAAACGCCCCAAAGCGCAACGTGGACAAATCCAAATTTTTGGAAGAAAACAGAGGTGTTTTTTTGCAAAGTGCCTACCTGTAGATTTTGGCCTCTAGCTCAGCCGGCACCTAGGGAAACCTACCAAACCTGTGCATTTCTGAAAACTAGAGACCTAGGGGAATCCAAGGAGGGGTGACTTGCGGGGCTCGGACCAGGTTCTGTTACCCAGAATCCTTTGCAAACCTCAAAATTTGGCTAAAAAAACACATGTTCCTCACATTTCTGTGGCAGAAAGTTCTGGAATCTGAGAGGAGCCACAAATTTCCTTCCACCCAGCGTTCCCCCAAGTCTCCCGATAAAAATGATTCCTCACTTGTGTGGGTAGGCCTAGCGCCCGCGACAGGAAACGCCCCAAAGCGCAATGTGGACACATCCAAATTTTTGGAAGAAAACAGAGGTGTTTTTTGCGAAGTGCCTACCTGTAGATTTTGGCCTCTAGCTCAGCCGGCACCTAGGAAAACCTACCAAACCTGTGCATTTCTGAAAGCTAGAGACCTAGGGGAATCCAAGGAGGGGTGACTTGCGGGGCTCGGACCAGGTTCTGTTACCCAGAATCCTTTGCAAACCTCAAAATTTGCCTAAAAAAACACATGTTCCTCACATTTCTGTTGCAGAAAGTTCTGGAATCTGAGAGGAGCCACAAATTTCCTTCCACCCAGCGTTCCCCCAAGTCTCCCGATAAAAATGATTCCTCACTTGTGTGGGTAGGCCTAGCGCCCGCGACAGGAAATGCCCCAAAGCGCAACGTGGACACATCCAAATTTTTGGAAGAAAACAGAGGTGTTTTTTGCGAAGTGCCTACCTGTAGATTTTGGCCTCTAGCTCAGCCGGCACCTAGGGAAACCTACCAAACCTGTGCATTTCTGAAAACTAGAGACCTAGGGGAATCCAAGGAGGGGTGACTTGCGGGGCTCGGACCAGGTTCTTTTACCCAGAATCCTTTGCAAACCTCAAAATTTGGCTAAAAAAACACATGTTCCTCACATTTCTGTGGCAGAAAGTTCTGGAATCTGAGAGGAGCCACAGATTTCCTTCCACCCTGCGTTCCCCCAAGTCTCCCGATAAAAATGATACCTCACTTGTGTGGGTAGGCCTAGCGCCCGTGACAGGAAACGCCCCAAAGCGCAACGTGGACACATCCACATTTTTGGAAGAAAACAGAGGTGTTTTTTGCGAAGTGCCTACCTGTAGATTTTGGCCTCTAGCTCAGCCGGCACCTAGGGAAACCTACCAAACCTGTGCATTTCTGAAAACTAGAGACCTAGGGGAATCCAAGGAGGGGTGACTTGCGGGACTCGGACCAGGTTCTGTTACCCAGAATCCTTTGCAAACCTCAAGATTTGGCTAAAAAAACACATGTTCCTCACATTTCTGTGGCAGAAAGTTCTGGAATCTGAGAGGAGCCACAGATTTCCTTCCACCCTGCGTTCCCCCAAGTCTCCCGATAAAAATGATTCCTCACTTGTGTGGGTAGGCCTAGCGCCCGCGACAGGAAATGCCCCAAAGCGCAACGTGGACACATCCAAGTTTTTGGAAGAAAACAGAGGTGTTTTTTGCGAAGTGCCTACCTGTAAATTTTGGCCTCTAGCTCAGCCGGCACCTAGGGAAACCTACCAAACCTGTGCATTTCTGAAAACTAGAGCCCTAGGGGAATCCAAGGAGGGGTGACTTGCGGGGCTCGGACTAGGTTCTGTTACCCAGAATCCTTTGCAAACCTCAACATTTGGCTAAAAAAACACATGTTCCTCACATTTCTGTGGCAGAAAGTTCTAGAATCTGAGAGGAGCCACAAATTTCCTTCCACCCAGTGTTCCCCCAAGTCTCCTGATAAAAATGATACCTCACTTGTGTGGGTAGGCCTAGCGCCCGCGACAGGAAACGCCCCAAAGCGCAACGTGGACACATCCCATTTTGTGAAAGAAAACAGTGCCTACCTGTGGATTTTGGCCTGTAGCTCAGCCGGCACCTAGGGAAACCTACCAACCCTGTGAATGTTTGAAAACTAGAGACCTAGGGGAATCCAAGATGGGGTGACTTGTGGGGCTCGGACCAGGTTCTGTTACCCAGAATCCTTTGCAAACCTCAAAGTTTGGCTAAAAAAACACCCTTTCCTCTCATTTCGGTGACAGAAAGTTCTGGAATCTTAGAGGAGCCACAAATCTCCTTCCACCCTGCGTTCCCCCAAGTCTCCGGATAAAAATGATACCTCACTTGTGTGGGTGGGCCAGGTGCCTGTAACAGAATAAGGCCCAAAACTTGAAGAGATAGAAGGGATAGCACAGCGAGTTTATAAGGGCATATTCTTTCATACATCTTTAGACGGACTCTGCTTTGGGGACCCACATAAGTGAGGTGTCATTTTACTTGGGAGACTGAGGGGAAAACTGGGGAGTAGGAATTTTGTGCTGGAGTGGTGATCCTACTAAGAAAAGTCAGGAAAATATACTTTTTTATGCAAATTTTGAGACTTACAGAGGAATCTGTGTAAGAAAATGTTGTAGGAGCCACGCAAGCCACACCTCCCTGGACTCCTTGCGGTGTCTAGTTTTAAAAAATGTCTGGGTTTTGTAGGTTTCCCTAGATGAAGGCCGCACCCAGGACCAAAAACATAGGTGGGCCCCCCCCCAAAAACAGGTATTTTTGTAATATATCATATTGATGTGTTCACATACGTCCGTGATGTTCCAAACACTAAAATTGTGAAAAGAAACACACTTAGGTTATGTGAAGAAGACCCCTCACCCACCAACCAAGTTGGTGGCATGCTTCATCATCGGGGTCCCACCCGAGGCACCTAGCTTGTCACAGGTGTGCTGCGACGCCTGATTACAGCGGAGCAGGTTTTGTCATTTTTACCACACATACTGGTTGGATTTGGCACGAGGGTGAGTGATGGTTCAGTGGATCAAATTTTAGTAACAAGAGATTTCACAAAAATGAAATGCACTGCTAATAACTGAAAGGCAAAAAACTGAACCAATGACTCACAGCTCGTGAGCTGTAAAGCCGCGACAAGGCACCAACCGCTTTACAGTCAATTCACACACCTTTCATACATTACACGCACAAGACCATTCACACCGCCAGCCACGGGCCCAGCACATTACAACACTCACATCGACAAACCGCGCCACTCAAGGGCCCATCACTTACATACGCCCACATGCCTGATACAAGAATCACACCAGCTGATGGGAGTGTGGACTGCCATTTGTCTGGCACCGCCAGCCAAGCGCCACCCCACGCACACCGCCAGCCAAGTGCCACCCCAAACACACCGCCAGCCAAGCGCCACCCCACGCACACCGCCAGCCAAGCACCACCCCACGCACACTGCCAGCCAAGCGCCACCCCACGCACACTGCCAGCCAAGAGCCACCCCACGCACACTGCCAGCCAAGCGCCACCCCATGGACACCGCCAGCCAAGCGCCACCCCAAGCACACCGCCAGCCAAGCGCCACCCCACGCACACCGCCAGCCAAGCGCCACCCCACGCACACCGCCAGCCAAGCGCCACCCCAAGCACACCGCCAGCCAAGCGCCACCCCACGCACACCGCCAGCCAAGCGCCACCCCACGCACACCGCCAGCCAAGCGCAACCCCAAGCACACCAACATCACTTTTTTTGTTTATAAACAACAAAGAAACCACTAATTATAAAATAAGCACAAAACTACAAACACAAAAGCTCTAACTAAATACATGACAGAGATGCCAACCGTGAAACATATGAAAATATAAAACAGACAGCTTACGCTCAAGGTATTTCCCAGAATTTTTTTTTGGTATGGTAACTTCTGTAACAGCCGGGCACCACACAGCCCAGGCTTTGAAGGGCATTCGGGGCAGTACATCCAGCTCTCCCTCCGGATTAATCTCCGGGCACATACTCTACATTTCTTGTTGGGCATGTCTTTTTTGGGAGTGGGAGGAATGTGATTTGGAAAGTGCTGATCTTTCAACCTAGCCACATCCTCCACCACTTCCACTCTAGGAACTCTTGCCGGTTCCACCACAATAAGGCTTTCTATCACCGACTCCTGAAATTTTACAAATGTCATCCTTGACTCAGGTGAACAATCCTTGTATACAATAAAGGCATTAAAAGTTGCCAAATGAAATAAATGTACGGCCAACTTTTTATACCACACATAAGACTTACGAAGAGCAGTGTAAGGTTCCAACCTCTGATCTACTCTATCAACACCACCCATGTGCCTATTGTAGTCCAAAATGCACGCAGGTTTGCGCACTTCCGCAACCTGACCCCAAACAGCCACAGGGGAAGTACTCTCATCATGGATGGTCGATAGCATGTACACATCCCTCCTGTCTGAAAATTTCAGAGCTAGCAGCTCATTATTCCGCAAGGCACTGCACTGTCCCCTCTCAAGTTTTTTACAGACAAGCTCCCTTGGATAGCCTTTCCGGTTAGAACGGATTGTGCCACAAGCAACAGTGTCCACCCTAAACAACTCCTTGAACAACTGCACTCCAGTGTAGGAATTATCTACGTACAAATCGTGACCTTTGTTAAACAGCCGTCTAGCAAGTTCCCACACAATTTTTTACGCTAACTCCAAAAGTGGCCGGACAACCAGGAGGGTCAATACTGGAATCCCTACCAGTGTAGACCCGGAAATTATACACATATCCTGTACTGCTTTCTGACAGCAGATACAATTTAATCCCATACTGTGCCCTCTTACTAGGAATGTACTGCTTAAAAACTAAACGCCCCTTGAAAAGGACCAAAGACTCGTCCACACTTATCTCTTTGCCTGGAACATAGACCTCTGAAAACCGATCCACAAAATGATCAAGGACAGGCCTAATCTTAAAAAGGCGGTCACAATCAGGGTGATCTCGTGGCAAGACTAAAGCATTGTCTACAAAATGCAGCATACGAAGAAGAAGCAAATACCGATTATGTGTCATAGTTGCAGGAAATATAGCAGTTGCCATCAAGGGACTAGTAGACCAATAAGAAGCCAGTGACAGCTTCCTGATCAACCCCATCAAAAAAGACAAACCTAAAAACCTTTTCATCTCTTCCAGATAGGTGGGAACCCACTGAATAGCTCTAGACTGAGGCTTAAGTCTGGCAGCAGTGTCCCGCAAATATTGCTCTGCATACACATTTGTCTGCTCCACAATCTCTTCCAAAAATACATCGTCCATAAACAAGTGAAAGAAATGGACAGGCAAAAAGTTTTCCGTATTAACTCTACACCCTGGGAGACCAGTAAATGCAGGTAACTGTGGCTGCTCCATGTTTGGGGCAATCCAGGTGTCAGGTCTTCCAATGGGAAACCCTTCAGCCCCAGGCTGCTGCACTCTTGGCACATCAATGTCCTCCTCTAACACAGGCCCTTCATCTGCACTGAGAGTAGCTTCCTCATCAGAAGAATACTCTCGGACAGAAAACTCACTTCCAGAATCTCCTGCTTCCTCCTCTGCCTCAGAAGCAGAGTCAGTGTCGTAATCATGGTCTGAAGACGACTCAAAGAGCATGCGAACAACCTGCTGAGCGGTCACTTTGCGGCTAGCCATGATCCTAACAACAAATGGATTGCCAACAACAACTAGCACTAAAATAAGTAATAAACAAAGTGTAGCTTTATCCCAAAGAGTTATGTACTACAAAAAACTATACCACTTCAGTTGCCTGAAATAGCTACTCACCAAGCAACTACTCTGCACAGACATAGCAATCACCAATGATATCCCACTAAAAAGAAAAGTGAAAAAAGCAAATTAGACATATGACAACACAAACATCACTGAGCCACAATCACATAAACACATAGAATTGTGTTTCTGTAGATGTCTAGTAACATGAAAATGCTTGCACCAAAATTAACATGTCCATCACAAATGTACAACAATAATGTATGCATTTAAAAAATAGCTGGAATACCCAAGCTGTGCTGGTCACTGTCACAAATGAGAGTGAGTTAATGACACACACCCTAGCAGAAAAAACATCATTGGCAAACAATCAGTAACAATCAAAAAATAGGGCCAAAACAAAGGTGTTCTCATAATACATTTTAATATATATCCTAGACCTCTTTTAACTTCAGAGATCTTGAATCAAAACAAAAAACAGAAAAGGCTTCAGGCCATCATGCCCAATCTGGGTTACATTTCCATCACTTGCCTCCTAGTTTCACTGACAGAATAAACCTGCACCTAGAAGGGGCATCTATGGAGCAGAGAGCAGGCACCTCAATGATATTACTGGGGAAGGGGGAATCCTTGGATTTGGGAGGGTTGGGTTTAAGTTTGGGAGGGATGGGTTGGATTTGGGAGGGGTGAGATTGTATTTGGGAGGAGTGGGCTTGGCTTTGGAAGGAGTGGGTTGGGATATAGAATTGGTGGGTTGGGGTGTGAAATGGGTGGATTGGGATGGAGAAAGGGGAGCCAAGATGTTTGGGTGGGGTGGTCTTACATTTGAGAGAGGTGTTCTGGGGTGAGGAATGAGTCATGGCCAAGACAAACATTAGGTCCTCCTTGGGAAAACAGGTAGGGTGTTCAGGAGGGATTTGGGCTTGGGAGGTAGAGGGAGTGGAAGTGTCTGTTGTGTATGTGTCTGTTGATGGTGTGGGTACCTGAGGGTCTGGTGTATGTGGTGTATGTTTTGCTTTGTGTTTTCTACTGGGCGTCTGTCATGTGGGTAAGTGTGGGTATTTGTGTACAGTATGTATGTGTATGGATGTGTCTGCTGTGAGGTGTTGTGTGGTTGTGGTGTCTGTGCATGTGTAGGTGTATGTATCTGTTGTGGTGGGTGTGGTATCTGGGGAGTGCAGATGGTGAGTGTGGGTGCTTGTGTTGGGGTGGGTGTGGTGTCGGCAGGTATGCTGGTGGTGAGTTTGTGTGCTTGTATTGTGATGGGTGTGGGGTCTGTGGGTGTGTGGGTAGAGTTTATGGGTGCTTGTGTCATGGTGGATGTGGTGTCTGTGGGTATGCTTGTGGCTGTGATGACAGTGGGGTATGTGGTGTCTAAATGCGTGTGTGTCTATGTTTCTTGCTGTGTCTGTGCGAGAATGTGTTGCTAGTGTGTTACAGGATTCATGGTGCAAAGATGTGTGTGCTCTGGGTAGGGCTGGGAAGAAGGATTTGGGATGGGGAAGGGTGGAAGTTGGGGCACGAAGTTGGGGTGGGTGGGGGGCTGCGGTCAGTGAGGAGGCCAGACCCTGGAATGACTGCTGTAAGCCACACAGAGTATTGTGAATGCCATCCAAGTAAGCCAACATCAGGGTGTTCTGACCAGCAAGCCCCTGGGTGGCATTCGATAGTGCAGTCTGGCTTATAGCGATAATCCACATAAGATCAATAGCCTCCTGTTTGAGTGCAGTCTGGGAAAGGTGTCTGCAGCAGGACCACAGTGGCCAGCTTCTTCCCCTTCAGCATGGCTTCTATCACCTTTGCCTTGCCCAGATGATGCTGTAAAAAAACATACACCAGTTAGAGGATATCTGGATAAATGTATATGAAAATAAAATTTGCTCACAAAACATTTGCCAAGTCTACATCCTAAACTAGCTTCAAGGTGCTCAAACTTGGCTCTTAATCATCAGTATCTCATGCCCGTAGGGAAGAATTCTGTGAACCATTTCTTCACAAACCATAAATTCCTCATGTTAGCTCCCATACCATGTATGCCTTTTGTCTCGTATCCACTTGTATTTCTCAGAATGACAAATGGCATTGACAGTATAAGTAAACACATAGGCCTGGATAAATTCCTAAACTGCTTCAGTACAGAGAAAAAAGTTTCCAATATATCCAAAAGAGACATGTTTTGGCCTGTTTATTGACTAATCAAGATGGAATATTCCAACAGCTATATGATAAAACCTTCCATCTGCAATTGTCATTTCAGGTATCACTTTGCTCACCATTATTGTTTTCTCATTTGGACATAACTAAGCACACTTACATGTCATTTTGAGTGCATGTTACTCTGTCAACAATGTATACACATGCCTGTCTGTTTTAATCAATACATTCTGGCATGAAAAGTCATATTGGTTGGCACAGACTGACTTAAATGCACATTTTGGAAGGACTGAGGCTTCATTACAGCCTGCTACTGTCCACATGGAATAAATAGAGTTTTGCTATTGAAACATTTCTCAAACAGATTTCAGATAAAGAATGATGCCATCATATATGTTTCTAGTCCTTTTAGTGCAAATTCTCACAATCATATTTTCATTGTACCATCTTACCAATGTTCAGTCTGAAACAGCAACTGCCTCACAAGTGCTTACTATGCCATGTCACCAATAAAAGGGCCTACATTTCCTACTCACATCTAAGATGGAGCATCACACTTGACCAAGTCCTCGAATGGGGCATGTTTGGTACAAATGTCCCTAATAACATGGAGAAAATGAAGGTACCCCTTTTTTTCACATGCCTCCATGTGCCTGCTCTACACAGTACTTAGATTGTGATGAGGAATTTAGAGACAAACCTTAGCACAAAAATAAATTCCAAACACAGCATCAGACACCGTCTGAAAAACTTACACCTCCAGAAATCCTTATCTGTGTTTGATGTGTTCCAACCATCATGTTGATGCCAAACAACATTGCTGTAAATTAACAAGATTAACCATCAAGATTAGCTACATACAATAAAGCACCCCCATGATACTGCTGTTGGGCCCTCAACTGCTCATGAAACTCAGGTATGCCTCCACAAGGATGTGGCCATTAACAGGGTCTGGCTGCGGCACTCAAGCCTGCCTCTCTGGGAGTCCTGGCGGAGCTGGACCTATGCTGTCTTCCTGGTCAAGCATCAGAGGTCCTCCCACCTCTTCCTGCAATGTAGGCTGTGTTGTAAAGACCCCTATGGTCTGCGCCTTATTCCTGAGGGCCTTCTACAGTTCCCACTTCTGAAGGGCATTGACCTGTATATATTTAAACAAATAACAACAGAGTTTTTTGAGTGATTTAGTTGTCTGTAGTACAGTCATAAGTTTAGTAACAGCTCTCACTTCGTTCAAAGAACAGTCAATACAGATTTTCTTCATATATTTCAAAGTTCCTAGGAAACACTAACTTGCAGTGATCCATGGAGTAGCCTCAACATTTTTCTTCCTCATGTTACCAATATAGGACTCAAACACCCTCTAAGCCAGGAATAGGGATCTTGTTGTGTAGTGAGACCTACTCCAGATTAGTCCAACTAATTGTGAGCTAATAAAGGCGAAACAACCTGTACATTATTTGACCATAACCACAAGCACAGCTACATTTCCTTGAAGCCTTACCTTCTAAGACTCAGATACAATGATTTGTACCACATGCTGTGACTAAGGGCATGTGGGAAGGCTGCCATATGTCAGTGAGAGCATGGTTTTGGATGATGTATGAACAAGTGTGTGTAGCAATGGGACATACTTGTATGGATGATTGAGAGCCTGTGCCATTTAGACTGGCAGCTCATGAAACACCTTTCCCCATATGTGGCACTGTGACATGTTTGAAACAACAAGTTACTCCAGTTCCCAAATATGGCCTATACACTTGACAGAAAAACACCAGACAACTCCAAAACTCTAAAAATTCTGCCTGGAATTTGGATTTTAACCATTTTGATCTGTGCTGTATGTTACTACTTAAACTAGTGTACAGTGCTTACTAGCCACTGGAAGTAAGGGGCCTGCATTCTGTCTCATTAAACCAGAAATTGTGAGCAACATGCACTGAAAACTCATCTAATTCTTGCATGGGACTTTGGGCCTCATTATGATCCTGGCGGGCGGCGGAGGCCGCCCGCCAGGATGCCGCCGTCCAAAATACCGCGCCGCGGTCAAAAGACCGCGGCGGGTATTACAAGTTTTCCCCTGGGCTGGCGGGCGGTTGCTGAAAGACCGCCCGCCAGCCCAGGGGAAAACGACCTTCCCACGAGGATGCCGGCTCGTAATCGAGCCGGCGGAGTGGGAAGGTGCGACGGGTGCAGTGGCACCCGTCGCGTATTTCAGTGTCTGCAAGGCAGACACTGAAATACTTTGCGGGGCCCTCTTACGGGGGCCCCTGCCGTGCCCATGCCATTGGCATGGGCACGGCAGGGGCCCCCAGGGGCCCCGCGACCCCCCCTACCGCCATCCTGTTCATGGCGGCTTTCCCGCCATGAACAGGATGGCGGTAGGGGGGTTCAGAATCCTCATGGCTGCGGAGCGCGCTCGGCAGCCATGGAGGATTCAAACGAGCAGCGGAAAGTCAGCGGGAGACCGCTGACTTTCCGCTTCTGACCGCGGCTGAACCGCCGCGGTCAGAATGCTCGTTGGAGCACCGCCAGCCTGTTGGCGGTGCTCCCGTGGTCGGTGGCCCTGGCGGCCACCGGCCGCCAGGGTCAGAATGACCCTCTTTGTGTTTCAATGCACAGACATTTCTAACATACTCACACAATACCATGTACCCAACTAAATCATTCAGTTCACCACTTTCCAATCACAACACATCAGTCATGTACTAAAAGGGACCAAATAGCCTGTTGGCTAGGAGGGAACAAGTTACTTTGGCAAACATTTCCTACTCAAACATGTACCTGTTCCCTTGGGGACCCATACAGCTGGCTGTTCAAGGACACAACTTCCCTGGTAAAGAGCTCAGGCTCCTCAGGGGAGGATGCAGGGTCTGTGACATCTGCTTTGCCGAGCATCCTGGCTCACTGAGTTTGGTGACAGCAGCAAACAATAAGGAGATCCTGTTGGCTACAGCGTTAGGTGGCAAGTAAGCTTGTTTTCAATATGCCATGAAGAAGACCGGTGGAGGCAAACTATGACGCAGATGGACACAGCCATTGGTTTTCATGTGTAGCCATCACACGTTAGCCTAAGGACTGTTCCATCTACTACACTGTTAACTTCAGCTGTGGGCCATGGGTAGCACATGTTCTGGTGGCAAGGTCAGGCAGCTGCCATTTTAGGGTGTCAAGCTATGTATTTTTAAATTATTAGTGCATCATCAGTACTCAAAATGGAGGGTAGTATCTATAAAAATGTCAGTTATAAACAACACAGGGGGTCATTCCAACCCTGGCGGTCGGTGTTAAAGCGGCGGCCAACCCGCAAACAGGCAGGCGGCCAAAAAAATGGAATTCTGACCCAGGCGGGAACCGCCAACACAGACCGCGGGACAAACAAACAGCGTGGCGGTCACCGCCAACAGACAGGCGGCAGACAATGTACCGCCCACCCTATCACAACTCACCAATCCGCCACCTTTTCCGGGGCGGGAGCCCCACCGATAAAAACACGGCGGAAACAGACTACGAACGGGAAAACGCTCACCCTACACACTCCACGAGGAATCTGGACAGCATGGAACCAGAACTACACATCCTACCAGCAATTGTCTACCTGCTCCTCTACCAGGAGCACGAACGCTGGCGCAGAAGACAACGGTGAGTACTGCACCTGCGACACAGGGGAGGGGGGAGGAGAAAAGAATACGGGCACACACATACGCGACAACCCCCCCCCCCACCCAACTACCTACACACCAATGCAGAGCAACAACTCAGAGTGAAACCCCCCAAACCCCCCGGAAGAATGCAAAGACAAAATAATATGTTATTGGAATTCAAATATATTGTAAGGCTAAGTAAATAAGTAAGTCGAACATCCCATAACTATATACACATATGTAAATTGTCCCGTCAAAATTGGCTTTCTGTCATTGTACGTGGGCCAATGGTCCTCAACACATGTGCAAACCCCACACATGAGACCCGAATCCATTGGAGAGAACACTGCAGGGGCATCAGATAGCACAAATACAGGCACCTCAGGGGGAAGGGAAGGGGGGGCACCTCAGCCACATGAGTCCACGACGCCAGATCCACAAGGGGCCTCCATGGCCACTGTTCAATCCTGGGGAGTGCAAAGCCACAGTCTCTCAAGTCCAGGCAGTGGGTGGCTTGCCCACTGTGCCATCCTGAGGAGTGCAAAGCCACAGTCTCACAAGTCCCTACAGTGGGTGGCTTGCCCACTGTGCCATCCTGGGGAGTGCAAAGCCACAGTCTCACAAGTCCCTACAGTGGGTGGCTTGCCCACTGTGCCATCCTGGGGAGTACAAAGCCACAGTCTCTCAAGTGGATGACAGACTCCAGCGGTACTGGAGGAGTCTTGATGCCTGCCCCTTCTGCCAATGTGTCGGCGGTGCTTGAGTTGAAGGCCCCAGCGGAGCGGTGCTTGAGTTGAAGGGCCCAGCGGAGCGGTGCTTGAGAGGAAGGGCCCAGCGGAGCGGTGCTTGAGTTGAAGGGCCCAGCGGAGCGGTGCTTGAGAGGAAGGGCCCAGCGGAGCGGTGCAGAGACGGCGATGCCCAGTGGAGCGGTGCTTGAGTTGAAGGGCCCAGCAGAGCGGTGCTTGAGAGGAAGGGCCCAGCGGAGCGGTGCTTGATTTGAAGTGCCCAGCGAAGCGGTGCTTGAGAGGAAGGGCCCAGCGGAGCGGTGCTTGAGTTGAAGGGCCCAGCGGAGCTGTGCTTGAGAGGAAGGGCCCAGCGGAGCGGTGCAGAGACGGCGGTGCCCAGCGGAGCGGTGCTTGAGTTGAAGGGCCCAGCGGAGCGGTGCTTGAGTTGAAGGGCCCAGCGGAGCGGTGCTTGAGAGGAAGGGCCCAGCAGAGCGGTGCCTGTCTTGAAGGGCCCTATTCAGCGGTTTTTGAGACGGCAGGGCCCTGTTCAGCGGTGCTTGTCTTGAAGGACCCTGTTCAGCGGTTCTTGAGACGGCGGTGCCCTGTTTAGCGGTGCTTGTCTTGAAGGGCCCTGTTCAGCAGTTCTTGAGACGGAGGTGCCCTGTTCAGCGGTGCCTGTCTTGAAGGGCCCTGTTCAGCGGTTCTTGAGACGGCAGTGCCCTGTTCAGCGGTACCTGTCTTGAAGGGCCCTGTTCAGCGGTTCTTGAGACGGCAGGGCCCTGTTCAGCGGTGCTTGTCTTGAAGGGCCCTGTTCAGCGGTTCTTGAGACGGCGGTGCCCTGTTCAGCGGTGCCTGTCTTCAATGGCCCTGTTCAGCGGTTCTTCACATGTGTCTCCAGGGCACCAGATCTGGCCAATATATGGTGTTCACTCGCCATCCGACTTCTCGCTTGCGGGGCCCTCCTGTGCTGGTGTCCCGTGCCCGTGGGTGTACTCCTTCACCCCCGGAATGGGGCTGGTGGGGCCCTCCTGGGCAGCTCGCCTGCTGCCGGACTTGTCGGCCGTGCTGCCCTAGCCATCCTTGCCTGATCCTCTGTGGCCCTTGCCTCCCTTTGGAGATGTGCCAGGTGGCACCCCACTTCCTGACGGTGCCAGGGTGGTGCCTGTGGAGGCTGCCGTCTCTGTCCTCTCGCGCCGGCCCTTGCCTTTTTTGGATTTTTTCCCAGGGGGTGGGCTGGCTGTCCCTTTGCTGCTGGCCGATGTAGCTGCCCTCGAAGGTGGTGGACTCCAATATCCCTGGACTATGGTCCTTGTAGGTCCAGGGGTTGTGGTGGCTGAGGTGCTGATTGGACTTTTACGAGATGGAGGGGGTGGGTCAGGTGATGGAAAGAGGTTAATTTTGGAGAGGAAAAACTTTTTAGGAGCAATGGGAAGGGTAGGTGCAGTGGGTATGGGAGTGGAGGAAGAGGATGTTGTTGTAGGAGAGTCAAGTGTGCTGTCTTTGGGTGCAGGTGCTTGTAACGGAGGCTGTCGTAAGGTGGATGGCTGTTGGGTGGGTGGCTGCCTGCGTTTGTGTGGTTTGGAAGAGGGGGTGACAGACACACTGGGAGAGGACACAGGGGACGTGTAAATGGCAGTGGGGGTGGTGACTGCACGTGTGCGGAGTGTTCTGGTGGGTGTGCTGGCGATGGACGTAGTGGCTGATGAAGTGGTGCATGCAAGTGTGAGTGGAGACGTCACAGGGAGGGAGGAGGGAGACGAGGAGGAGGGAGACACAGAGGAGGCAGTGGCTGTTGACATGTCTGCATGTGGATGTTGCTTGTGTGAATGCTTGTGGGATGTGTGGTGCTTATGTTTGGATGAGCTGACCTTGGGTGTTGAGGTGTGTGCAGGCTGGTCTGTAGGTGTGTCTGGGATAGGCAGAGGAACAGGGGAGTGGGACTGGGTGGAAGGAGTTGGAGGAGGGAGGCAGGAGACAGGGACAATGGCTGCCGTCAGTGCTGAGGCCAGAGCGTTGAACGATCGCTGATGGGCAGCCTGACCCGAATGAATGCCCTCCAGGTATGCATTGCTCCGATGCACCTCCCTTTCCACCCCATGGATGGCATTCAAAAGGGTAGACTGCCCAACAATGAGCGTCCGGAGGAGGTCAATGACCTCCTCACTGAGGGCAGCAGGGGTAACTGGGGCAGGGCCTGAGGTGCCTGGGGCGAAGGAGATGCCCGCCTTGGTGTGCGAGCGGGCACGGGGCGAACGCTGAGGGGCTGCTTGGAGGGCGGAGCTGGTGCGCTGGGTGACGGCTGTACCTGTTGTTGCGGTGGGCACGGATGTTGCCGCCACCACAAGGGAGCTCCCTTCCGAGGACGTGTCGGTGTCGCTGATGTCTCCATGTGTCTCCGTTGTGGAGCCCCCCTCGCCCTCCGTCTCACTGGTGAAATCAGAGTCCGTTGCATGGCCCTCCGGGGCCATGTGAGATGCAGCTCCCTCGTGCTCCAATGCCACTTCTCCTCCGCCAGATGATGCTAATGCACACATGAACAGGAAGAGCAGACATAAAAAGGGGAGGGGAGAAATAAAGACATGTTGAGGGCATGCATTGGCAACACAGTTGGCGGAGAGGACAGACACAGAAGCCCCCTGCACTACGCCGCGCACTTGGGGTACACTACTCAATCAGTGAGGCTTGGCCTACAAGCCAATGGACGACATCTTCACACATAGGTGACACAAGGCCATGGATAGCTGTACTTGGCACCCTACAGAGGTGGAGGGCGGGGGCACAGGGCCATGCCTTACGGAGGGGACTAGCCTACAGAAATCACCCTGGCCTAGGGATACCCACATCCCTCCTCCCCCACCCAGACACCTCCACTGCGCGCTAAGATAGCAGAATGTGCTTGTACTCACCCCCTTGTGTCTGCTGTGATGTCCTCACGCGCCCATCCAAATCTGGGTAGGCCACCGCCAGGATCCGAGACATCAGGGGGGTCAATTGACAAGTGGCACCCCTCCTACGTTGGGAGGCCATCCCCAGCAGAGCCTCCGCGGTCTTTCTGCTCCCGCGGCGGATGTCCTCCCACCTCTTGCGGCAGTGGGTGCCCCGTCTGTTGTGGACCCCCAGGGTCCGGACGTCCTTGGCGATGGCACGCCAAATGTTGACTTTCTGATGGGCGCTGACCTATGTGACACGTACAGGGAGAGAAAATAAAATATCATAATTTTCTGCATGCTCGATGTGAGTGTCCCCCCATCCCCACCCTTGCCATGTGGCACATGCTCTCATCTGTTGTTTGATGCATGCCTCATACGCTCCCCTCCGCACCATCGTTCATTCACCCCACTCAACCCAGGCATTGCCCACAAAGCATGGTCCCAGTGTACTAACCTGTTGGTCTGGAGGACCGTAGAGTAGCGCATACTGGGGGAGGACCCCATCCACGAGTTTCTCCAATTCTTCAGAAGTGAAGGCAGGGGCCCTTTCCCCAGTCGCAGCAGCCAATCTCTTTTCCAGACGAGGTCACAGCAGCACTTGCAGCATAGGTCCTCTCCTGTGGATGATCAGGTCTCGAGTGATTAAGCTGATAGAAAATGTCGGTCACGCCCGCGGCGGTGCGTACCGCGGCGGTGCGTACCGCGACCGCCGGCGCACTTCGTCATTGGCTCCTGAAACCCATAGGGTTCTATGTTAACCAATGCGGCTTTGCACCGCGGTCTTCGACCGCCTACCGCCACGGTGTGCCACGCCAGCGCATTGACCTCACATCCCATTGTCACACTTCACAGGTCAGGCAGCCCCCATTTCAAGGGCCCACATGGCTTAATTTCTACTGCGTCACACAGGCCTAGGCCTTGCATTGCCACTCATACAAGCCTGTCACGTGGGCTCTCATTATTCTAAATGAGACTACTGGATTTCTGGGTAGCAGGATCTATAACTGTGTGGGGGACTGAGTCTGACCCACGTGTAAAGAACTCTGTCACCCTAAATCCGGTTTTTGCTCCGGCTAACTAGCAGTGCCTCATTTCTCCCATGTGGAAGGAATGATTTGGCAGCCGAGCGCATGACATCTTTGGAACTTCTCAGGGAAGTCGTGGTTACTCAGATCCAAACCAACTCTCTTATTTCCAATATGATCTCATATACAAATGACAAAGACAGTATAAGTTTTATATAATGTTTTAATAAAACAACTGTATTTTAGATATTAAGGCGTGAGCCGCAATAACCAGAACGATACAACACAGTAGGATTGAAATAGTCACCAGGAGAGTAAAACAGAAAAACAAAGCTATCATATTGTCTAACAGTTTCTACTCTCCCTCTGCTTGTTCTATTTAGAGCACAGCATGTTAAGCTTCTAGCTTGCCTATTAGAATCACTGTGGAGACATCAGCCCTCATACCTGAGCAAAGACCTGTGATCTTGGTTCAGCATCTGCAACGAGGCAGTCAGCGTCTAGTTGTGGTTCACTGGTCGGAATCTCCCTATTGCGTGTATTGGGACAAGGAAGTGATTTTATAACTAACATGTCATCGTGATCACAAAATGTCCTTACGCAGGAATGCCAAGTCTAAACTCTTACCACGTCTATTGGCAATGTACCAGACTGTATCCTTGACTGAAGCACAGAGTAAATATGTTATGGAGAACTCCAGTGCTGAAGTAGGCAAAACAGTGTGATATGAATAAAAAAACAACTGGCTATTTGAAAAATAACAGTACGAAGCCTAATAAAAAGCATGTAGAGCAAAGTGCACAGAGGCTCTAAGCTGTCAGCAAATGAATAAAATATATTCAGGGCAAAGTGCACAAAGGCCTAAAGCCTGAAGCTAAAGCGCAATGAATACGTAAAACTAACCACACTACACCCTCCCCTTGTCGGTAGCAAGTGGTTCCAATAATATAAAAGGATGCCCCAAACATAAACAATACCTAAAACAAATATTTCGACAAAGTGAGAAGACAACAAAGTCATAAATGTAGGTAACACGTGACCATGTAGCCAAATTCAATATAGTGTCAATTTCGTAAAAATCCAATCGTCAGATAGAAGCAATAGAACGCAGGAGTTCCTCCATTTCGATATATGTCAATATCGGAAGATCCATGCCACAAAGCACCATGGAGCAGATGTGATCCAAAGCCCCAAAACCATTAAGGGCGGCACCCCGTGCAGGGCCTATGAAAGAGACAATACCATCTTCCTCCAGGAAGGGAATCTCATAAACTGCCTCACGAAGCAAGCGCATCCGTAGTGCACAAGTCTGGGAATGAGCCCTAATCGGGAACATCAAAAGATCAGGATCGACCATTGGAGGGTGCTGCAATGAGAGACAGAGAGCCAGTGCATGTTCAAACGAGCACCAAAGGCAACGAAACACGGGTTGCACACAATCCAAAACCGGTCTGAATGACAGAGACCAGTCACACTCCAAATGTCCCAGGAGTGTCGCTCCAAAATGCTGCATCATGCGTTCACGACACAGCTGCGCTGACGGGAGCAGCAATACAGGATCTCGTTGTGACGGGACAGCCATTGCGAAAAAATAGCAACAACAGCAAGACTCCAGCCAATAAAGCCAAAGTAATCGGGAAACCCCCAAAAATGCTTCCGAAAATAGAATGTATAGCCGAAGGTATCAAACCGAATATGGAAGAGAAGGTGTGAGCGAAACGAACACCAACGACTTTGAAAAAATGTGCAATACCAGCAGTGGTGGATGCATTAAATATACGTCCCACAAGTTCACCGAAGTGATTCGGAAAGTTAGTATTCAAAAGGGACTGTATCTCCGCCGATGACCTTGCCACCTGAAGTGCGTAGGTCTCGCTAGCAGATGTAAGGGCCACATGCTTTTGAAACAATAAAGCTTTTAGCCGACTCAATTTGTCAAAATCAACCTTGGAAGTAGAAATATGAGGCCAGATGTCCGCTACCTCCCTAATTTGAGTGGGGGGAAACAACACATTCCTGCAGCACGTAACGGCCTTGTTGACAACGACGATGTAAACTATTCTGGCACGCATGCCACAGCAGCGTTCGCTGTTAAGGACAATGTAACTGCCGTTAGAAAGCACCTGGAAAGTGTTTTTAATAACCGGGACTGAAACTCCCTTCAGATAACAAGCTAAGTTAGCAATCGAAGCGTTACACGCCCCGTGCAAGGACAGCTGTTTACAAACCATTGAATGGCTTACAGAAGCTTCGCATTCGCTGCCGCTAAGAAAAACCTCCTTCAAACCATTAACACATCTGTTCTGAAAGGGAACGTCCCACACCTCGTGTATGTAACTGTCTCCCAATAGTTCATATCTTCCCACCGGAATGTGTTTCAAACACGAAGTAAATTGCAAAGTAGAGATAGGCAAATTAATAACCCCATGAATCAACCATTCAGCTGACGGAATCTCAGCTACCTTGAAAGGCAGTTTCTCTAATTTCTCAATATTTAACATAACATATGTCGCTTCCTTTTTAGCCATCAGTTGTTGTTGACGAGTCAAATTAAAAGAGATAAAGACCTCTCTGGCACGAACGTGCTGCCATGGAACGCGACCCGCCTTCAAGGTCTGAAGAGTCCAACCCAGCTGCATGATGGACCGCGTCTGACTCTGCAAATGATAGAAAGAAGACATGTCCTATTTAATAATGTCAATGGCAGAGGAAACAATGCTGTCAATCGTGTAAACACGGTCAGAAAGGGTATGCATGCCATTATCAACAACAGACAAAGTCTGCATCAGATTTTCTTGATCAATCTGCCTCAACCGGGCTGCAGCCTCCTGTTGTGAAAGCTTCCAAATCTCATTATAAACCTCGTATAAGAACCTTTTCTTTCGTGGTACTTTGGGACCTGACAAAAAATCTTGTAAATCAGAATCATTAGACAGTAACGTGAGATGTGACTTAACTGCATCCAGCGTGGATGACTTCAACCATTGCTGACAAAGCTTCCCCACACTGTATGTAGTTATAATATCAGCATGTTCTGGTGAAACATAACGAGGGTCTGCCCTACTAGTCCTGAACCCCCCTGAAGAGGTGACAAAACGTTGATGACACATATTAGTGTCCACAGGCCATAATAACCACCCGCCTGGATGTAACGATGAAGTGTTAAGTGTACCATTCTGGACCCAATGTGTAAAGTCACTAAAAGTAGCATTCACATAGTGCTGCCAATCTTTTAATTTAGAAGGGACAGGTATACTAGGCAAAGTCAACTCCCTAATTGTCGCTAAGCCCCAACAGCTAGTCTGTTGTACTGTGTCATGGAGGAAAATCATCTGCACAGGGATAATGCATGCTCTAAATAGCGTGTCCCTGCCTTGCATGTGCCAATTTTTCGAACCCCAAACACTTTTCAAGTCAACAGTTTTAAACCAGTATTCATATCCCTCGACCGAAAGTTTAGATACAAACAAATTGGAATACAGTAATTTAGTATCGGTCAATAACATTTGCTTATTAGAATACAGTGCAACTTTAAAATAGTAGGACTTAGCATTTCGTTGATCATGCCCAGAAAAATATGCAAATTTATCATTATACGTTTTCGAACTCCCTTGTGGAGGAGTCGAGCAATGTTCCCATTGCACATAATTAAACATGGGCTTAGGGCTACTAGCTTTATGAATAAAGTGGTGTCCATAATAGTTGTAACAAAACATGTCACCATGATTATCTCTAAACTGGTAAGCATCTTCATCGTCATAGACAGTATAATATTGCAAATACGTTAGCATAGAATCTACTGATTTCACATCCCAATCATCAGAAACAATGCCAGGTATAACAATATCATTCATTGATAATTTGAGGACATACGGTATTTGAATCAATTCAGTGGGACCATATATATCAAACATTACTTTATCCCACACAATTCCATCCGGAACTGGTATAGCAGAAATGTTTACTGTGGACAAGTCTCTTCGAACCATATGAGACGAAAAATGCGGTTTTAACACAGTCTCCACGTGCTCAATGTCAGATCGATCAGGAAGAAAATGACCATGTATGATCAGAAAAAAAGTAACCACAAATCCCAACCATAATAAAATAGTCATCACGGCCAAAAACAGCCAAAAATAGTTCCAAGGAAACACAAAATATGTGCGTTTAAGCCAACCCAGCAGCCGTCGTGGACCGTGGACAGAAGACATCGAGGACGAGGAGCCGGACCCATCATTATCAGCGTCGTTGAAGCAGCCAGAAGCAGTTCTAGCAAAAGGTGCAACCGTGAACGAAGAAGCAGATTGAGGCTCTCGCCGTGGCACGCTATAAACCACATGTTCAGAAACGTCAGTAGAACGTACAGCAATTTGATCACAAGATCCCATATTAATCGCCGTCGGTGGAACAATCGCAAGATCATCATCCACCCTCCCCAAGCTCAGAGAGGAAACAGTGTCGGTGAAAATCACCTGCAGCGGGACTTCCTCCCCAGTAGTGAGAGGGATTCCGGAACTACTGGGTGTCCCTCTTGGTCTGCTGTGCAGAATCGGCCACATGTTGTAACTTGACATTATCAATGGAAACAAAGCGATTTCCTTTGGCCCCTCGCAGCGGCGGTAAAATCACAGTTCTCGTGCCGCACACCCCCAACACAGGGACAGGTTCTCGATAAGAAGGACCAAATTCTTTTTTAACTGCGACCTTTTCACGCACTAGATCCCCAATCCTGGGTATCCAACCAGTAGATGTTACTGGCTCATCCTTAATTCCTGAGGAGGCAGCACTGGCAGAAGAGTTATCTTCACGGAATTGTTGTAAATCCTGCAAAACAGTGACACGATCATTTATGTCAAAGGGCGTATCTGCCGCCTCCACACCAGGACCATCTAGATCAGGAACATACATTCGTGTTCCAAACAGGCACTCATATGAAGTACGACCCCCCAGTGACCTTCTAGGCAAGTTATTAAGTGCTCTCTGTACTCCATATAGGTGGGCTAGCCAACCATGACCCGTACCTATAACTGTGGCCGTTGAGGACTGCTTTAAATCACGATTTAAACGCTCCACGACAGAATTTCCCTCGGGATGAAATGGAGACGAGAATTGGAGTTGGACCCCCAACGAAGCCATGGTGTCCCTGAATGCCTTAGAGGCAAAAGCAGGGCCCTGGTCCGAATGAAAAGCCGCAACTGCAAATATATCGACAAAGATGCGCAAATCTTTAATAACAGTTCGAGCGTCAGCCGAGCATTGTGGCCATACCCATACAAATCTGGAGCACGAATCTACAGCAACCAATATATATTTGTATGCACTATCTGGTGTCAGCGGACCACAATGATCCAAGTACACACACTGTAATGGTTTATTTGAAATCAGAAGGGGCGTCTGCTGCGGGCGTCTAGCCGACGATGCTTTAATTTGTTGACAAACGTCACAACAAAGGACATATTGCTTTGTCTCTTTATAGAGACCAGGCCACCAGTAACGAGCCTGTAAAAGTGAAATCGTGGCAGCCACCCCAGCATGTGCAGAAGCCACCCCCTCATGTGCTGCAGAAATCAATCGAGGTCTCACAATTTCATTGGGAATTTCACGTACACCAATGCCTGGAATTGTAACAGTAGCATTCAGCGCACCATTCAAGCAGTAACTATATTTTGAAGGAAATCCTTTAGGAAAGGGCGTGCCAGCAGCCGTAGCCTTTATGGCAGCCGAAATTTCAGTGTCTGGTTTGGAACTCGAACGAGTCACTGCGGCCACAGTGGCGACAGCCACTGCCGATTTCGCGGCTTCATCAGCCAAAGTATTCCCAGCAACGTGTATTCCAACGCGCTGGTGTCCAAGTGTATGCACAACATGGACGTTAGGAAGCGTTTCCTTCGGATCCGCAACCTTACCCCACAGCATTTTATGTTTAATGGTGTTGCCTTTATAATCTCTGAACCTATTCATCTTCCAATAGTGTAGATATTCGTTGAAAGACTGCACACAGTAGTAGGAGTCACAGACCAGCAAGGTTAAAAGCGCCGGATCCACGTGCTCCAATGCTAACAATAGAGCTTTGAGCTCAGCCAGCTGTGCCGTGCAATCTCCCAAGGTTTTAGTATAAGTATGTCGGGGGCAGAACACTTACCCCTCCATAGTGCCGCTCACCACCGCACATGCAGCAGAATACTGTTGTTTAGTTCCAACCGCTGGTTGCGCAGAGCCATCGGTATACATGACCACTTGATATTGGTCAATAGGCAACGTACCAGCAGGAACAGGGTATTCCATTTCATATTGAAGAAATTCTTGAGTCTGCAGTTTAGGGTCAAATACATAATCTACATCAGTGGCTGTCAAAGACGTAGCCCATTGTATCCAACGCGGGTGTAAAGCTTTCGAATTAGGAACACTCGCTTTTGTAACAGCCTCTAAGGCCGGAATCGGGGAAACGACAACGATGCGTTGACCCTGGGCCAGCGGTCTTTCTTTAATAACAGCCATCTGTACTGCAGTGAGAATTTTCTCAGTTTGTGCAAAACGTTGCTCTGCAGCAGAATACAAGTGAGACTTGTATGCAATCGGGACTGTCTCCCCTTCATTAAAGGTGACATAAGTAAACCCAACAGCCCCAGGTATCACCCTGATGACTAAATGTGTCTTATTGTCCCGTGTATGTAAGTGTTTAACTGCTAAGAGATCACTCTGTAACTCTCGCAGTATGTGTGTGTGTTCAATCGTCCAAAATCTACTCGAAAAATCGGGCGAATCAACTCGTATAAGGGCTTTATACGCGTCGCATATTCAGGAATGTAAGTTCTGCCAAAATTCAGAAACCCCAACAATGACTGGAGCTTCCGAACCGTATTAGGAGGCTGCAATAAAGCACATTTCTCCAAAAAATGTGGCGCTAGGCTCTTGCCCTCACTCGACAACTCATATCCCAGGAAAATGACGCTGAGGAAGGCAATCCTTGATTTCTTAAAATTAAACTTATAGCCAATATCAGCAAACCCCACAACAATGCGCGAAACACGCCTCAGATGTTGCAGAATCTCATCATCTGTCAGATATATGTCATCAACATATGATAATGCTTCAGGGTCGAACTCATGCAGCATTTCAGTTACACGAGCCGAAAACAGTCCTGGGCTATTCTTATACCCCTGAGGCAAACGACAAAAAATTTTCTGACAGCCAAACGCACTGAAACAGGTATAGTCCCGACTCTCGGGCGCTATATTCTGGCAGAAAAATCCATTAGAGATATCCAATGTTGTCTTGTATTTTTTACGCACTATATTATTCATAAGCGCTGCGCTGTGTGAATTTTGTATTGCATATGTGCGTGTATGACTATTCAAATGTCGGTAATCCACCACTATCCTATAGGAATGGTCCGGTTTAGCAACCGGAAACAAGGGATTATTCATCGGCGAGACACAGGGCTCAATTACACCCTGGTACTCCAATTGTGTAAGAATTTTTCTAACCGATGCCCTAGCTTCAAATTTGATAGGATACTGCGGTTGTGGCTGAGGTTCGCCTTTTATCGGAATTACATGATAAGGTGATTGTCTGTCCCACCCCACATTATTTCTATACAAGGCGGGAGCTTGTGCTAGAGCCCATGATTTACTATAGGACTCCGCGAGTTCTCTCGGAACAAGTGGCGAGAAGGAAGGTGTAATAACCTCCTCCCCAACCGGACAGTCGGGAACAAAGTCAGGTGGCCAATCCTGTTCGGCCAGCAGAACATCATATGATTTTACCACTTGGTCCCAAAAAATGGCGTTTATAATACGGTCAATGTCCCCTTCCAATCGCAGAGTCACTTCATATACTCTATCAGGATCAGAGACTCGCATATCCGCTGTCTCGACTTGTATGAAGTCATCAGTTGCTTTCACCTCCAGATGTTCTAGAAGACTCCGGTGAACTATTGTGACCTCTGCCGCGCTGTCTAATAGTGCTAACGCCCATGTCTTGTTCGTCAAGAGAACTCTCTTCTTGAGCGGCATGTCCGACTGAGACAGCCGCCACTTTCTTCTTTTTAAATTGCTGTTTCTGTTGCAGCGGTTTCTCTTCTTGTTTAATAGAAACCTCCGCTGAGCGTTGTGAATCCTGTCTCGGTTTCACGTACTCCGTCCTCTGCTCTGACCGCCCACCTCTCTCACTTCTCTTTTCCGAGGAGTCCTGAAAGGAACGAGATTGGCGTGTATCAGTATATTGATATCTATCAGGCGTCTTCAAAGTATCCCTATTCCTGAGATTATACTTATTCTGTGGGGTCTCCGGTTGCGGAGACTGCCCACCATCTTTCTTAGGTGTTTGCTGTTTCTTTTCCCAGCGCTTTTTCGAACCCTCAGGTTGTTGCTGTTTAGCAATGTCTTTATTATTTTTACCCTGTAACTGGGGTTTTTGTGGTCTAGCCCCCAGGCTATCACGACCAATACTAGAATATGTTTCCGCTAATATTCTCGGAAGCTCCCGCTCCTGATTAAGCAGCGGAACATCCCGAAGACCCATTCGCACTGCTAGTGCTACTGCCTCTCCTTTGAGATTACTCAAAATAATAGAAGAAACTGTGGCAAAATTGCCCAGCAACTGCATGCCCAAATCCAAGGCAGGGGCAGCCCCATATTCATCCTGAATCTGTTTAAGCACGTCCGGTAAATTAGCTAATGTCGGTGTACCGTGTGCCGTAGTGTAGAGCGCGGCAAATACCGTGCCCCAGGTATTACAAAGGTCCACCGGAGGAACCATCCCGTACGGCAAACACATCGTCAAAATTCTATGTTTATCCTGAGGTCCCGTATGGGGAAATACTGCTTCCAGCGTATTAATTTTTTGTGCCAGCCAAAATGGAGTCTCCTCTCGTTTAGCCGGTGCTTTACCCATAACTGAGTGCACAGTGGCCGGATTAATAGCCGGAACCACAGCTTGTGGGTGCGCTGGAGCAGCACGCGCTGCAATCGTATTTAGTGTCTGCATGACAAACTGAACTAATCGTCTATATGTAGCCGTTAATTCTGTATATAAACGACGAACTTCAACCACTGCCAATTGAGCAACCGCAGGATGTGGTGTATATGTAGCCAATAAAGGCCAGGTAGGACCATCATTACTCAGTGGACCTAACCTAACTTGTGCTACTGTGTGTGGGAGGATGCCATCAAGCCAATTATGGTGTTCTTGATAAGATAGAGGTATTTCTAAATAAGCGTAAGCCCTGTATTGTCCAGGGACATTCGCAACAGTGTATTCATGAAAAGTATTTGTTCCCCCATCCACTGCTGGAAATCTGACCCAAGAATAAAAAAGTTCCGTTCTATAGGCTGCATGGGCGTCCACCACAAAAGTGACTGGACCCCCCTGGACTGTCAGTCCATATGTCAACAGATGTCCCGTGAGCGGGTGACGCATATTAATTGCTATATTCACTACATTAGGATTCGCCATTTTATATAAAAAATAGCTTCAGGTCAGAGAAGGCACACCAATATCGGGGTTTTCCTTTTCAAAGTTCAAGCTTGAACAACCAACCACTAAGCAACAGGAAACACCTATGCCGTGGCGGCGGAAACCTTCAGCCCCACGGACGTCTCCGTATACGGAACCGAGGAGTCAAAATATATATGAGACCAAGAGAGTCAGTCGTACCTAATCATTAGAGCCAGACCAAACGTTGGGCGCCATGTCGCGTGGGCTCTCATTATTCTAAATGAGACTACTGGATTTCTGGGTAGCAGGATCTATAACTGTGTGGGGGACTGAGTCTGACCCACGTGTAAAGAACTCTGTCACCCTAAATCCGGTTTTTGCTCCGGCTAACTAGCAGTGCCTAATTTCTCCCATGTGGAAGGAATGATTTGGCAGCCGAGCGCATGACATCTTTGGAACTTCTCAGGGAAGTCGTGGTTACTCAGATCCAAACCAACTCTCTTATTTCCAATATGATCTCATATACAAATGACAAAGACAGTATAAGTTTTATATAATGTTTTAATAAAATGACTGTATTTTAGATATTAAGGCGTGAGCCGCAATAACCAGAACGATACAACACAGTACGATTGAAATAGTCACCAGGAGAGTAAAACATAAAAACAAAGCTATCATATTGTCTAACAGTTTCTACTCTCCCTCTGCTTGTTCTATTTAGAGCACAGCATGTTAAGCTTCTAGCTTGCCTATTAGAATCACTGTGGAGACATCAGTCCTCATACCTGAGCAAAGACCTGTGATCTTGGTTCAGCATCTGCAACGAGGCAGTCAGCGTCTAGTTGTGGTTCACTGGTCGGAATCTCCCTCTTGCGTGTATTGGGACAAGGAAGTGATTTTATAACTAACATGTCATCGTGATCACAAAATGTCCCTACGCAGGAATGCCAAGTCTAAACTCTTACCATGTCTATCGGCAATGTACCAGACTGTATCCTTGACTGAAGCACAGAGTAAATATGTTATGGAGAACTCCAGTGCTGAAGTAGGCAAAACAGTGTGATATGAATAAAAAAACAACACCGTAGAACTGGTAAATGAAAAATAACAGTACGAAGCCTAATAAAAAGCATGTAGAGCAAAGTGCACAGAGGCTCTAAGCTGTCAGCAAATGAATAAACTATATTCAGGGCAAAGTGCACAAAGGCCTAAAGCCTGAAGCTAAAGCGCAATGAATACGTAAAACTAACCACACTACAAGCCATTCAATGCATAGCGAATCGTGTACTGTGCAAGCTGTGGGAACGTACCTGTGGTTTGCTTGACTCTGTGCTCCATGTTGTCCTTCCTAGGCACCGTCCGCTGGGACTTGCGAGGAGATGGAGGAATGTTCCCGTGTACAGACCGCTGGTGATCATGGTGTGTTTCATAGTGTATTTTGCAGGTGTTCACAATTGTCCAATATACAACAATATGCCACAGCGACACCCATTGCATTTTGACTCTGCCTCAGATTTATGGAATCTCGTAAACCTGAAGCAGCGTCAAAATCTAATTCCACCCCAAGGGTGGCGTTAGCAGGGTGCAACAAGGAGGAATACTTTTATTCCTCCTCGGTTTTTGCTTTTTCTGTGTGTGCTACATTCTTACGCACACGGATAGAAAAAGCAAAATGCTAGAAATTATTGTTTATGTGTGGGAAGGTGTCCAATCACACTCCTCAACACAGACATCCTTGCAAAATGGTGCAAGGATGCCTGCGTTGGCAGCTAAATTTAGCGCCAGAGCAGGGGAAAACACAGGGGTGCACCTTATTCCCTCAAATACAGTGCATCTCTGCTTTTCTAAAGGGTTGTAGCGCAGCGCTGCCAATTTTGGCGCAGCACCACACTGCATCACTTTTCTTCAAATCTGGCCCTAAGCGTTTTAAAACATATTTAAGTTATTATCATTTTGTTTTTTCTATTCTTTCAATCATATTGAACGCTCCCTTGTTTGGTGCGTATCTGAGAACTCTTGTACTCAAGCATGTTCAGCTAATTAGATCATTCAGGAAATGCTGCAATTTTACTTTATTTCCTATTTTCTTTCTAGACAGGGAGTGTTTGTAGCTTGGCACACAGCCATTGCATTATTCCTACTGTTTTATCCTCAGACATGGCAGAATGTTTATTTATATTTTCTACAATTAAAACTATAACGACTACAGCTCTCCTATTTGGTACTAAATGGTTTACTTCGCCAGTACAATGATTTAAACATAACTGGTACAAAAATGTAATCAATCATTTTTAGAGTGACTTTTCTTATTTCCCATGTAAGCAAATTGGCCATAAAGCAGGTGTTACTCATTCGTCTCTTTGACGTTTGCCTTCAATTTTTTCAACATTGCAGTGTGAGAAAACATTTTTGTCAACAAGCCCAGTAGTTTTTAATACAATGGGAACAACATTTCACATAATCAAGCTCTGCCCTGTGTATAATGTGCAGTACACCCATTGTGCACGTTGCCAGCGTTCTCTGACGCTCCAGATGAATTGACAGATGGTAAACGTAAATTCAGCAGTGACCTATCAAGAAGGAATCCAATATTCTGGAGCCTTCTTGCTGACCTTACAGACCTAAAAGAGTATCTCCTTCCGAATATTATAGGCAGGGCACTAAGCATTATTTATGACCACTGAGGTAAGCATTGCAAACAGATATAAATACACACAATTTTCTTCTTAGATCGTTTCTGCTCAAAAAGGATGCCGATTATTACCACAGCTAAAGGGGGCTTGCAGTTTTCGTCACACTTTAACGTTTCGACGTCATGTCAGGTTGCCTATGTAAAATGCTCTGCTGAAAATCAGACTGTGAACAGCTTTGGTAAGGGAGGAAAGGCTAGCTGAAGGAGGTGACTAAAACTAAAATCTTTGCAAGACACCTCTAAAACGCCTCAAGTAATCTCATCCCAGGAAAAACCTTTGGAGAATCTGGGGCACTTCATACCTTAATCGAAGAGAACTTGAGACAAGCCTCTTTACGGTGGAAACCCACATCACCAGCCTCCCCCCCCCATAACAGCTGCCTGTGAGGAACACAGAGTACTAATAAAGAACTAGAATATTCACTCAGTTCACAAAATATGCCAGGACTGGGAGACATTCAGCTGGAGAACACAACTTTGGTATTATTAATTTCCCTATGCAGATGGGTTAATATGCACCGGGAAATGATTCTTATTTCTACCGCTACACATTCCTCAATAAAGGCCTCGGGAATTGTTCAAGGGTTTTGCAAAACTAATCTTCTGCAAGTTCACAAACTGTGATTTGCCCAGGCTCTGGTGAAACAGCCTACTTTCCTGCTGGCATATGTACCTCCTAGAGCCTGGAATACTGGAAATATGAAAAGACGATGGGGGTCATTCTGACCTCGGCCGCGGTTAACCGCCACGGTCATTCTGACCCACAACGGCCAAACCTCCAAAATTCCGTCCTCCACTGCAGCCCGCCACATCAGCGGGCAGCGATAAACTGGAGATGACCAAACCTCCACCGTCACGGCAACAGAAATACGCCCATGCCATTACGACCCACGAATCCACACGGCGGTCATTCAAACGCGGTATTCCATTGGCGGTACACACCGCAGCGGTCAGAATACACACACATCACCAAAACACAGCCACATTGGACAATTTGAAATACACACACCTGATACACATACACACACCACTCCCACACAATCAACCAACTACAAAACACACACCCACATCACCCACAAACCCCTGCGACCATAATCACTGAGAGAAGGAGAGAGAGACACAGCAGACAATCCAAAGCAAGACACACTGAGGCACACTACACCATCACACACACCACATAGTAGCACAAAGCACCACTCACCAACATACTCATCATCACATACACCACCCCACACCTCACCCACACCACCCCATGGCACCCCAAAGGCACCCACGCTTTTTGGACCAAGAACTCCGGGTCATGGTGGAGGAAATCCTAAGAGTGGAACCCCAGCTCTTCGGCTCGCAGGTGCAGCACACCAGTATAGCTAGGAAGGCGGAGCTATGGCAGCGGATCGTGGACAGGGTCAACGCGGTGGGACAGCATCCCAGGAATAGGGAGGACATACGCAAAAGATGGAACGACCTACGGGGGAAGGTCCGATCGATGGTCTCCAGGCACAACATTGCGGTCCAGAAGACTGGCGGCGGACCCCCACCCACCCCTCCCGAATTCACATCGTGGGAGCAAGACGTCTTGAACATCCTGCATCCTCAGGGCCTCGCAGGAGTAGCCGGAGGAATGGACTCTGGTAAGTCCAATCTCAACTACTATATCCCCCCCACCCCACCAGCATGCCAACCCACACCCCCACCCTCACCCCCAACCCCCCAGCACACATCCTCCCTGACAATGTCTCACCAGCACAACCCACCCATCCCAACACCAACTCCTGCATGCCAACACAAATCATGGGCACCCATCACCTAAGCATGACCACTGCACTAACCCCCCCCCCCACTAACTACCCTCACAACACCTCCCTCAAGGGAATGCCTGCACTGGGGGACAAGGGCACCCATAACACGCACGCTATTGTACACACAGAAACAATAACCAAACTCTCTTACCCCATGCAGGACCCGAACGACAACACACCAGCCAGGAGGGTCCAGAAGTGTCCATCCCACCACCGGAACAGGCCCACACTGAGGATAGCAGCTCTGTCGACAGTGAACCTGATGACCAGCCCGGACCATCGGGGACCTCTGGGCAGTCGGTTCCCCTCAGGCAGCCACAGGCCACACCAGACCCGACCCCCTCTGCCAACACCAGCACAGCTCCCACCCAGCGGGCCCATGCCTCTGTCTCTAGGATAGCTCAATCAGCGGTGTGTCTGCCACTACAGGGCACCCAGGCTAACCCAACACCCCAACAACAACAGGGACCTGGGGGCAGTGGTAGCGGGCACACCGTCCAGGGGACAGAGGCCGGGGGAAACCGGGCAGCTCGGAGGGCTGCTGTGCGACAGGGGGGGGAGGAGAGGCCCAGGGAACCCACTCTCCAAGAGGCCCTCACCACCATCATGGGGGCATACCACCACTCCCAAGAAACGATGGCGACGGTACTGGCCAGGTTCACTGAGATCCAGGCACAGCAGGAGGAACGCTACATGGGGTTCAGGGAGGAGCTGAGAATCATCGGGACCGCAATGGGGACCATCGTCCTGGCCCTCCACAGGATAGAGGACGCGTTGCGGGACCATGATGCACCACACAGGGCCCCTGTCACAAGCCCGGACCAGGAACAGCCTACCACCTCCGCCGGCGCTAGTGGACAGGAGGTCCCAACACCTCGACAGCCCCCCAGAACCCCACCTCCTGCTGAAGAACAACCACCCCGTAAGAGGAGCCTGAGACCAAAAAAAAAGACAGAGTAGGATGTCAAGACCCCCGCCAGCAGGACATACCCCCTCAAGTCTTCCCACTGTCCCACATTGCCACCCTGTCCAACCATGAACTGCCTATGCTCCATCCTTCCACAGGCAAAAGGACAATGCACCTGTGAGACTGAGAACTGGACTCTGCCATGGATATTCCTCCACCCCCACCCATCACCCTTAGAATCACATGTACCGATATCTAGCACTGTAAATAAATCACATTTTGCACACAAATCTGTTTTGAGTCATGCTGTATTATTGACAAATGTATTACATATTACTGTTCGATTTCTGTTCTGTCAATTAGTCATGACAACATACCAATGTCAATACGCTGTATTTCATGGGCGAACCAAGCAGAAGTCAGGTACTGAGTCAGACAGCACTGAGAAGGGAAGGGAAAGGCAAAAATTAATGAAAAACATCTGTGGGGAACTACAGAAAGTACAGATGCAGGAGGCTATAAGCAATTGTGAAATGGCGTGGGTGATTCTTACCTGTGTGTTACTGGAAATACTGTTGTATCACTCTGTCTGTGTCGTCCTCAGAGTCTTCCTCCTCTTCACTCTCCACAGGCTCCACGGCTTCTACAACACCACCATCTGGACCATCCTCCTGCAGGAAAGGCACCTGGCGTCGCAAAGCCAGGTTGTGGAGCATACAGCACGCCACGATGATATGGCACACCTTCTTTGGTGAGTACATTAGGGATCCACCTGTCATATGCAGGCACCTAAACCTGGCCTTCAGGAGCCCAAAGGTTCGCTCAATCACCCTCCTAGTACGCCCATGGGCCTCATTGTACCGTTCCTCTGCCCTGGTCCTGGGATTCCTCACTGGGGTCAATAGCCAAGGCAGGTTGGGGTAACCAGAGTCACCTATTAGCCACACACGCTGTCTCTGTAGCTGGTCCATCACATAGGGAATGCTGCTATTTCGCATAACATACGCGTCATGCACTGACCCTGGGAACTTGGCATTTACATGGGAGATGTACTGGTCAGCCAAACAGACCACCTGGATATTCATTGAATGGTAATTCTTCCTGTTCCTGTACACCTGTTCATCGTCATTTGGGGGGACTAAAGCCACATGGGTCCCATCAATTGCACCAATGATGTTGGGGATGTGTCCAAGGGCATAGAAATCAGCTTTCACTGTAGGCAAATCACCCTCCTCTGGGAAAATGATGTAGCTCCGCATGAGTTTCATCAGGGCAGACAATACTCTGGATAAGATCTTGGAAAACATAGGCTGAGACATCCCAGATGACATGGCCACTGTTGTCTGGAATGAGCCAGTTGCAAAGAAATGGAGGACAGACAGAACCTGCACTAGAGGGGGAATTCCTGTGGGTTGGCGGATGGGGGACATCAGGGCTGGCTCCAGCTGGGCACCCAGTTCATGGATGGAGGCTCGGTCAAGTCGGTATCGTAGTATTATGTTGCGTTCTTCCATTGTGGACAGGTCCACCAGCGGCCGGTACACGCGAGGATTCCTCCTTCTCATCGCTAGTCCCAGCGGACGGTGCCTAGGAAGGAGAATATGGAGTACAGAGTCAATCCACTCACAGGTACGTACAACACAGCTTGCACAGTACAGGTAAATGTATGGTTTGATATCTTTGTATGTGTGCCATTGCAAGGCCTAGGCCTGTGTGACGCATTAGAAATTAAGCCATGTGGGCCCTTGAAATGGCCGATGCCTGACCTGTGAAGTGGGACAATGGGATGTGAGGTCACTGCGCTGGCGGGGCGCACCGTGGCGGTAGGCGGTCGAAGACCGCTGTGCGAAGACGCATTGGTTAACATTGAAGCCTATGGGTTTCAGGAGCCAATGACGATGTGCGCCGGCGGTCACGGGACGCACCGCCGCGGTACGCACCGCCGCGGGCGTGACCGCCATTTTCTATCTGCTCAATCATTCGAGACCTGATCATCCACAGGAGAGGACCTATACTGCAAGTGCTGCTGTGAACTCGGTCTGGAAGTGACAATGGCTGCTGCTACTGGTGAAAGGGCCCCCGCCTTCAGTTCAGAAGAGTTGGAGAAGCTCGTGGACGGGGTCCTCCCCCAGTATGTGCAACTCTACGGTCCTCCAGACCAACAGGTGAGTACACTCAGTGCACATTGAATGGGTCATGCCTGTGTGGAGGGGGGGGACGTAAGTTGGTGGGGTGTGGAGGGAATGGGGAGTGCAACGCACGACAGATGAGAGAATGGGAACCATGACAAGGTTGGGGAGGGGGGGGGCATGTACTCCAAACATGCAGATATGTGACGGTTTCTCTTTCCCACCCTGTACATGTCAAACAGGTGAGCGCCCACCAGAAAATCGATATTTGGCGTGCCATCGCCGAGGAAGTCCGGAACTTGGGGGTCCACAACAGACGGGGCACCCACTGCCGCAAGAGGTGGGAGGACATCAGCCGCGGAACGAGGAAGACCGCAGAAACACTGCTGGGGATGGCCTCCCGACCTAGGAGGGGTGCCAGTCGCACCATGACCCCCCTGATGTCCCGGATCCTGGCGGTGGCCTACCCTAATTTGGATGGGCGCTTGAGGACAGCACAGCAGACACAAGGGGGTCAGTATCCGCACATTCTCCTATCTGTATGCGCATTGGAGGCGTCTGGGTGGGGGAGGAGGGCTGTGGGTGACATTAGGCCCGGGCGCTCTCTGTAGTGTAGTCCGCTCCCTTAGGCATGGCCCTGTGCCCCCGCCCCCCACCTCTGTAGGGTGCCAAGTGCAGCTACCCATGCTCCAGCATCACACATGTGCGCGTGTGTTGTCCCTAGACCTGTTTGCCTAGTCAGAAGTACTGAGTAGTGTACCCCAACTTCGTGACTTAGTGCACAAGGCACCTGTGTCTGTCCTCTCCGCAAAGGGTATTGCTAAGGCATGCACTCAACTTTGTTTAATTTCTCCCCCCACCCTAAATCTTTGTCTTCTTGTGTTTTAGCATCATCAGGCGGAGGAGATTTGGCGTCGGAGCAGGAGGGAGCTGCAGGTCACCAGGCCCCGGTGGGCACTGACACAGACACCGAGGGCACCAGTGATCCGGAGGGCGAGGGGAGCACCACAACGGGGGCCGGTGGAGACACCAGCGACACGGACACGTCCTCGTTTGGGAGCTCCCTAGTGGGGGCGGCACCATCTGTGCCCCCCGCAACAACAGGTACAGCCGCCACCCAGCGCACCAGCACCGCCCTCCCAGCAGCCCCTCAGTCTTCGCTCCGTGGCCGCTCGGCCAGGAAGGCGCGCGTCTCCTTCGCCCCAGGCACCTCAGCCCCTGCCTCTGTTACCCCTGCTGCCCTCAGTGCAGAGCTCATTGACCTGGTGAGGACGCTCATTGTTGGGCAGACTACCCTTCTGAATGCCATCCAGGGGGTGGAAAGGGAGGTGCATCGGAGCAATGCCTACCTGGAGGGCATTCATTCGGGTCAGGCTGCCCATCAACGAGCGTTCACTGCTCTGGCCTCAGCACTGACGGCAGCCATTGTCCCTGTCTCCAGTCTCCCTCTTCTATCTGCCTCCACCCTTTCTCTGTCTCCTGTACCTCAACCTATCCCATCAGACCAGCCTGCACACACTTTCAACACCCAAGGCCAGCTCATCCAAACATAAGCACCACAGAAAACACAAGCATTCACCCAAGCAACACACAGATGCAGACATATCAACAGTCACTACCACCTCTGTGTCCCCGTCCTCCTCGTCTCCCTCCTCCCTCCCTGTGACGTCTACACTCACACCTGCATGCACCCCAACACCAGCCAGTTCTTCCACCACCAGCAAACCCTCCACTACAGTCCGCACACCTGCAGTCACCACCCCCACTGGCATTTACACGTCCCCTGTGTCCTCTCCCACTGTGTCTGTCACCCCCTCTTCCAAGACACATAAACGCAGGCAGACACCCAAACAACAGCCAACCACCTCACCACAGCCTACGTCCCAGTCACCTGCACCCAAGGACAGCACACCTGGCTCTCATACAACCACATCCTCTTCCTCCACTTCTCTCACCACTACTCCTACCCCTTACCTTGGTCCCAAGAAAAATGACCTGTCCAGTTTTGACCTCTTTCCCTCCCCCGACCCACCCCCTCCAACTGGGAAAAGTCCCAAGGGCACCTCAGCCACCACCAGCCCAACTACTACAGTGCAAGTGGTGCATGGCATGTGGAGTCCACCCTTTGGCGGCAGTAACACTTCGGTGAGCAGCAAGGGGACAGCCAGCCCCCCCCCAGGCAAGAGGACCCGGAAATTGAAGGGCCACCGTGAGCGGACAGAGACGGCTGCCCCCAAGGAGGTGACTCCGGCCACTTCACCGGCCACAGCAGCCAGGGGAGGCAAGGGCCCGAGAGCCCCGTCTAAGGAGCGGAAGGACAGCAGGGCGGAGAGGACAACCACCAGGAGCGCGGAGCAGGAGGGCCCCACAAGCCCCATCCCGGCTGCAAGGGACGACACCAAAGGGCCCAGGACTCACTCCCCGAAGGGGCCTGACACAGCACGGTCGGAGGGCGACTGAGCAGGGTGTCCAGGCCAGGTATGACTCCCTTGACATACTGCAAGAGCACCGCTGACCAGGGCCCCGCCGTGAAGACAGGTACCGCTGAACAGGGCCCCGCCGTGAAGACAGGTACCGCTGAACAGGGCCCCGCCGTGAAGACAGGTACCGCTGAACAGGGCCCCGCCGTGCAGAAGAGCACCGCTGAACAGGGCCCCGCAGGGCAGAAGAGCACCGCTGAACAGGGCCCCGCCGTGCAGAAGAGCATCGCTGAACAGGGCCCCGCCGTGCAGAAGAGCACCGCTGAACAGGGCCCCGCTGTGAAGACAGGTACCGCTGAACAGGGCCCCGCCGTGAAGACAGGTACCGCTGAACAGGGCCCCGCCGTGAAGACAGGTACCGCTGAACAGGGCCCCGCCGTGCAGAAGAGCACCGCTGAACAGGGCCCCGCCGTGAAGACAGGTACCGCTGAACTGGGCCCCGCCGTGAAGACAGGTACCGCTGAACAGGGCCCCGCCGTGCAGAAGAGCACCGCTGAACAGGGCCCCGCCATGCAGAAGAGCACCGCTGAACAGGGCCCCGCCGTGCAGAGGAGCACCGCTGAACTGGGCCCCGCCGTGAAGACAGGTACTGCTGAACTGGGCCCCGCCGTGAAGACAGGTACCGCTGAACAGGGCCCCGCCGTGCAGAAGAGCACCGCTGAACAGGGCCCCGCCGTGAAGACAGGTACCGCTGAACAGGGCCCCGCCGTGAAGACAGGTACCGCTGAACAGGGCCCCGCCGTGAAGACAGGTACCGCTGAACAGGGCCCCGCCGTGCAGAAGAGCACCGCTGAACAGGGCCCCGCCGTGAAGACAGGTACCGCTGAACAGGGCCCCGCCGTGAAGACAGGTACCGCTGAACAGGGCCCCGCCGTCTCAAGCACCGCTCCGCTGGGCCCTTCCTGTCAAGCACCGCTCCGCTGGGCCCTTCCTGTCAAGCACCGCTCCGCTGGGCCCCGCCGTCTCAAGCACCGCTCCGCTGGGCCCTTCCTGTCAAGCACCGCTCCGCTGGGCCCTTCCTGTCAAGCACCGCTCCGCTGTGCCCTTCCTGTCAAGCACCGCTCCGCTGGGCCCCGCCGTCTCAAGCACCGCTCCGCTGGACATCGCCATGTCATGCACCGCTGCGCTGGGTCCCGCCGTCTCAGGCACTGTTTATGGTTCACTGTGCCCACCATGCCTCCTCCTTGACCAGTGGACTCTGTAATCCACCTGAGAGACTGTGGCTTTGCACTCCCCAGGATGGTCCAGTGGGCAATCCACCCACTGTATAGACTTGAGAGACTGTGGCTTTGCACTCCCCAGGATGGCACAGTGGGCAACCCACCCACTGCAGAGACTTGAGAGACTGTGGCTTTGCACTCCCCAGGATGGTACAGTGGGCAACCCACCCACTGCAGAGACTTGAGAGACTGTGGCTTTGCACTCCCCAGGATGGCACAGTGGGCAACCCACCCACTGCAGAGACTTGAGAGACTGTGGCTTTGCACTCCCCAGGATGGTACAGTGGGCATGGTGGCTCCTCGTGGATCTGGCGTCGTGGACTCATGTGGCTGTGGTGGCCCCCCCTTCCCTTCCCCCTGAGGTGCCTGTAGTTTTGACATCGGATGCCCCTGCAGTGTTCTCTCCAAAGGACTCAGGTCTTGTGTGTGGGCTTTGCCCTTGTTTCGCAGAACCTTGGCCCACGGACATGTTAGATTCGTAGGATGTGCAGGACTTGTTACTACAGTGATACACTGATGTGTATATCTTTTTGGTTTTTGTAAATATTTTTCACGGTTGCTCAATTATTTCCAGGTGCTTTTTTTGTACATGAAAATTTATTCCAAATTTGGTTGTGTCATTGTATTTTTAAAGGGTGTTTGTGTGGTGTCACTGTGACTTCCTGCTCTGCATTGGTGTGTACATATTGGGGGGGCAGGGGGGTCGCATATGTGTATGCCCATAACCTTTCTTCCTCCCCCCTCCCGTGTGTCGTAGGTGCAGTACTCACCGTTGACGTCTGCGCCGGAGTTCGTACTCGTGGTAGATGAGCAGGTAGACGAGAGCAGGTATGATGTTCAATTCGGGTTCCATGCTGTCCGGATTCCGCGTGGAGTGTGTCGAGGTGAGCGTTTTCCATTGAAAATGTCTGTTTCCGCCGTGTTTTTATCGGCGGGGCTCCCGCCCCGGAAAAGGTGGCGGATTGGTGGGTCGTGATAGGGTGGGCGGTACATTGTCTGCCGCCTGGCTGTTGGCGGTGACCGCCGCGCTGTTTGTTTGTTCCGCCGTGGCGGTCGGAGTGTTAATGCGGCGGGCTGTGTTGGCGGTTCCCGCCAGGGTCAGAATTGCATTTTTTTGACCGCCGGCCTGTTGGCGGGTTGGCCGCCGCTTTATCACCGACCGCCAGGGTCAGAATGACCCCCGATGTTCTGGAGAAAGCTAATGACTTTTAGAAATAATTCCAACTGTAGTGGTGTGTAGCTCAAAATACTTTCAGGGATCTACAGGAAGCCATTTGACCTATGAGGAAGCTTCAAGTGAGTACGAGAAATACATCATCAGGTACTGAGATTTTTTTTTTTTATCTTGCATTGCCATCCATCGGGAACACTGAACAACTAATTCTAATGTTATAGATTTTTCATTAGCTATATTGTTGGAGAGCAGGTGCTCCACAGAATTAAGTTTTATAAACTCTTCAGGAAAACATCTTCGCAAGAGATAAATCCCTTCACGTCTGTTAGGTATTGGACAAAGATGCCCATTTCCTCCCCCAAAACTTTTTCTTGAAGAGGTCAGTAGTTAACCAAAAAAGGCTGCTACTTAGCTCGTCACAATTCCTATATCTCTGCTTTGACATCACGCATAAAATGTTGTAGAAACAAATGTAAATATTTTGCCTAGAACACATCTCTGCATTATGCCAACCGTGCACCCTCACTTGCCTGAAAGACTTTTGAGGTAAGTTTACACATTGTTTCTTTGGGCCAGATGTAAGATGCATTTTTCAAGTAGCAAACTGCGAATCGGCCCTTTGCGACTTGAAAAATGCAATTTGGAATGTACAGACCAATTTTTGCGATTTGGTAATCTACCGAATCGCAAAAAGGGTTTGCGAGTCGCAATTAGGAAGGGGTGTCCCCTTCCTAATTGCGAGTCGCAGTCCATTGTATGATTGTTTTCTGACCGTAAATGCGGTCGCAAAACAATCACTGTTAGCACCAGTTTCAAACTGGTGCCAACCCATTCGCAAATGGGAAGGGGTCCCCATGGGACCTCTTCCCCTTTATGAATGGTAGCAAAAATATTTTTTCAGTGCAGGCAGTCGTCCTATGGACCACTGCCTGTTCTGAAAAAATGAAAAGAAAACTTTTCAGTTTTTGTTTTTGAAATGCCTCTTGTTTTCCTTTAAGGAAAACGGGCTGCATTTGAAAAAAAAACTGCTTTATTTATAAGCTGTCACAGACATGGTGGTCTGCTGCCTCCAGTAGGCCACCATCCCTGGGAGGGTGGCCATTCCCAATGGGGTCGCAAATTGCGACCTACCTCATGAATATTCATGAGGTAGGTAATTTGCGACTCCATTGGGAATCGCAAACAGTGCCATTGACACTGTTGTACATCAGGTCTTGCGACTCACAAATTGCAAGTCGCAAAACCTGAATTTCGTACATGTGGCCATTTGTCCTTTATATTATTCTTTGGATTTACCGCAATAATGTTTCCATTAGATTTCAATGGTGAGATGTTTCATTCTCAGTTTAACACTCCTTTTAATAATTCTTCCCTTTCACTTAAATTTTTCACAAACCTTTACATCACATGACATACTTACACTCAAAAAAAGTATTTATTGATGAGATCTTCCTGCAAAGCAACTCCTTCCTCTTCACCACTATCATCCTCACTTGGCAGTTCAGGAGGCTCAGCTGTGGCACTGCAGGCTCCCCCTCTTCGGAGATGTATGGGTTATTCCTCTGCAGGGAAATCTTGTGGAGCATGCAGCAGGCCACAAGGATCTTACACACTTTTCCGGGTGAAAAGAAGAGAGCTCCACAAGTCCTGTCCAGACACCTAAATCTGGCCTTCAGGAGCTCAAAAGCCTGCTCCACTACCCACCTTGTTCTTCCTTGGGCCTCATTGAAGCAGACTTCCTCTGCATACTTGGATTCCTTAGTGGCATCAACAACCAAGAACGGTTTGAATATGCAGAGTCTCCTGTTAAGAAATGGGTCATATGTACAACTATGAGTCCCTCTTATCAGATTTGTTGCACCAGACATTGCACGCACACACAAACAGGACAGAGGTGACTTGACAACCAGCCAGGCCCTCTCTGAGTACAATTGTGACATCAGAAGGTGAATTGTACTGTTGTGCATAATGAATGCATCATGGACTGAACCCCGATAAGAAGTACAGACCTGTGAGTTGTGGAGATCCACCAAATAGACAACTTGGGCGTTGATGGAATGGAAATTCTTTCTGTTGCGGTATACTTGTTCATTGGCATGTGGTGGGACAAAGCCAACATCAATTGCCCCCACAACATGTGGGAGGAGGGCAAAACAATAATAGTCAGCCTTCACATGGGCTAAATCCTCATGCCGGGGAAACTGGATATAGCTGTCCATGTGTTTCAACATTGCTGAGAGGACATCCTTCCACACCAGACTGAACATAGGTTGGGACATTCCATCAGCTTTGGCCACTGTATGTTGGAAGAACCCTGCAGCTAGCAAATGCAACACTGACAGGACTTGCACAATGGACAATATTCTGGTTGGATGACTAATAGCTGACATCTGATCTGGCTTCAAATGACAACATTGGTCCACTATTGTTTGCCAATTCAGACAGTACAGCAGGTTGATATGGTGTTCTTCAATGGTCTGAAGGTCCAGCAGTGGATGGTGGGAAGATGGTTGGCACATCCTCCCTTTCCCTGGGTACCTATACATGGAAAGAAACAAGTCTGGACATTAGTCATTGTGACAATAGCAACATACATGATGCATGTCAAGGACTACATGTGACATGACAATTGTGAATGGCTGTACATGGCAAACAATACACTTCAAATCTGTTCAGAACACGGGGGTCACATGTTAACCCCTTGGTACATGTCATGTATCAGGAACGAAAGCAACATTGTGCATCACAGATGTCACTCGGAATGTGACAGGATGTCCCGGGCACAAATAAGACCTTCGACAGCGGTTGACTGTGCCCAAATGTAAATTTCATATGTGCCCAGCAGCATAATAAAATGCTGTCAGATTTTTAGGAACAACATAATCATACAACAAGAGCGAGTTTTAGTGCCCAAACCATTGTTACATGAGGTGTGACACAGATAATGACAAAACTTTCACTTTATTGGCCTCTAAATTGGCGACTCCTTGACCTACTCCATTGGACATTTAGAACCGTCACCATCAACTGGCAGGTCGTCATGGCGGGAGGCGATATTAGCTGCGGCAGGCACAGCAATAGGCTAACATTGTTGCCAATGGTGGTCTTGGGTCAATAGCTGTGTCCGCTGGCATTAACAACTGAGTATGTGGCAGACATGACAACCATGTCCCGGAAAATCCCTCACTTGACTCGCGACACTGCTGCCAGCAAGACCCCCACTACTGAGCTGCTGTGTAACCACACTGGGAGCAATCATGCCACGTCCAGCAGGTGATATGGCCCCAGTCTTTACACAAGAGGAGCTGGAGAGGCTGGTTATTGATGGTGCACCAGAGGAGCAGGTATGTGCCTCATGTGCAAGCTTTTTCTGTACTTAGCCATCCTTTCCCTCCTAACAGGCTAGAATGTGCCTATGTGTGCCAGAATGTATACTTTTGTGCCTGTTGTTGAAGTCTGTGTGACATCAATGGGAGAGTCAATATGCAGGTATTGGTGGCCTGTGTCATATGTTAATTCCAGTCTCATGTTGTAGTTGTACTATGTTCCCTGAACCAACTTGGGTTGGGTGGACATGACTAGGTAAGGTTACATCACAGCTATCCACTGACATCTATTTCGTCAAGATTATTGTATATGTGAGACAATAAGAATGTGCATTGTGCATGAGCTGAGTATGCATATTGTATGTGTTAATTGTGAGGAATGTGAGCTATGTATATGTTGCCACAGGGTTACATCAGACCTCGGTCCTTGTTAGTCTGTTTTTGGTAGGTATGACATCACTCTCTCTGCCCTTCAGGTTGCCACGCACATCACATGAAAAATTGCTGTTTGACTACATGATATACTGTTATTCATGAAAGTGATAGGAATGTAGTTTCATGTAGGGTCAGTCTGCTCAGCCTGCAGAAACCAGGGCCTGTCACAAGTATCTCCCAGTATATGTTACAGTGTAGTTTGGGGTGTAATCAATGCGGCTATACGACTGTGGCACAGTGTCCACTCCCTGTACTCCAGCAGATCTTGTCTTGTGATCAATAGGAGGCGATGGTTTGATATAGTGCCCAGAATGCCTTATTCCTTTGATGAGATTTGTAATGTATACAGAGGTGGGTTACTGCACTGTGACAGATGTGCCCTTACCATTATTGTCAATGTGTCTCTCTAACGCCTCACAGGTCCCTCACTCCCAGAGCCCTGTTGTCACCTTCCCACAGGTCATATATGTCCTGTAGAGACTCATTGCATGACTGACATTTCCACAGTTTAGAGAGTGTGTTTGTTCCTGGGAGGTCATGATATGTGACACAGTGGCTTGGTCACAAAGTGGAATTTGGACAATGCATACCTTTGTTTGTAGGATGCCATCTCAGTAGGAGGGACTCATATGTCCAAATGAGTGTTCTGTGGTTCAGGTATATAGCACAGAACCCCACCCACTAAAGTGGCATGAATCTGCATTTGTCTTTGCAAAACTCCACACAGGAACTGGCTAGATACTTCCTGTACCAACCATGCCAATCCCTTCATTGTCACCCATGTGTGTTGTATGACTTTGTACTCTGCCTTTGGCCTGTAGGGAATATATGCCAAAAGTCATTCCCACATTGTGTATAAGTGTAGGTTTATTTATGAATAAGGAATCAACCTTTCAGATACCACCAAGGTGTGACGTGCCTCATGGTGGCTTACATCTCTCCCAGGTTGCTATAGCATGTCACTAACAATGTCAGTATGACTGCCTAGTCATTGCAGAGCCTGAACAAGTTGGTGGGATGTCTTTCAGATTGGCAAATGTGTCTCTGTAGTCATGGCCCTGTACCTACTGGCTTGTATATTCCACAGTTGATAGACATAATCGGGAAGACCAAGATTGATGTTTTTGACATGCAAATGACCTTACCATTTGTGATGGGACAGGTGTACATGATCTCTTTATATGTCTTTTGCATCCATGCAGGCCGACACCCACCTACAGAAAGGGACTTGGAGAGCCATCACCCAGAAAGTGCGGACCCTAGGGGTCCACAGTCGATGCCATACCCACTGCAGAAAAAGGTGTGAGAACCTGAGACACTGGGCCTGGAATATTGCAGGGGCTGAGTTGGGGATGTCCTCCCAATGTGGTGGGGTGCCCATTGGACAATGACCCCCTTAATGGCCTGCATCCTGGTGGTGGCCTATCTGGAGGTTGATGGGCATTTGTGGGCAGCGCAGTAGCCACAAGGTGATGAGTGCACAGCATATTCCCGCCTGTCACATTGCCAAGTCAATGAGTGAGGGTCTAACAGCTCCCCGTGACATTTAGGGATAGGCCACATGTCACACAGTAGATGAGAGATTATTTTTGTTGACATGTCATGTGTTTTATGCTGATGTGCCTTGGCCTATTGAATCAGGGACCTAGGACTGCACTTGGTGGGAATCTCAAGCCACTAGCTTTAACAGGACCACTTATGGCTGTGTACAGTTATTAAGCATGTACTGTTTGCTGTTGCAGTGTGTGTATTTTCTATGCACCTGACCACTAATCCTCAGTTTTCCAGGCCAAAGGTAAGTAGGTGATGGATCACTGTCATCAGCCATGTGTGTGTCTGTAAATGTATATGTTGGCATCAACCATACAGAAGCTTGTTTTCATCAGCACCTGATGGGTTCTAGTGCTTCACTGCAGTCTGTAATGTGAAGGTGTCCAACATACATGTGACAGGGCTTACATTTTAGTTTGTATTCAGCTATGGATAACTACTTTCCATTGGTAAGTATGGACTGTCCATTGACAAGATTTATGTACAATCACTGTTGCCAACATTTCATGTGCCTACATGCCAGCATGTATTCCTTTCCCTTCAGTGTACATGTGTGAGCTGCAGTTTCATGCATGGTTATACTATACTGATGGGATGGTGTCTTTTTTCCCCGCACATATATTTGTGCATGGCAACCTGTATGTGGAAAAAGCCATTGACAATGGGGCTAAATATCATATTGTTTCAAATACAAGATTGTGTCAGCATTGTCTCCTGGCTGACACCTACCCTTAAGCGTCTTAGCATGTCATTTCACATGTACTGTAGTAAATCCTATCTTGTTTTAATGGGAAACAGGAGTTAGCTAAGCCTTTGGCTTGCAGACTCGTGCCCCCGTCACCCAGTGACTTTTACCCTACTTAGTTTGCTCTGTTTTAGCGCATTTATGTAATTATATCTTTTAAGATGGCTGCCTTGTTCCTAGTTAGGCCAATGTTCTAGTTTCACTTGATCAGTGCCCCCGCACTAAGGGTTCAATATCAAGCAACAAAGATAAGCAAACTGTAGGTGTTCACATTAGGTACTTTCCCTCTTCATGCCTTCGAGGGGATTGTTTGCTAAAATTGCCATCCCAAGCATGTCTTGTTATCCATTGTTTCGAAACAAACCTACGTCAGGGGTCCGAGCAGATCTGTATAAAAGCACCTCACTTAGACAGATAGTCAGAGGGATTCTGACCAGATGCCATCACTGCCATCAATGCTGCATGTCGCCTTAACGCTGACCCAGTCTTTGTCTCCCTATAGAGTCTGAACTAGAGACATCATTCCAAGGTAACGATGGTTGGGGGGCTCTTCTCATGGACATGGCATTGGCAGATTAGGTTTCACACACCTAGCTCTCTTCTAGGTTAGAGATTAGGTATATGACATTAGGGTATTAGGACATATTTCACATCCCAAGTCATTTAGTGTTGTTGAAAGATGGTGGGGGTCTTTGTATTAATGACTCTTGACTTTACTCTTTACCATTCTGTTTCTTGCATTATTCATTATCCTAATCATTGCAGCCCATGCAACTTATCATAGATTGCAGTTTTCTAAAATAAAACCTATGGAAACCTTACTGCATCTCCTTTATCGCCTGCGTTTGATTGAGACATGTTGTTAATGTGAGAAAGGAGTAATCTCTGTTTAACCACAACACTCCCTGAGATGTTGCACTCTTGAGTCCATGCGTAAAGGCTGCCACAAATCACCTTTTACTGTTTGGGTTTTTGGTGAGGAGCTGCTTGTGAGCCAGAAGGGTTGGGACGACAGTTGCGACTTGTTGCAGGACTGGCATTGTCACCAACAAACATAACTACTGTCATCCTTAAACCATCAGTCTTGCCTAGAGCAAAAGTCAAACTATGACATGGCCCCACCAACAATGGTGTTTAGGCACTAATTTACAGATACCCTGATTATCACTGTCTCACATATTACATGTCCCTAAGTACTATCATACGGAGACGTCCGTGGTCTTGGGGAAGATCCACCTCAGCTGAAGAGGGAGCACCTAATTAGGCTGTACATTGTTCAAGCTCCGAATCATAAAAGGACTTTTCTCCCCACTTGGTGTTCCATCTCTTTACCCATTACACAATCTGGTGAACACCATAGACATTCCTGAGAATGCTAGACATTAACATTACACCTAGCAGTGCATGGCTTAACAGATGAGGGTGGAGATGTCACATTCATAGTAGAAGCTAGGGAAGCTTACCATAGATAAACATTCTACTCTTGGGTCACTTTTCCAGAGAAAGACCAAAGATCATTCACATTCCACACATACAGAACTGCAAATGTACCTCAAAGGTACCAAGCATACAAGTATCTTGAAATCTCAATTACTTATCAAGAACTGGTTTAATGGCACCCTACCATATGTAATACAACCCAGGAGATTAGGTCCCTTAAGTAATGACGAACCAACATGGCCTATGTTTGCCACATATACACCACACCCAGGTATACAAAATATGAAGCAGCAGATCTGCACGTCCAGCACCACCAGCACCTGCTAGATATCAATTGGCTATTGGGATAAAACCACAAACAGTACATACTATCATTGGTAAGGTACCCATGGAACAAGATAAAATCCCATTCTCGATAGTCCAGAAAACAAACCGGCTGGAAGCTGTGTTTCCCCATACGGGACTCCAGGAGAAACATAGAATTCTCACAATGTGTTTGCCCTTCGGGATGGTTCTCTCAGAGGATGACTGTGCCACATGGGATACAGTCTTCATTGCAATATATACTACCACACATGGTACCCTAACACTTGCCAATTCACTAGAAGTGTTAAAACAAATTCAGAATGAGCATGGGGCTGCACCAGCCCTAGATTTGGGGATGAAATGAATGCGTAACTTTGACGCAGTCTCCCCAATCACACTCAATAACATTAAGGGGAAAGCAGTAGCACTGGCTATACGGCAACGTCCTAGAGAGATTCCACACTTGGACCAGGAGAAACAGCTACTGAAAATTATTTCAGACACCTATACTAGTATAGGACAAGATGCATCTAAAATTAAGTGCCTACACTAATGCTATATTATTACTAATTCTAATGATAAAATATATATATAATGATAAATCAAGACGACTATACCTTATTTTATTTATATTTTGATTATGTCAATTAACATCCTGCTGCCTGCAAGGGGCATACTCGATTTGTCGCTTACGTGCTGTCGATATGGGCCATAACACGGATTAGGAATTTCACTATTTTCTGTAGAGGGTTGTCTTTGATGGGTGATTTTACGGCTTTGGTGAATAGTTTTTAATGTTTATCTCCATTTGTCTGTCCTATGAGTGACATGTGACATAGTTGCCAAACAGATATTTGAATGTGTGGTCACACAATCTGTTTTTTTTCCGATATACAATCCCTGCATAATGGTACATATGCGTCCATGGATATCTCTTTAAAATATAATATATGCAGCATTGCTGATTTTTTCTTTCGGTCTCTCTTTACGTATTTGACATAGGGAACTGATTTGGAACAGGGAAGAAACTTTTGATTGTTTTTGGTATATTTTGTCTATTATGTTGACAGTTTTACCTTCAGCATGTATGCATTTTACTTCATCAAAATATGTCCGTTTAGCTTTTTTTTATTTGTGTAGATTAACATGGCGATTATCTACAGTGAGAATTAATTACACGTTCGGTTATTATTGTGACAATATTTAGACATTATGGAGAAAATCTATTTTTAGTGATTTCTTAGTGTTTAATTCCTGGCTCTTTTGTATATATTTGATGCTTTATAACAATAGAGATGGTTTAGATTATTGTGATACTTCTACAAGATGGCCGCCACATTTATCCAGTTTACTTGTGGGCATGCTTACCGATTAAATGATATGCAAAGGTGGCTCTGGCTTGGCATTTAGTTTAAAGACGGCAGCTTTAAAAATGCACGTAGATTAGAGTGTTTTTATCAGTTGAATGATTCAATGCACTTTTGAATGTGATCATTACTACTAGTATGCCTGTTCTCTACAATTTGTGATAATTATTTATATTTTTGGTTATTATTGGTATAATATTTGGATATAAAGGGGACAATCTACTGTTCATGTTGGCTTAGTGTTTAATTCCTGGCTCCTTTGTATACACTTGATGGTTCATAGTAATAGAGTCGGTTAGATTATTGTTGATACCATCAGAAGATGGCCAACTTGTTTACCCATCCTATTTGCGGACGTTCATGCTGCCTAAATGTTAAGTAAAATTTGATTTGAAATGGTATTCTGGGTAAAAGGCAGCTGCCTTAAAAATGTTCTTGGATATGGGTTCTGATCAAATAGTTAGTTTGGTGACTGCTTCTACTTTGTTGATGATGTGCAGAATTCTTAATATTTAAAGTGAGTGCTTCGTATGGTGGTCCATCGGCTGGCCAGGGGGTGATTTATAAACAATTTTGAACTATACAAACTATCAATTGTCTGACTTATGAATCTCAGTTTTTGCCATTATAATAATGTTGGAAAATGGGTTATTGGTAGGGCAGGTAGGTACCTACACCTAGCAACAAGCCACAAACCTCCACAAAAGTACAGTTAGGTCTCAGTAAATTAATCCCAGCTCTACCCTTGGTAGCTTGGCATCGAGCGTCAAGGCTTAACTTAGGAGACAAAGTGTAAAGCATTCAAATATCACACAACAGTAATTAAATAAAACACAGGAAACAGTTTAAAAATCCAAAACCAATTTATAAAAATAGCTTATATTTTTATCTTTAAAATGACACAAAAACGATTAAAATCGGTTCAGGGGAACCGGAGATATGAATTTTTAAAGTATTATTATTTTCTAGCGCATAGAAACAAAAAGCGCCAATCGGGTCATCTGGTTGCACCAGGACCGGGACAAAGTCAAACTTTCAGGCCGACCGCGATGGAGCCCTGCTCGGATACAGGTCGCGGGAAGCCTCGGTTAAAAAGTTACCTTCTGACTTAGTCTTTATTTTGAAGTTTTTCTTCACCGGGACGAACCTGCCAGTTGGATCCGACCTCCTGGAGCCCTTGTCCGGATACGCGAAGTCGGTTTCCTCGGTGGTGATTTCTACCTTCGGACTTAGTCGTTTTTTTCGAGATGAAAATCCTTCGACCGGGGTAAACCTGGATCTTGATCCGACGTCCGTGGAGCCCTTCTCGGATACGATGGCTGGAAGGTCCCGGTCAACTTTTTACGTTCGGACTTAGTCTCTTTTTCGGATGTTTTTCTTGACCGGGACGAACCACGAAGTCAGGCCGGGTCGCGGTTGAGGCAAGCCGGCTAGAATTTCCGCGTCGAGTCGGTCACTTTATGGAGCTTTTTTCTAAAATTTCTCCAATCTTTTCCAAACTTCTGGGGCTTCACCCAGATGTTCTTTTAAGGTTCTTTTGGGGTCCACAGCTCACCCCAAGGGTCCAGAAGTTCTGTGATGGTCCTTGGGAAGTGCGGACTTCAACTCCCAGAGTGCACCTGGCGCAAACTCCTTTTTGGCCACTGGGCAGTGGTCAGCTGGTCACTTTTTCAGGAGTTGGTGCAGGGGACTCTGGTTAGCAATTTTTCACCTGTAGCAAACAGGGAGTCCCTCCTTGAACCAGTGGAAGCCAGGCAAAGTCCTTCTTGTGGTGAAGCCCAAGTGTGCAGCTGGTGCAGTCTTTCTGAGTGCAGGGTCCAGGTGCAGGCCAGGGGTCCAGCAGGGCAGTCCTTCTTCTCCTTGTAGTTCTTTCTTCTTGAAATTTGGTGGGGATCTGAGGCGTGGGTGCAGGTCTGCCAGTTTTATCCTTGCTCCTGGGTGAAAAGCAGGGGGGCCCTGGTTCTCCAATCAGGGACAGGGTCGTCCCCCTGTGATGACCACTTCCTGGGAAGTGTGGCAAAAATACATCCCAGAAGGCAACAGTCTCTAAAAATCCAAAATGGATGAATCTGATTTTTGGAGGAGAGATCTGGCTGAGCCCACCCACTGGTGTGGCTAAAAATCATAAACACACCCCTCTCCTGCCCTCTCCTAATCTAATCAAAGGGGCACCTAGCTGTCTGGGGTTGCAGGATGTGGGGGTGTTGCTGGGTGCTCCAGATGTCCTTCTCTGCCTTTGAAGACCAGTTTGGCAGCCCTCCCCCTTCCTGCCTCACCATCTGCTGAGGGGAGATTCTCTCCCCCAAGCACATTCCTTTGTGTGAAGTCAGGCCACTTCACACCTCATTAAAGTAGCCTGGCAGAAGCTGCTGCAGGCTGGCCAATCAGAGCACAGCAGCAAAAACAATGCAGAGCTGAAATTGGCAACTTTTTAGGTAAAGTCTAAACTTTTTACCTGCACTAGTTATATTAAATCCAACAACTGGAAGTTGTGGGATTTATTATAACAATCAATTTGATACCAAATTCTTGGTATGTAACACTTAAGGAGACTTTAAAATTTTAAATAAAGTCTGCCCATTCTAGCCTATGAAGGCCATTTACTTCAATGAGGGAAAAACGAATTTGGCTGTTTTTACCTCACCGGGGCTTATAAATCTATTTTTATAAAGTCCCTGCTTATAGTTACATGGCACCCAGCCCTAGGGGCACATAGGGCACACCTTAGGGGTGACTTATATGTAAAAATAAGGTAGTTTAAGACTTTGGAAGTACCTTTAATTCCAAAGTCGAATTTGCATATAACTTTAATTTAAAAGCAGCCAGCAAGGCAGGCTTGCTTTTAAAATGACACTGGGCACCTCAGCAATGCACCTAGGTGTGCGCCACCTATGCTGTGGTCCCTAAACCTACATGCCCTACCATATACTAGGGACTTATAGGTAGGCTAACTTAGCCAATTATAATTAGCCTAATTTGCATATCCATTTTACACAGAGCACAGGCCCTGGGACTGGTTAGCAGTACCCAGGGCACCATCAGAGTCAGGAAAACACCAGCATAAAGTGGAAAATGGGGGCAAAAAGTTATGGGGCCTCTGCAATCAGCCCCAGTTTCTCACACAACCCCCCCCAGCCCACACGCCCAGGAGACTCAGCCCAACCCTGGGAGAGTCTTCCTGGCTTGTTAGGCGAGGAAGACAGTGAAGAAAACTGGCTGTCCCTTTGCAGGGCCTACTCTGCCTTATATCCTCCTGTCAGGGTCACTCCCTCTGGGTAGTGAAGCCATCCCAACAGTAAAAGGACCCAACTCAAACTGAAACTTCCCTCTAGGGGGGTCTTCCTCCTCTCTCTCTGCCAACTTGGGTAGTGAGGTGCCCACCTCCCATACTCCAAACTTTGCTAGGGCAACACCTAGCTTACCCAAAGAGGCCACCCAACACTTGAGCAACCCCACCATGACCAATAGGGTCAGGGGGCCTACTTTGCTATTGGCCCTGGGGTCTGCCTCCCAGGCCAAGTACAGTGCTGCCAGGAAGGCTAGCACCCAGCAGAGGCTACTGACAGCTGTCAGTACCCAGAACCACACCCTAAGCTCTCCACTGACAGGTGGCTGAGCTGCTTTAGGGGCAACTTTGGGGTCCTGGCACCCCTCTTGCTGTCTAGAGTGGGGGGCTACCACCTCCTGTGGCAGACACCCTCCTTCCACTCTCCCTTCTGTCAGTGCAGGGGCAACACCTTGCATCTGGACAGCTTCCTGACTACTCAGGACTTCCTTGGGGTCAGGTGAGGCCTCACCAGTGCCAACTCTGGGCTCCCCCCCTACTGGGGCAGAAGGCCCTTGGCTCCCTGGAACTCTCTTTAAGAGTGGCCTACCCTTCCTTTTCTTCTTTCCTTTTCTTGGGGACCCCTGTCTCCTAACTGTAGGGACTGACTCCCCAGGACTTTGGGTTGGGGGGGCGCCCTGGGCGACCACCCCATCTGTGACCAGACTCACCTCTGGGAGGTCATTGCCCAGGATACAATCTAGGGGAAGGTCAGCACTGACTACCACCCTAATCCAGTCAAGGATACCCTCCCTCTCTAGGGGCACTATGGCTACAGGTTTGGAGGTGACCTCCCCTGTGGCTATCCTGACTTTCTTTGTCTTTCCTGGGACATACATGTCTGGGGTCACTAACCGGTCACTCACTATAGTGTGGCTGGCACAGGTGTCCCTCAGGCCAGTGGTAGGGATCCCATTCACTTGAATGTGGTGGAAGTGCCTACTCCCACCCTCAGGGATCACCAGCTTACCATCTGGTCCTGTCTCCCAGCACAATGCTAGGAGGACTTCATCATCTGAGGAATCCTCCTCTATGGCTGCACTGGACAGCCCAGTGCTAACCACCTTCTTTGGACAGGCTGCATCTCCTCTGAAGTGACCTGTCTGCTGACAGTCAAAGCAAGCCCTACTGTCCAAGAGCTTTTTTAACCCTGGGTCTCCCTGTCTCTGCATGTCAGAGTGGGAGTGGGATTTACTCTCCTCCTTCTTAGGGTTCTGGGGTACAGAGGGAGTCTCTGTGGTGGGCTTACCACCTCCCTCCTTAGGTTTTTGGGGACCTGACCCCCCCTTCTTGGAGTCTCCCCCCTGGGACTTGACAACCACCCTGGTTCTCAACCACTCATCAGCTGCCTCCCCTAGCTCTCTAGGGTTGGTCTGCTTAGAGTCCACTAGATGCTGGCGTAACCTTTCTTGGATACAATTGGTCAAGATGTGCTCTCTCATGATCAGATTGTATAACCCCTCATAAGTATTTACTTTGTTGCCAATAATCCAGCCCTCTAGTGCCTTTAGTGAGGTGTCCACAAAGTCAACCCAAGACTGGGTACTGACCTTCTGGGTGTCCCTGAACTTCATTCTATATTGCTCTGGGGTCAGACCAAACTTCTTGACTAAGCACCTTTTCATACTAGGGTATGAATCTGCCTCCTCCCCCCTTAAGGTCAGAAGCCTATCCCTCCCTGAGTTGGGGACCAACTCCCACAAAAGGGAACCCCAGTATTGAGGCCTAACCCTTCTCATTTGGAGTGCCCTCTCAAAGGCCCCTAGCCACTTATCTATGTCATCCCCCTCTACATAAGCAGGAACCACCCCCTTGGGTAATCTGGGGCAAACTCCCCCACCCATGGACACCTCAGCTTCTTTATCGCTGCTTCCATCTTTTTTTTCTTTGCTTGCCCACTTCTTTTTTTCTAGGGCAAGCTTATCTGCCTCCAAAGCTATGTAGGCTAGCTGGGCTTCCAGCTCTCTTTCCCTGATGGATGGGTTCTCTCCTCCTGAAAGGACCCTCTTCCTACCACTAGCTTTGGGTCTGCCCCTAGTGACTGTATCCAGTGAGGACCGTTCCTCCTCTTCCTCACTTGGGGTCTGATGCCTTCCCTCCCCTGAGTGGTTAGAGTTAGCATCTTCCTCTTTTTCTTCCTCCTCTGGAGCTTCCTCTGTCTCTACCTCTTGGGCCTCAGCCCATGCTGTCAGGGATTTAATCAGGATTTGCTTCCTGAGATCAGGGGTTGCAGGCAACCCCCTCTCAATACACAACCCCCTAAGCTGGACTACTGTCAGTGTGGGTAGGCTAGCCAGATCAAGCTCCATGGTTCCCTAGTTTTGTGTCAACAAAAACTTTTTGCAAAAATTGGAAACAAGAATTTAGAAAAATTACAAAAATTCAATAATTGAAATTAATCCAAATTAATTTAAAAAAAAAAAAAAAATTAAAAATTAAAAACAATTTTTGCACTAGGACAATTTAGAGGATTTTTAATTTGTTTTATCTAAAACTGTAACGTGATATTGAACACAAGTACAGGATCCCGTCGCTGCTTCCAATTATGTTGGAAAATGGGTTATTGGTAGGGCAGGTAGGTACCTACACCTAGCAACAAGCCACAAACCTCCACAAAAGTACAGTTAGGTCTCAGTAAATTAATCCCAGCTCTACCCTTGGTAGCTTGGCATCGAGCGTCAAGGCTTAACTTAGGAGACAAAGTGTAAAGCATTCAAATATCACACAACAGTAATTAAATAAAACACAGGAAACAGTTTAAAAATCCAAAACCAATTTATAAAAATAGCTTATATTTTTATCTTTAAAATGACACAAAAACGATTAAAATCGGTTCAGGGGAACCGGAGATATGAATTTTTAAAGTATTATTATTTTCTAGCGCATAGAAACAAAAAGCGCCAATCGGGTCATCTGGTTGCACCAGGACCGGGACAAAGTCAAACTTTCAGGCCGACCGCGATGGAGCCCTGCTCGGATACAGGTCGCGGGAAGCCTCGGTTAAAAAGTTACCTTCTGACTTAGTCTTTATTTTGAAGTTTTTCTTCACCGGGACGAACCTGCCAGTTGGATCCGACCTCCTGGAGCCCTTGTCCGGATACGCGAAGTCGGTTTCCTCGGTGGTGATTTCTACCTTCGGACTTAGTCGTTTTTTTCGAGATGAAAATCCTTCGACCGGGGTAAACCTGGATCTTGATCCGACGTCCGTGGAGCCCTTCTCGGATACGATGGCTGGAAGGTCCCGGTCAACTTTTTACGTTCGGACTTAGTCTCTTTTTCGGATGTTTTTCTTGACCGGGACGAACCACGAAGTCAGGCCGGGTCGCGGTTGAGGCAAGCCGGCTAGAATTTCCGCGTCGAGTCGGTCACTTTATGGAGCTTTTTTCTAAAATTTCTCCAATCTTTTCCAAACTTCTGGGGCTTCACCCAGATGTTCTTTTAAGGTTCTTTTGGGGTCCACAGCTCACCCCAAGGGTCCAGAAGTTCTGTGATGGTCCTTGGGAAGTGCGGACTTCAACTCCCAGAGTGCACCTGGCGCAAACTCCTTTTTGGCCACTGGGCAGTGGTCAGCTGGTCACTTTTTCAGGAGTTGGTGCAGGGGACTCTGGTTAGCAATTTTTCACCTGTAGCAAACAGGGAGTCCCTCCTTGAACCAGTGGAAGCCAGGCAAAGTCCTTCTTGTGGTGAAGCCCAAGTGTGCAGCTGGTGCAGTCTTTCTGAGTGCAGGGTCCAGGTGCAGGCCAGGGGTCCAGCAGGGCAGTCCTTCTTCTCCTTGTAGTTCTTTCTTCTTGAAATTTGGTGGGGATCTGAGGCGTGGGTGCAGGTCTGCCAGTTTTATCCTTGCTCCTGGGTGAAAAGCAGGGGGGCCCTGGTTCTCCAATCAGGGACAGGGTCGTCCCCCTGTGATGACCACTTCCTGGGAAGTGTGGCAAAAATACATCCCAGAAGGCAACAGTCTCTAAAAATCCAAAATGGATGAATCTGATTTTTGGAGGAGAGATCTGGCTGAGCCCACCCACTGGTGTGGCTAAAAATCATAAACACACCCCTCTCCTGCCCTCTCCTAATCTAATCAAAGGGGCACCTAGCTGTCTGGGGTTGCAGGATGTGGGGGTGTTGCTGGGTGCTCCAGATGTCCTTCTCTGCCTTTGAAGACCAGTTTGGCAGCCCTCCCCCTTCCTGCCTCACCATCTGCTGAGGGGAGATTCTCTCCCCCAAGCACATTCCTTTGTGTGAAGTCAGGCCACTTCACACCTCATTAAAGTAGCCTGGCAGAAGCTGCTGCAGGCTGGCCAATCAGAGCACAGCAGCAAAAACAATGCAGAGCTGAAATTGGCAACTTTTTAGGTAAAGTCTAAACTTTTTACCTGCACTAGTTATATTAAATCCAACAACTGGAAGTTGTGGGATTTATTATAACAATCAATTTGATACCAAATTCTTGGTATGTAACACTTAAGGAGACTTTAAAATTTTAAATAAAGTCTGCCCATTCTAGCCTATGAAGGCCATTTACTTCAATGAGGGAAAAACGAATTTGGCTGTTTTTACCTCACCGGGGCTTATAAATCTATTTTTATAAAGTCCCTGCTTATAGTTACATGGCACCCAGCCCTAGGGGCACATAGGGCACACCTTAGGGGTGACTTATATGTAAAAATAAGGTAGTTTAAGACTTTGGAAGTACCTTTAATTCCAAAGTCGAATTTGCATATAACTTTAATTTAAAAGCAGCCAGCAAGGCAGGCTTGCTTTTAAAATGACACTGGGCACCTCAGCAATGCACCTAGGTGTGCGCCACCTATGCTGTGGTCCCTAAACCTACATGCCCTACCATATACTAGGGACTTATAGGTAGGCTAACTTAGCCAATTATAATTAGCCTAATTTGCATATCCATTTTACACAGAGCACAGGCCCTGGGACTGGTTAGCAGTACCCAGGGCACCATCAGAGTCAGGAAAACACCAGCATAAAGTGGAAAATGGGGGCAAAAAGTTATGGGGCCTCTGCAATCAGCCCCAGTTTCTCACAAATAACTCCCCTAATTCCTGTATGATTATGGGTTTTCATTTTTGACATGGCATGATCATTAAAAGGCATTAGCCTTTATAATGAGGATTTACGAGTGCTCTGCTAAAATTGTTCATCCCGGTGACAGTTAGTGTTGCACTAAGTATAGGTGTATTTCCAAAATATAAGATGGTTTGCGCTCTCCATAGTGGCCTTTTGGTTTATATTTGGGCCACATGTAAACGTCTGAGTGTAAACGTCTGAGGACAATGGCAATTGTTGAGCTTCTGGCTGTCCAATTTGATCAGTTATTAACAGTTTGACATTAGCGTCATCTCCTACTTGACATTTATTTTAGTGTTTTGGGCAGTACCTTTGACAACGTTATCCCTGGTATGATATTTCGTTTTTTCCTTTGTATATTAGGGAGTATGCTCCTTGCAGGCAGCAGGATGCGCATAAGTGCGACTTCAACAGAAACTGTGTTAATTGATATGAACAAAATATAAATAAAATAAGGTATGGTTGTCTTGATTTATCATTATATATATATCTTTTATAATTAGAATTAGTAATATAGCATTATTGTAGGCACTTAGGGGGTCATTCTGACCCTGGCGGGCAAGAATGACGGTAGCACCGCCAACAGGCTGGCGGTGCTTCATCTCCCATTCTGACTGCGGCGGTAAAGCTGCGGTCGCACCGCCGGGGCCGGCGGTATCCCGCCAATTTTCCCCCGGCGGTGATAATTCGCCAGGGCAGCGCTGCAAGCAGCGCTGCCCTGGGGATTATGACCCCCTTACCGCCAGCCTGTTTCTGGCGGTTTACACCGCCAGGAAGAGGCTGGCGGTAAGGGGTGTCCTGGGGCCCCTGGGGGCCCCTGCACTGCCCATGCCACTGGCATGGGCAGTGCAGGGGCCCCCTAACAGGGCCCCGGCCTGCTTTTCACTGTCTGCATGGCAGACAGTGAAAAGCGTGACGAGTGCAACTGCACCCGTCGCACGGCCGCAACACCGCCGGCTCCATTAGGAGCCGGCTCCTGTGTTGCGGCCTCATTCCCGCTGTGCCGGCGGGTGCTAACATGGTTAGCGCCCGCCGGCCCAGCGGGAATGTTGGAATGTGGGCCGTGTTATTGTGGCCGCATGGCGGCCGATTGGCGGCCGCTTGGCGGTTCCCGTCTGGCGGGCGGCGGTAGTCACCCGCCAAGGTCAGAATGACCGCCTTAATCTTAGATGCATCATTTCTTAGGTTTATAAATGCAGTTGGGCATTGTTAGCCAAAAGTTAGTCACATCATAGTTACACTCTGTAAGGTTCAAAATACATATGACTATCAAGTCCTACAACAATTATATCTATGTTATGATATTTCAGGAGGTACAGAACAGCACTGCACAGCTGTTCATGGTTTTTATCAGTGTATATAGTTATGTCTTTTTTGATTTGAATATGTTGATATTCTTTCTGTTTGTTTTTATTTTTTGTCTGACATCTTTCCCCTTTTTTGTTTTTGTTAATGTGTTGGTCATATATTATATGTGTATGTATAAATGCATTATGTAAAGTGCATCAATGCATGTATTTTATATATTCAACATGTTTGTCTTTTAAATTGTAGTAACTTGGTGATAGGGTCCCTTGTCTGCATGTATCGTTATTAGATTAAGTATATTAGTTATTGTTAAGTATTCCATGTTGTATTTCACTATATATGACATGTATGAGTGTTTTAAATATATTTAGGGCACCATTTCTTTTGCGTTACAGCCCTGAAGAAGGCTTGCTTTTGAGGACGAAACGCGTTGGCTGATGTTTCATTCATTGTGCATAAGAATAACAGAATAAAGAGAAGGCAACAATGTGACAACTTTGATTAACTGGACTTTATTTGATGTATATAAAAAGTGGTGCACCATTGAAGTATCTATTATCTGTGGTCCCCTTTGGGACAGCATCCTGGCAGTAGGTGCCGTGATGATTGCACACATATGAGTATGATAACATGCTTAAATGTTTCCCTCATTTTCTAGGTGATAGGGGATAAGTGCATTCTCCAATTGAACCCACTGCCAATTTTCTATTATTACCAGTATAAGACGGTTTCGTTTGGGAGCCAAACCAAAGAAGCTTGAACTACAGAGTACTACCCCTAAGGAAGGTACTAAACAAGATCCAACAGGGCTTATGATTTACATATCCAAATTGAGGAAGAAGTAGAGATCACCATTGGTATGATATTTTGGGAGGAACTTAGTTGTTATATCCTAGTGGCCGAAAGGGACTGGCTTCCCGAACATGTCCATAAGCTCACACCTAGGGAAGATGTCATTTTGCCTTCTTTCTTTGATCTAGTTCCAGAAGTGGTAAAACAAGTCTACGCTGTCAATTGGGCTTTAGCGCAGGCACCTGTGTTGTACCACAATCATGTTGGTTTGGACAAGGATTCTCCTTGCCATGTAATACCTATAAGGTCTACACCCCAGCCTCAGTCACAATATCCTGTTAAACATGAAGCAAAAGCTCAGGTGATGGAGATCCTCACTCAGCTTGAGTACCAAGGAGAAAATGAGCCCTGTGTCTCTGCAATGAATAACACATTATTCCCTGTTGCAAAACCAAACCATTCTTACAGAATAGTCTAAGATTACTGACACTTAAACAGTCATACACGCACATACGCTAAACAAAACTCACATAGCACAGCACTAATTAATAATAAAGTGGGCAAAAAATACAAAACAACCTTGGATATCTCCAATGTTTTTTTCTGCCAAAACGTAGCACACGAAAGTCGGGACCTGAGTGCATTCTCATTTGGCTAACCGAAATGCTTCTGCTGTTTGCCCAAAGGCTACAAGATCAGCCCATGTAACATCAATATTACATGATATTGATCCCGAGTTGTTGTCTTATGTAGATGATATCTATCTCACAGATGATGACCTCAACATTCATCTTGCCAGGGTCGATCTTATTGTTTTAGGATTCGCAGCCTTTGCTTACAAATTTAATTTTAGGAAGACTCAAATAGGCTTTCTCAGAGTATTGTTCCTGGGATAAGAACTGTCAAACGAGGGCAAGAGCCTGGCCCGCACTTTTTAGAGAAATGTGCTCAACTCGAACCACCAAGTACAATCAAGAAACTACAGTCTTACTTGGTTTCTTTAACTCCAGCAGAACATACATTCCAGAATATGCACAACGTATCAAGCCACTCTATGACTTAATACGCCCTGATTTTTCTAACAGACACTGGACAATTGAACACACACACATCCTTAGGGAGTTGCAACAGGACATGCTAGAAGCAAAACACTTGCACACACGTGACAACAAAACAAATTTGGTCATCAGAATTATTGCTGGTGCAATTGGGTTCACTTATGTCACCTTTAACGAGGGCGACACAGTGTCCATAGCATATAAATCACATATATATTCCAATGCAGAACAACGTTTTGCACCCACAAAAAAAATGTTAACTGCAGTTCAGATGGCTGTCATTAAGGAAAGGCCACTTGCCCAAGGGAAACGCATCATTGTCGTTACCCCCGTGCCAGCCTTAGAGGCCGTAACCAAAACAATTGTTCCTAACAGTAAAGCATTACATCCAGGCTGGATTCAGTGGGCAACCGCCCTGACTGCCACTGACGTTGATTACCTCTTTGTTCCAAAACTTCAGACACAAGAATTTCTCCAATACAAATAGGAGTCCCTGCTCCTCTAGATATCTTGCCACTTGACAGATACCATGCTGTCATTTACACTGATGGTTCAGCACAACCAGTTGTAGATACCAAACATCAAGATTCAGCCGCTTTCGCAGCAGTGAGTGGAGTGATGAAGGATGGAGCTTTCAACCCTCACAATACCTACACGCAGACCTTAGAGGACTGCTCAGTTCAGCTGGCTGAACTCAAAGCCCTTATCTTAGTGCTAGAACACACAGAGCCAGGATTACTGACTTTGGTAATCTGTGATGCATACTACTGCATCCAGTCTAACAATGATTATCTTAATCATTGTCGATTGAACAGGTTTAGAGAGTCCAGAGGAAACACCATAGAACACAGGACTCTGTGGGGGAGGTTGTCGGATCCTAAGTATAAGTTACCTTGTGTCCATGTAGTACAAACATTGGGCCACCAACGTGTAGGAGTACACGTTATCAGCAACACTTCGGCTGATGAAGTGGCCAAATCTGCAGTATCTACGGCTTCTGTGGCTGCAGTGACTCGTTCTCAGACGATATTGGATAGTGAAATTCTGACTGCCATAAAAGCTTTGGCTGAAGGCAAGCCTTTTCCAAAAGCATACCTTACAAAACACTCTTACCACATCAGTGTACAGAATGTTGCCTATGCAACACTTCCTTGGCTTGGAGATCAAGCAATCTTCAACCAAGACCAGAGATTAGATCTCATCAAAGCAGCGCATGAGAGTGTCACCTCTAGTCATGCTGGTATTTCGCCACAGTATCACTCTTACAGAAACGCTTCTGGTGGCCCACTATCTCCAAACAGACTAAGCAATACATTCTTTTTTGTGACATTTTCTAGCAAATTAAGGGCCCAAACATCAAATGCCCACTGCAGACATCCCTCTTCGTGTCCAATAGGCCACTACAATGTGTGTACTTTCAACCTGATGGTGCATGCAAGTACATCTTAGTCGCTGTAGATTCTTGTCCTAGATTCCTGTGGGTATTGCCTCAGAGGTCTGCTAATTCTCAAACTGTTATAAAAGACTTGCTGATCTTTATCGGTACATATGTGGAGGCAGCATTCCATTCAGACCAGGGGCCTGCCTGTGCCTCTAAGACATTCAGGTACACCATGGGGATGATGGGTGTTGAACTCCATTTCTCCTCACTAAACCATCACAAGAGAAATTCTGTCATGGAGAGGAGTAATCCTGATCTAAAGCAGTCCTTAACAGCTAACGTAATGGGTTCTGGACGCAGTTGGCTTCTTCACCTATATGGGGTCCAGAGAACACCGAATAATCTACCAAGACGGTCCTTGGGGGATGCACTCCCTATGAGGTTCTCTTTATGATACCTATGTATGTCCCAGATCTTGATGGCCCTGATTTGGTGGTAGCAGACACACCTTTTGACATAAATGAATGTCCCAATGTTTTACAGGAGTTTCAGCAATTTGTGTGATGATACATCTTCCACCAGTCCTGCCACCTTAAGAATAAGGGAGTTACCAACAACTTCCACTGGCTGGATTCCTAAAGTCGAGGATCTTGTTCATGAGAAGATCACTGTAAAGAAGGAATTCGGGCCATCCTACAGAGCACTGGTCCCAGTTATGGGAGTACAAGTACCAAAACTGTCATCTTACCACCACTGCTTGGTTCCAAAACGAACAGATTTATTTCCATTGATGACATCAAACTTCACCATGTGGCCGATCATCCACAGTGGACCCAGAGGTCCCTTGGGTAGTTCCTAGTCCCCTCTCAGTACCCAACAGGACATACCTCTTCAAGGCAGAAATAACAACACTACTTCTGAATACACAAGCATGTCCAACAATGCTACAAATACCTCCTCGACTCTGGGGAGGGCAGAAAATGAGCTTTTGCTGATTCCAGTTACCACTTCAACAAAAGCACCTGTCCAAGATTTGGCTGTTTTCTACACCATACACCACAGCCTGATGACATGGTCTACTATGAGCCTCCACGTGGAATGGATCCAGCCACCTGTAATGCACCTGCTCCTGCATGTTCAAAGAGTGCTTCTGGTTATTTCCTCGACACTGATGACTTTTCTTCCGACTCATCCACTCCTGTGATTGAAAATGATTCAAAGACGTGTAAGCTGTACCTATGGCTTGAAAATAACTATTTAATTCACCCATCAAACAATTTATGGTTCTGCTTGATGTTTTTTGCATTGTTTCTATGGATTGGTTATGTGACTGTTTTCTTTTTACTTATTAATGGTCATTACTTTCCTGAACGCTCCTCTGTTGAGCCTGTGGTTGAAGTCTTAACTCCAAATCATTCCTCACATAAGGTCAGAAGAGACTTGTCCCTTGTGAACATTTCAACTGTACCTATTCCCGATGGGATTGTGTGGGACAACGTTCCATTTGATAAATACTGAGGTCATTCAGATTCCATATGTCTTCAAAATGTCCATGACTGATGTAATTACACCTGGTGTTGAATCTGATGATTGGGATATCCAGACAGTTGATTCTATGTTTACTGAATTAAAGCTGGTATCCAGAATTTTCAACGCTTCGAGCACTACGTGGATTGTCCATTTCTTTAAGGCTGTTGGGTCTGGATTCGGGTCCATCTTCCAGACTGTCTTCTGAGTCATTCCATTGGCCATCCATTCACTCTTTTCTAGCGTGTTTGGTGGCTTTCCTATAATATTGGCATTAATAGGCGGACTACTACTGCTACTTCTGATTTGCAGTGGTTGTGTATTTCCAGCTACGTGAAGCAATGTTCCACTGACACCAGCTCAACTGTGCCGTGAACGCATGGTTCAGGTCTTTAATTCTCCGTTGCTGGAAGAATTGGAGCGTGATTGGTCATTGTCATTCTGACCACTCCTATGGTGCGTGCAACCAGTCTTTCGCTGCGTATGGTGCCTCTTCAAACATTTGCCTTTGTCTTGCTGTCACACCAGTGCATCTTGTGGACCAAGCACTGCTGATGTCCACAATGAGGGTTCATTCACGGTTATGCCCCTTGAGACTAAAGCTGATTTTTGAGGCTACTTATGAGCCGCCCTTGTTGAACAAAGTGGCTCTTTTAGGCACTATGGAGAGTGCTACTTCTGCAGGTGGACCGGCACAAGAGACTACTATGCACTATTGCTCCATGGGTCCGTCTGCCTATCCTGCAATCGATCTAACATCTGATGATGTGGCCTCTTTCCTGAGGTCCTTTCCATTCAATGGCTTTGAAGGTGCTCTTCAAGATCATGACTCGTGTCAGAAAGATTTGATGATTGATGTACTATACCAACTTCAAAGATTGCCCTTACTTTGGCCTGTTGTCCTTGTCATGGTCGACATTATACCTCTTTTTATGCTTTTTAGCTATTGATTTTTAACAAGTTTTTAAATGTGATTTTTTTAGCTTGTTTTTATGATTTTAGCTTATAGTCCAGAACACTTTACGATTTGGATCCATTCACCTTCGGTGGTAAACATTCTATGACATCATACTTGTTATGGCAATGGGGAGGGTGTAGTGAATCCTATCTTGTTTTAATGGAAAACAAGAGTTAGCTTAGCCTTTGGCTTGCAGACTCATGCTCCCCGTCACCCATGGACATTTACCCTACTTAGTTTGCTCTGTTATATTTTTTAAGATGGCTGCCTTGTTTCTAGTTAGGCCAATGTTTTAGTTTCACGTTATCAGTTCCACCACGCTAAGGCGTCAATATCAAGCGACAAAGATAAACAAACTGTAGGTGTTCACATTAGGCACTTTCCCTCTTCACTCCTTCGAGGGGATAGTTTACATAAATTGCCATCCCAAGCATGTCTTGTTATCTATTGTTTGGGAACAGACCTATGTCAGGGGTCCGAGCAGATCTGTATAAATGCACCTCACTTAGACAGATAGTCAGAGGGATTCCGACCAGATGCCATAGCTACTATCAATGCTGCACGTCGCCTGGACACTGACCAAATCTGCGTGTCCCTACGGAGTCTGAGCTAGAGACCTCATTCCAAGGTAATGAGGGTTGGGGGGCTCTTCTCATGGACATGGCATCGGCAGATTAGGTTTAACTCACCTACCTCTCTTATAGGTTAGAGATTAGGTGTATGACATTGGGGTATTAGGACATATTTCACATCTCATGTCATTTCATGTTATTGAAAGATAGTGGGGGTCTTTGTATTAATGACTCTTGACTTTTCCATTCTTTTGTTTGCATTATTCATTATCCTAATCATTGCAGCCTATGCAACTTATTGTAGATTGCAGTTTTGTTAAATAAAACCTATTGAAATGTTACTGTATCTCCTTCATTGCCTGTGTTTGATTGAGACATTTTGTTAATGGGGACAAATCTTGTGGATGAAGAGGTCTCCTACTAGTTCAATATTTACAGTGATTCAACAACTTTAGGCATGCAATTGTAATTTTCACAGATCCTGATTTTCCTGTGGTAATCGGATGAAATTTCAGATGACATACATGCCTATGGTATGGCACATGTATTGTAGCTTTTTTACTGGTGCCCACTTGACATCATGTCAATGTTTGCTGATCAGAGATGTTGTTCAAGTGTGTTCATGGAGAGGTGATGACCCTATTTTTGTTTGTCTTTGTAGCATTTGCACCAGCAAGTGGAGGAGACGGGCCGATCCAAGTAGGAAAGCTTCTGGCCACTGAACCTCGGGTCAAGAGACAACTGACACAGAGGGACGCAGTTGCCTTTAGGTCGAGTGGACTGCCACAGGGGAGGCTGGTTCAACATCAACATCAGCATCCTCATCATTGGATTCTTCCTCCAGTGCCCACTCCCTAGTGGTGGTGGACTCATAAGTGCAACCCCCTGTACCATCCATGTCCACCACCCCATTCTATCACCACCCACTCAGTTGCTTCCCATCTAGTTTGCGACGCCAGCTCACCCAAGTGGGTAGGAATCTCCTTTGCTGCAGGCACCTCTGCCCCAGCCCCTGTTTCCCTGCTGCCTTCAGTGAGGAGGCTATTGACCTCCTGAGAAGTATCTCTGTGCGTCAGTCAGCCATTGTGAATGCCACCCAGGGATTAGCGACCTAACTGCAACGCATAAAATGTTCCTGGAAGGCATTAATGGTGCAGGTTCTGGCCTCCACACTGAATGCAGCCAGTCACCCACTATCTTCCATCCCCCTCCAACTCCCTCTTCCCAGTCTCATCCCCCTTCCCCTACCTACCCACAGCACACAAACAGATCTGCAGACATCCACCTCAACAGACAAAAGGAGCCCCGTCAAATACAAACACCATAAAACACACCTCATGCACACAAACAACATCCACCCACAGCAACAGTCACAACCTCCCAGGACACCCCGGCACACACAAATGACATCAAGCATACCTACAGACACCACCACAACAGTCACTGACAAAGCTACTACACCCATTTTACCTGCAGACACCACCAAGGTAGTCCCCCAGACATCCACCACAAGTACCACACACACAGGCACCACAACTACAGGCACACATACATCCACCATATTCACCATACCTGCAGTCATCACATCAACAGAAACTGGCCCATCCACCACAGCATCCCCCAGCACCTCCACCCCCCACGTCCAAGACACATAAACACCCTAACTCACCCACCCAACAGACACCCACCACACACAAGCATATCTCCTAAAAGCACGCACCCTCGACATCCAAATCCCAACCCCCTCCTGCTGACCATCCCGGTGGCCCTAATTATTTTTTTTACCTTAAACTTTCTTCTGTTTCCTCCACCCCATCCCAAATGCAAGAGACCCCCTCCCACCTTCCAACCCATCCCTTCCACATATAGCCTCCCCTGCAAACACCCCCCACCAAAAAGAAGACCACCCCTCCTAAGCCCCTAACCCCCCTATCAAACCTGACCCACCGCCACCCCCTGGATAATCCCTGAGGTGCCTGCTAGCCCTACTGATTCCCCTTCCTGTGAAGGTTCCATGGCAGTTGGGAGTCAAGTATGCCTCAACACTATGCTACAATTTCATTATATATATGGACTGACCAATGGCTTATGGACTTTCACTGTTCATGGTTAATAAACCCAAACAGTTTTTTTTTTTTGGTATACATTTGTCCTGCAATTCCTTTTCTACCTTAATGTTTTTCCCTAGTGACTTGTGTTGTGTGGCTACAGTTGTGTGTGTTTGATCCTGCTTGCTGCTCCATTTGCTGTTGTTTGCACTGTGTGACGGTGTGGGCATTGCTGGTGTCTCCCAAAAGAAGGGTATGTTGTGTGCATGGATATGTGTGTGTAAATGTAATAGTGGCATTGTCCATTGTCCATTGAGAGCATGTATGGTGTGGGACTTGCCCACCAGTTATGGCTTATGTATTGATCTGATGGGTGTCAGCTTGAGTTTTGTTAGTGCAGACATGGAGTGTGTTCAGTTGTGCTAGCTTTGTTTGTAGTTGCCTGTGCATGTGTCCATTTCTCGGTCCGTCCCTTGCAGCTAGTTCCCACAGTGGTATGTTCCGTAGAGGTGTGTTGAAGTTATATGTGCTTTGTTGAGTTGCACTTCCACATTGTGCAGATGGGCATGTCATTTTGGTCTAGTACTGTTTGTCCCTGACACACATGTAGGGACCTTTCCTGTACACATGTTGTTTTAGTGGTGTGTGCAAAGTGATATGTGTCCAGTGCAGCCTTCTTCCCTGGGTGTTCGTGGTGCCCCTTTCCAATTGTGTAGGTATTGTGTGGATATTGCCCTTTGTCTATTTGTCTCTCTGTGTATTGTGCATGCCATTGTCCTTCCATTGTGCTGTGATGTGTGTAGTGTGTATGTCCATTAGACAGTTGTTGACGGTGGTGTTGTTTGTGTTTGATGCCACATTGATGCATATGTGTGTTGTATGTGACAACAGTCTCTGGCCAGTGTGGAATTTGAGTGTGGGAGTTGTATTTATATGTGGGATGTTGGTGTATTGTTGGTGATGTGTGAGAGAATGTTTTGTAACCTTCACTGTCCCTATGCCTAAGATGTGTGGCCATGTGGTTTTGTGTGGCATTGCTGTGCAGTGTGAGTGAGCTGCCTAAAGTGGGCATATTGTGAGCCAGCATGTTTCGCCCATGATATCTGGTTCCGACACGGGACACAATGCCAAGTGTACTTGGTGCCAGTAGACCCCCCATGGTGTGTCTGATGGTGCTACGATCTGTTATCAAGATGAATATCACAGATAGGCACCCATGACTGCTGTGATTTGGGTCTCCTTCAATGACCAGCAGCAGCATGACATGTGTATCCGGTTCCATGGTGGCACCGGATGTGTAAAGCTGCCTGGAGGTGAGTGTCTCCCTTTATATGTCAGTTTCTGCCTTCTGAGACGTGGTGGTAGGACTGCCACGGTCACATTGGCGGTGTGCAACCTCCTAATATTTCCATCAGAAACGCAGTCTCCGCTGGCCTGTTTGTGCTGCCTCGTGACCATGGCGGTCTGTGCTGCTTGGCAGTGCCAGCAGAACTGCATCAGACTTTGCTCTATAGGCCAACATGACTCATAAAAATGCAGCTCGACCGCCATCCTGACGGAGGTCGAACTGCCACCGCCGCCATGGCAGTCATAATACTGCCAAACTCATAATGAGGCCCTTGGTGTGGGGAGAAAAAGGCCAACTTTCTCAAAGTGGCATTTTCAAAATATTAATTTTAAATATGACTTTATAATTAAAGAGGATTTCAAAGTACAATATAAACGAGTGGGAGAAGTATTTATCTAACTGTTTCCAAACTGAAATTAGCACTCTTATAAATGTTATATGGTAACTTAGTGTTAGTCTATGGGAGGACTAGCCTTGCTGCAGTGAAACTCGACTTAGGGGGGTTTTCACTGCCAGGACATGAAAAACATATGAACACATGTTTTACATTTTACATAGATGTCCTTGCCTCATGTCTGCCTTAGGGGTGACTTATAAGTATTAAAATGGAAAATTTGGACTCAACAAAAGGTTCATTTTGCCAGGTTGAAATGGCAATTCAAAATGCACCACAGTCTGCAGTGGCAGGCCGGATATGTGTTACAGTGCCACTTTAGTAGGTGGCGTAATGAGTGTTGTAGCCTACTTGTAGCATTTCATTTACAGGCCCAGACTAATTGGCAAATGAGCCAATTGAGTACATGTTTGCAAGGTGCTCTCCTTCCCAAACATTTCACAATGCTTGGGAAGGAAAGCACAAGCTGGTTTGCAGGATCAAAGCATACATAACTATAATGTCAACAAAAATGTTTTCAACATAACAATAGCATAGTAAAGGCAAACATCTCTTTGAATAGCACATAAAAGATGGTAATTTCTAGCACTGTCCAAAAGTGATCGACTTTCTCAAGATAGCAGGCCTTCAAACATGCTCAGAAATCCAAATGTTGAAGAGAATTTGATGTGTTGTTGATAGAGATCTGATTTATTTTATTATGTAAAAGCACTACAACATCACTGAAGATCAGCAACTGTATTTTGGGTGAGGATAGAGGTTTCAGTGCAGTGTAGGTGTCTCTGCTGCATACATTTTCTTTATAATCCAGGATTGATGCACCCAGCAAAGGGGTAGTCATTTAGAAATAACTCTCTCTAAACATTATTAGATTTATGGTAGCAGGATATTCAGGGCTTTGCAGACACTCCCAGTTGATTACTAGTTGACTATAGCTGCATTTGTTACTCACATCCCATTATTAAAACATTCTTCAGGTATTTCATTATTTTATGTGTATTGTATTCAGTCTGAAAATCTCAGACTTAATGTGCATTTTGACAAATACAAACTGACAAAAATCCCACTGTTTCTAAATGTGTCCCAATTCTTATTGATGCATTAATTTGTACCATAGCATTAATGCCAAAGACTAGCAACATCACTGTCTTTGTTCTTCAAAAAATGGCTGTATGCAGCTTTTCAAAAGTAATATTATCTAAACAGAGAGAAAATGGATCATAAATGGTAGGGAACTTAAATTGTGTCAGAGCCACCAACTTGTTTCTAATATTTTTTTCATGTTTGAAATGCTCTCAAAAGAAAACCATTTACAAAAGAGGTAAAGTAATTATCTTCTACCAACAATAACCTAGTCAATTATAATGTTGCCCATTTCTTGGAACTCAAGGAGTCGCAGGCAGTGTCCTTCCAACAACCATATTTGTTCCCACCTTTCAAATGACTACTTCACAAGCCATCATCTTTCACTCTCATACCTGCTGCAAATGCTACACGGTGGACGTTCAATACTGGTCTTCCACAAAAATATCAGTAGTGGTGGTCCTTTGAAAATGTCACATGAGTGTGGGTGGGCTTGACGTCAAGAGAGATAAGGAGAGATAAGGAGAGATGCTACATCAGAATCCAACTAACTCCATCAATAGACCTGTATCTTCCTGAATCTCTAAGTCTCTAACACTTTGAAGGACTCATTTCTGTCTGGACATCTGGGGCACCTACTTGTCAAAATGGAGGGTCACTGGGTGGAATTCAAACTGGTACGGCACTACAATCTAAAGGGGACTCACAGACCTTTGGTGTAGAGACCATGGGCATCATTTGGAGTTTGGCAGACGGGAAATCCTATCTGCCAAACTCCCAACAGGGTGGTCGCTGCGTACACAACAACCTTCCCGCCAGAGTTGTTACAAGTTTCGGTGGGTGGAAACCTCAGTTTCTTCCCACCAGCCTAGGAGGAAACATGCTACAGCAATGTCTCCAGCTCATAATCGAGCTGGCAGCAATGCTGTAGCCAGCAGGGTGCACCAGCACCCTTGCAATTTTCACTGTCTGCAAAGCAGACAATGAACATTGAGATGGTGCTGGGCAGGTGGGATCTTCAGTGCCCATGCCAAGTGCATAGGTAGTGCTGGCCCCCGTGGCCTCCTGCACCTGTTCTCCACCAGCCTTTTCATGGTTGTGCATGCAGCACTGCCCTGGAAAAGTACAATCTCTGCCACCGCCAGGCTGCCAGGCTGGATCCTGGCAGTGCTGGCGATTCCCTGGTGGTCTGACTGCCAGGATTGTAAAGTAGCCGTCGGACCGCAGCATCAGCGACGGTCCTGACTGCGACCGCAAGTGTGGCGGTTTGTAGACCACCACACCTGTAATGAGGCCCCATGTCTGGAAAATTAAAACACAAGTTAGCCTACCTGGGGTTTCTGGATGTGTGGAGATACTCCCAACCAGAGGTGAGGGACTACTACTTTTTCCCACATGCCTGCTGCACATTTTCATGTATTGACTACCTCATTGAGTCTCTTCCCAACTCTATTCAATAACAAAGGCAAGTACATCAAATATATTGCTTTCAGACCACACACATATAAAAGTGTCATTGGAATTAGGAGAGAGATGTGATGGGGTGGACAGTGGAAGTAATGGATCAATATTCTCAGTGAGAATGAGTAAGTCTGAGTTGGCAAAAGAGATAATGGAATAGATTAAGGTTAACACACATTTAGAAGTCAATGAAGTAATGTGCCTTCCATCCAGATCCCCTTGACCCTGGCCCCAAGATCACGCCCACAGCCCCCATGGTCCGGCATGGCTACAAGGTATAAAGAAAGGGGCTTCAGATAGCTCGTCACAAATGGTATAACTCTGAGTGGAACTACATTCACTAGGTGCACAGAGCAGACCTATCCACCCTGTGCCCACACATTACACTGGCAATGAGGATCTTTGGCTTGAACCTCTGCACCTGCAACCAGCTGCTTCCGCAAAACAACATGTGCAACGCTTTAGGCTTGAATTGGCCCCCTGCCTCCAAATTAGGTGTCATGAGCATCAAACCACATAGGACACAGCCACAGACAGTGGGCCATGCTGTACAGCGAGGTGGCTTGGAGCCCTGAACTGCAGCACAGACTGGGTCCCCCACAAGACACACTATAAGTCTGGTGCACAGGTCCTGCCACCTGCATCACCTAAATCTCAAAGTTGAGTTTTGCGGGGGAGAAACTCTAAATTGAGATTTCCGGCGGAGGAAAGGGGGGAGCCCAGTGCTGCTGGTCTGGCAACCATCTCTGCCCATAGTCAGTACAACATCCAGAAGACACAGAGTGACAGCATGGGCACCCTCATCATCAGCATGTCAAGGGTATGAGTCCAGATCCTCCTCCACAACCATTTCCACTAGGCAACGCTTGCATAATACAACGTTGAATGATACCAGATCAGTGCGAGGAGCCATGCAGGCCCTACATTTGCACCATTAAGGAGCTGGGGAACCACTCCTGCTAACGAGAGTAATGAATGCAACATTGAGGAATGAAGACAAGGAAGCACCTGCAAAATTCCACATTGTCATGGGAGAATCGAAGACCCAGGTGGAGTGCCACAGAGCTGGTGACATTATGACAAGACAGATTGCCGTTCATCCCACAGCCACTAACTGTGCTGGTGAAATTTGAGAAGCTCGATATAAGTTATAGGGTTCCACCCTATAGGTATCCCTGATGTTAATAGCGAAAAAGCGCAGGCAGCTCAGCAAAAACTGATGTGCACTGACATGTGCCTTCCCAACTAGACCATTAAAATGGAGAGGCATATTACCCTCACTATGGATGGTATAATCATCAATCTCAACAGTGCCAATGGTTCTCTAGACTCAACTTGAGTGCATGCTACCACCAACTGCAGCTAGATGAGGATAGCCGATATATAAGCACTTTTTCAACACATCTCAGCATGAGGTGGTGCAAACGCCTGAATAGCAGAATTTCCTCAACAGCTGAGGTGTTTCCGAACACCATCCCAGAGGCAGTATGAAGCTTATAAGGCATCATGACCATAAGTGATGACATCCTCATCTACTCGACGGCCTTCGAAGAAAACCACCGCTAGCTGCAAGCATCCCTGAGGCAACTAAACAAGCATGGCTTTAAGGACCACTGCGTAAAATGCTCCCTCTTAGAAATAAGGATTGAATTCTTTCCCAGCACATCTAACAGGTGATTCAGCAAGCCCCTGCCCCCTAAAACAACACAGAATTTTGCAGCCTCCTTCAGATGGCCACATACTCTGGCCGGTTCTTCCCCAGCCCAGTGACCCTGGTGGAACCACTCCATGCACTCACAAAAGTGGATACATGTTAGACATGAGGCTTCAGGAACATTGAGGCTTTTGAGAAGGTCAAGAAGGCACTGCTGAATGGCACCACAATGGCTTTCTTTCAGAAAAGAAAACAGAGCTGATAGTGGCCATGATCCCCATGGGACTAGAAGAACAGGGGGAGGCACTGGCCCAGGAAATTGAAGCAGGGTGACATGTACTCATTACATTTGCTATCCAAGCCCTTACTGTCCCCAAATCCTGGTATGCCCAAATCGAGAAGGACGCTCTGGCAATCAAGTGGGGCTCAGGCATTTCACCTGTACCTATGTGGAAAGACATTTAGCATAATCACAGATCATCACTCACTGACCTCCCTGTTTGGTGGAACCCCAGGATTTAGAGGTGGGCAGTGCAACTGCAACAGTTTTAGTTCAATGTTATCTACCAGCCAGAATCCAGCAGACTTCCTCTCAAGTCACTCCATAACCTGTGGGGACACGCCAGCACAAGAGAGTTCTCAGACTCAAGATTTATTGATGACTGGTGAATCAAGGACCATACCTAGTCACACTAAGCTTACAGGAAATCAGCCAAGTGACAGCCACATGTGAAGTGCTCTGAAAGGTCACTACCCCTCTTCAAGAAGGAACCTGGAAGACATTTTTGGCGATGCCAATCAGTGGATCTGCACTAACAAGAACAGACAGCTCCAGGGGGTTAGAAGTGAATTAACTGTAGCACCTGATGAGGGACTGCTGCATGGACTTTGTATAGTGGTGCTAGCATCACTGTCTGACGAAGTAGTGGGGTTAGACCATACAGGACATCAAGGAGCAGCAAAAATGAAGGCCTGGCTACAGGGAAATATGTGATTCCCCGGGCTTGAAGAAGTTGTTGATGAATTGATAAAACAATGCTCAGCATCCCATCTGACAATTGGAGCAGAGGCTCTCAACCCTGTAGCCATCGAGGACCACTGAAATTCACCATTGTCGAAAGCCAATCTTGACTTTAGTTGTTTTCCAGGTGGACACCTCACAATGGTAAAGATAGATGCACATTCCAAATATCCTGAGGTTGAGCTAACAGAGTCAATGGCATTCTCCAGCATGGGTTCAGCATTGGAGAATGTCTTTGCCCACTTTGGCATTCCTGAGGAAATACAGACCAACAATGGGCCACTCTTCCAAGGAACCGAGTTCTAAGAATTCCTTCAACACCTTGAAATAAATCACTGGAAGATAACACCCCAGTGGTCACAAGACAATCGCGAAGGCCTTTAAAAGGGCGCTACGAACTGCTGATGAAGAGGGATCCCACCCTAAGGCCAGCCTTTAAAGTTTCCACAAGGCTTACTGCTGCCCTCACACTGCATGACTTAATGCTCCCCAGGGGCTATGATGTTGAAGCAGGTGTGACATAATCTCAGCTTACCCTGGGTGGAAAGGTGTTTGGACAAAATATTGTTTCAAAATATCGGGTTCAACAAATATTGAGTTTTTTCTGTTGTGACACAGAAATATCGTGATGCCCAAATATTGTTGACATTAATATTGATTTTTATGTAAGTAACATTGTTTGCATTAATATCTGTGTCCTTAATTTCTCTTACACTAACATAGTGGGAAAAATTTCATTTTTTAATTAACTTTATGTGTTTTAGTTATGTTTGTATTGTATATGTTGCATATTGTTTGTAAGATAGCTGTAATTTTTTTTTTAGATTTAGAGCCTCTTTATGAGTTTGGCGGTCCCACCACGGCACCGTAATACTCATGGAAAGGATGCCACCACCATAGCTGTGACATTCTCCCCTAGCATATTACAATGTTTCAACTGTTCTGACCGGCAGGAACATTGTAATATGCAATCCGCTAGACTGACCGGCAGGAGCAGTGTTAGGATATTCGCCTCTGAAGCCAAATATCTTAAGACTACAGCAGCCTGGGAATGCACGCTGTCTGCAAAGCAGAAAGTTTGCTTTCTGATGGTGCTGGGCAGGGAGGCCCATGTATTGCCCATGCCATGGTCGTGGTCAGTGCAGGGGACACCCTGTGGCCCCCAGTACTTCATTTCCACCAGCCTTTTCATGACAAGCTCCCTGAATGAAAAGGCTGGTGGAAAGAGGGGTTTTATTCAGCCAGTTGGCAATGAGTTCAAAGCTGCCATGGCTTGTTGCAAGCCCGACCAATGTCATGCTGTCGAGAGCCATGTACCCAGTTGGGACAGAGGTCCTTTGATGGTATGACCGCCAAAGCCATAATTTAGCGGTCAGACTGCCAAAGCCGCAGCAGTCCGGGCACCATTATAAGTTTGGCGGTATCGTGACCACCAAACTCATAATGAGGCCCATAGTTTGAGTTTGAAATGTATAATTATATATATATATATATAATATATATATATATATATTATATATATATATATATATATATATATGTATAAATATATATGTATGCATTGGTCACATACATTGGGCCTATGAACTCAAGAGGACTGTAATCACTGTGCAGAGTCATCTTGCCCGGGCACCAATTGATCAGAAAAATGCTGTACATTGCTGATTTAATCCTAAGTGGAGAGGGAGAAGCAATATTTAAGTGGATAATCGTGATTAACTGATATTGGTGAAATAGTGTAGCATTCTGGATTAGAATTCCACAGTCTGAGTTGGGGTAACATCATCAGGATGTGGGCAGTGACTTACAATGTTAGAGGAGGAAAGTGTAAAATGTGACAGCAGATGGAGTGCTTATGACATATATGACTGAGAGGTGATTTTGTTGACAAGCGCAGCAGTGTTTTTGGTGTGAAAGTTAACGTTTCAAAAATTCACTGGTAGATTTTGAATTGGCACCATGGATGACACAGAGAGAAAGAGGACAGAGGCGGCAATTTTTTCCTTAATTAATACACAAGGGGAATTGGAAAAAATTACATCGGAGAATATGAAGAATGACAAATAAACAAAAACATTATAAATTGGAGAGACTAATGGAACAGGAAATCATGAAGTGGTGGGAAGCTGTGACCTTAAAATATATATCCTGTGATATGATTCCTAGGGGTTTGCATATTCTAACTGGTCCCTCGTATGAAAATCCTATACCAGAATTGTTACAGGAATGGGCAGTTTGACAGTATAGATTTAATGGGTACTGTTATGAATTATTACATACAAGAATTGGGATGTAGCAACCAGTTGAACTATAGGAAACAAGAGAAGAGCACTGTGATATATTGGAGGACAACATGTTTTAAGATGGTCACCACAATAACACTGCCATGGTTGTTTTGGTCCCCTGCCTATTTGCTTTATTTCACTGTGGGTGCATTCCAACAGTGCTAGGCAGGGGGGGGGGGGCTGCACTCCCTTTGCCCAGGGCATGGACAGTCCAGGGGCCCCCGTGGCCCCTGACACTGGCTTTCTACTAGCCTTTCTATGGCCAGGTCCCTACCATGGAAAGGCAGGTGGAAAGCTGAGTTGTAATCAGCCAGGCAGTGCTGAATTCAGGCCACCGTCACCTCATCGGGAACCATGTTCCTAGCGGGGATGGCAGCCTTTCGTTCAGTCTGCCGGCCAGGGTCTAATGTGGTGGTCGGACCGTCACAGTTGCGGCGGTCCGACCATCACTGCAAGGCTGGTGGTCCTTGGAATGCATGCCTCGTAATCAGGCCCTTAATGTTTTATATTTTATTTTGTTTTCATTTTATACTTTATATATTTATATCAATGTACATATACATTTTTATACTAATAAATTATAAAAAATATATATATATTGTAATAATAGTATTATATCATACACTTACATGCATAAATAATCATACATACATATATGTATATATGTCTGTATCTTTATAGTTCTAAGCGGCTGATTAGGAGTTTGGTCGACGGAAACACCCATCTGCCAAACTCCTGAAGTGGTGGTTGCTGCCATGCTGGCGGCCTCCCTGCCAGCCTCATTACAACTTTCCAGTCAGTCAGCCCAACAGGAATGTAGTATTGTCACCGACTCATGATAGAGCTGGGGGCAGTTCTGCCACAGGGGGCACCAGCACCCTCAAAATGCACACTGTCTGCATATTTCGAGGTTATGAGGCAGGGGAACCCCTGCATTGCCCATGCCATGGATATGGGCAGTGAAGAGGACCCCCTGTGGCCCCCTGCACTTGCTGTTGAACCGCCAAGAAAAGGATGGTAGAGAACAGGGCTGTAATCAGTAGGGAAGCACTGAGTTCAGTGCTACCCTGGGTGATTACAATCTGCACCTCCACAGCCAGTCAGGATGTGAGATCCTGGGGGAGACGACGGTAGGTTTGCGATTCTCCCCGCCAACCTCGTAATGTAGCAGTCTGATTACCACAGCCGTGGCGGTCCAACAGCCACCCCCAGTCTCATAATCAGGCCCTAAATATTTTTAATTATAAACGTTACTTATATTTTTTTCAATATACACAATATTAATGGTATGTATTCAAATATTTAACATTTATTATTTTTCACTTACTATTTAATCAAAAACAATAGTTTTGTCCTATTTTTTACAATATTATTGTAGATCAATATTTTTTCCAAGATTTTTGTATTTTAGATGATATGTTTGGAGAAATTATATTTGTTTCAATGATATTCTGGAAATTAAATTTGTTTAGCTCAATATTTTTGTACTTGATATTATGTCACTGATCTGGGTGGAATGCACCCTAGTACAACCTGGTAACACCCAAGTAAGGATACAGTAAACCAATGACAATTTGAGTTGAAAGAGAAGTGGATCCATCCCATGGGACTAAGTACTGATATGAGACTGCCACACAGGGTGGAAGTTCCACACACCCTATAAACAAGGCCAATGGGACCATAGAAACATCCCAGTGAGGTGAGGTGACAGTCATCAGATATGTATCATGGTCAAGAAGATAGACATTCCAGTGGAGGAAGAGGTCATGGATGCTAGAAACAGCTTGATCCCAGGCTCGTATGAGTGGACCACCTTCCCCATGCTGGGCAGCCCCCAAGAGCCACTGAGTCTCACAGGCTCATTCAGTGCTAATCTGTGACTTGAAACCAAAATAAACTTCTGGGGATGCCCAGTCAGTCAGGATCTATCTGCAGCACAATTCCGTTTGATCCTGTGACCATGCATGCAACCCCACGGCCAAGCGTAGATATGGGTTGCAAATAAAGAGGATCAAGACCACTTGTGGCTTGTCCCAAATGGTGTGAGTCTGAGTGGGATTACATTCACTGCCAATAGCAGAGCAGGCCTTTTTGCCACACACCCACACATTAAACATATGTCTATGAACTGGGACACTTTCCATGCAACCGTGAGAAGAGTGGCCGAAGAATGGCAATGTGGATGGCAAAGGAAAATGGTTAGTAGAAGAGAAGCTCAAAGCAGGACTAAAGGAGTTAGAGAATCATTGTACAAACAGAGGGGCATATTTATGAAAAGTGCACTGCCACCAGAGCAGCACCACTATTCTTGCGCCCCTTAGTGCTTCCCTAATGCCACCAGGTGTGTGCCATATTTATTATACAGTGCACCAAGTCTGTAGTAAGAGAACTAGCATCAGAATTTTCACCGCTAGTGCGGTGCTTCGCAGGATTAGGCTGAAAAATGTTGACACTAATCCTGGAAAGCACCAAGAGGCTCATAACCAATGGGAGCCTCTGTTTAAAGCCTGCTCAGAGCAGGCGTTAAAAGTGCCAAAGAAAATGACGCAAAGAAAACTCTTAGATTTTCTTGTGCAATTTTTTCGGTGTCCCTAACGGGGGAACGCCACCCTTTGCATACATTATGCCTAGCGCAGGTATAATGTAGTGCGAAGGGTTACAAAGTGGCGCAATGCATGCATTGCATCACTTTGTAAATATGGAGCAGTGTTTTTGGTCATCTAATGCCACATTAGCATAAAAATGGTGATAATTTGTTGCTAGAATGGCCTCTTAAATCGGGGCGAAAATGCGCCCAAGTGCATATTACCAGATAAACTGGGGAAGTCCTAGATAAAATTGGTACAGAATGGCAAATTGTATACTTGCAAGATACAATTGCACTATGGCATCTGTTAAATCTCAATGTTTCCCATTTCAGGGTGGCAGCAGGAGGGGCTGCACTTAACCAACAGTGTGGAAAGTACATCAATTATCCTTCCCTTGTGAAACAAATACATGAAGATTTGCTTTGTTGGCACCTATTTTATATCTCCTGTCCTTAATATGACTATGTTACAGAGGGGCACACTAAGACATTGGCGGTAAGTGCCTTCCACCACGACGACAGCTGCCAAAAGACCGTCGCCGCGGCTAACATCCGTCCGCCAAATTATGACCACAAGGAGGGCGGAAATCCAGCTGTGGCCATATTGACGGATGGTGTTAAAGTGGCGCTGCTACCACCAGCTGCATCACACCGCCAGACATACTATGAAAAATAATACGGCCTGGCAGTGTTCTGCTGCCGGGCGCTGCTGGCCGTAGCAGCGTCCTGTCTAGTCCTGTAGGAAAGTACCATCTTGCCTGGCATGCAATCCCCATTTTTACTGTATATATGTTTATTTTTGCCTGTGTCACTGCGATCCTGCTAGCCAGGACCCCAGTGCTCATAAAGTGTGCCATGTATGTGTTCCCTGTGTGGTGCCTAACTGTATCACTGAGGCTCTGCTAACCAGAACCTCAGTGTTTATGCTCTCTCTGCTTTTAAAATTGTCACTGCAGACTAGTGACTAATTTAACCAATTCTGATTGGCACACTGGAACACCCTTATAATTCCCCAGTATATGGTACCTAGGTACCCAGGGTATTGGGGTTCCAGGTGATCCCTATGGGCTGTAGCATTTCTTTTGCAACCCATAGGGAGCTCAGACAATTCTTACACAGGACTGCCACTGCAGCCTGAGTGAAATAACATCCACGTTATTTCAAAGCCATTTTACACTGCACTTATGTAACTTATAAGTCACCTATATGTCTAACCCTCACTTAGTGAAAGTTAGGTGCAAAGTTACTTAGAGTGTGGACACCCTGGCACTAGCCAAGGTGCCCCCGTGGTTCAGGGCGAATTCCCCGGACTTTGTGAGTGCGGGACACCATTCCACGTGTGCACTACATATAGGTCAATACCTGTCCATGTAACATGTCTAGGATCATGGAATTGTCACCCTAATACCATTCTGGTATTGGGGGGACAATTCCCTGCATCCCCGGGTCTCCAGCATAGAGCCCGGGTACTGCCAAACTAACTTTCTGGGGTTTTCTCTGTAGCTACCGCAGCTGCCAACCCTCAGACAGGTTTTTGCACCCCTGGGGCCTGGGCAGCCTAGCCCTAGGAAGGCAGAACAAAGGATTTCCTCTGAGAGAGGGTGTTACACCCGCTCCCTTTGGAAATAGGTGTGAAGGAGTGAGGAGTAGCCTCTCCTGGCCTCTGGAAATGCTTTGAAGGGCACAGATGGTGCCCTTCTTGCAGAAGCCAGTCTACACCGATTCAGGGATCCCCCCAGCCCTGCTCTGGTGCGAAACTGGACAAAGGAAAGGGGAGTGACCACTCCCCTGACCACACCTCCCAGGGGAGGTGCCCAGAGCTCCTCCAGTGTGTCCCAGACCTCTGCCATCTTGGATGCAGAGGTGTGATGGCACAATAGAGAGCTCTGAGTGGCCAGTGCCAGCAGGTGACGTCAGAGACCCCTCCTGATAGGTGCTTAGCTTTCTCTGTAGCCAATCCTCCTCTGAGGGTTATTTAGGGTCTCTCCTGTGGGTATCTCACCAGATAACGAATGCAAGAGCTCACCAGAGTTCCTCTGCACTTCCCTCTTTGACTTCTGCCAAGGATCGACCGCTGACTGCTCCAGGACGCCTACAAAACCGCAACAAAGTAGCAAGAAGACTACCAGCAACATTGTAGCGCCTCATCCTGCCGGCTTTCTCGACTGTTTCCTGGTAGTACATGCTCTGAGGGCTGTCTGCCTTCACCCTGCCTGGAAGCCAAGAAGAAATCTCCCTTGGGTTGACGGAATCTTCCCCCTGCCAACGCAGGCACCAAACTTGCTCTGGGTCCCCTCTCATCCTGACAAGCGTGGTCTCTGGAACACAGGAGCTGGGTCCAAGTGTCCCCAACAGTCCAGTGGCCCTTCTGTCCAAATTTGGTGGAGGTAAGTCCTTGCCTCCCCATGCCAGACAGTAATCCTGTGTACTGCGTGAACTGCAGCTGCTAGGGCTTCTGTGCACTTTTGGAAGACTTCCTTTGTGCACAGCCTAGCCCAGGTCCCCAGCACTCTGTCCTGCATTGCCAAACTCGCTGAGTTGGACTCCGACTTCGTGGGACTCCCCTTTGGTTGTGCTGAGTCAACCGTCCTTCTCAGATCTTCTGAACGCCTGTTCAGGTGCTTCTGCGGGTGCTGCCTGCTTCTGCATGGGCGCTCCGTATTGCTGAGCGCCCCCTTTGTCTCCTCCTCCAAGGGACGACCTTCTGGTCCTTCGTGGGCCCTGGCAGCACCCAAAACCTTCAACCATGACTCTTGCAGCTAGCAAGGCTTGTTTGTGGTCTTTCTGCATGGAAACAACTCTGCATCCTCCAGCATGCTGTGGGACATCTTCTGACCAATGGAGAAGTTCCTGTCACCTTCCGTTGTTGCAGAATCTTTGGCTTCTTCCACCAAGAGGCAGCCCTTTTGCACCTTCATCCGGGGTTTAGTGGGCTCCTGCCCCCCCCCTGGACACTTGAGTGACTCTTGGGCTTGGTCCCCTTCCTTTACAGGTCCTCAGGTCCAGGAATCCATCTTCAGTGCTTTGCAGTCAGTTGTTGTCCTTGCAGAATCCCCTATCTCGACTTTACTGTCTTTCTTTGGTAGTAGGTTACCTTTACTCCTACTTTTCAGGGTCTTGGGGTGGGGTATCTTGGACACCCTTAGCGTTTTCTTACGCTCCCAGCGACCGTGTACACACTACATTAGGCCTGAGGTCCATTCGTGGTTCGCATTCCACTTTTGGTGTATATGGTTTGTGTTGCCCCTAGGCCTATTTTTCCCTATTGCATTCAATTGTGTTCTACGGTGTTTGCACTACTTTTCTAACTGTTTGCTTGCCTGATTTTGGCTGTGGGTGTATGTTTTGTTTATATTACTTACCTCCCAAGGGAGTATATCCTCTGAGATACTTTTGGCATATTGTCACTAAAATAAAGTACCTTTATTTTTAGTAACTCTGAGTATTGTGTTATTTTATGATATAGTGCTAAGTGATATAAGTGGTATGGTAGGAGCTTTGCATGTCTCCTAGTTCAGCCTAAGCTGCTCTGCTATAGCTACCTCTATCAGCCTAAGCTGCTAGAACACCTCTAATCTACTAATAAGAGATAACTGGATCTGGCACAAGGTGTAAGTACCATAAGGTACCCACTATAAGCCAGGCCAGTCTCTTACAAGTCCCCTGTCAGAAGACCACCTGCATTTGTGAGAACACGTGTATGAATGGAAATGTGAATGCATGTCTGCGTGTCAGTGTGAATGTGGCACGGATGTATGCGTGAATGAATGGATGCATGCATGTATGAATGCGTGTATGCCTGAGTGAGTGAGTGTGTGTATGCATGGTGCGTGTTTGCGAGTGTGCGTGTATGTGGGGTGGAGGATTGGAAGGGTAGGAGCGTGGACGGAGGGGAGTTGGGGGGTATCTTGGGAGTGTTGGGGGGGTGGGTGGTACTCCTACCAGTGACAGAGAAGGAATTCCCTGTCACTGGTAGGTCCTACCACCATGATTTTAAAACTATGGTGGTAGGCAGGATCAAAATGCCACCGACAGTACATTAGCGGGATTCTTATCTCCAGCCCGGCAACTGCTACTGTCGGTGTGGTATATTGGCGGTTTGGCTTCAGCCAACCTGCCAATGTCATAATGTGGCCAGCCAGCCTGTTGGTGGTACTACCGCAACATCAGCATTGACCGCTGGGGTCATAATGACCCCCAGAATGTCTTGTACCTTTTTCCATTCACTCTTAGTCAGTATCCTGATATTAGGTATTGCAGAAGCACCTGATGGTCTGTCTGAGGATCTGTAGATGGGCTCAGATCCCAAGGATGATCCTGGTGCTTCCAAGGGGTAGGGAGAATTGGCCTATACTACCTCATGAAGTACTACAAACACAGCTACCAAAGACGCTACCTAGCACTGTCCTATTCATAATCTTGAAGGCTCATCTCCAATCTAACTAAAAAAGCAGTTGGAGGCAAACATGGGTTTTCCTGCATAGATGGATGGATGACCTACAGAAAGAAACTCTAATGAAGCTGAAGGGTGAGAGTCCTTCTGGGCAGAGTTTCCAAAGACATTTAGAAACAGATATGGTAATGTACCAATTGTAAATGTCCCCAGCACATCTACATCACAGGTTGCCGACTGCATCAGAACTTTTGTTGGCAATGTTGACAGGGAAAGCTTCCTACATTTATAGTGGTCCTTTGCATCAATCTAAATTTTCTGAAAGGAAGTCCTAAGAAGGTATTACATTTTTCCTTTCAGGCAGACCTTAAAACTATTGTCCTAGATTGTCCTGGAGGTAATCTAAACAAGGTCACCTCACATTATTGGGCAATGCTCTTTCAAATGTTGGGAGCAGCGAAGCAAAGTTTTTTTCTTCTTTTGGAAGAAGGTGAAGGCACTGACCATTGCCCTCTTGTTTGCTGGGCTATGGAATGTAATGGCAATGTAGAACGTGACCCGCAACATATGCCATTCAGACTCCAAATTCACCACACAATGGAATCAAATGATACTGTGCTTCACAAAGCTAACCACCCATGTTTCTTCTTCCTTGGCTGAGGGTTACTCAATTTGCTCAAACTAGATTCCTGGTTTGGCGGTGTGCACAACATTGTATATGAGACCTGGGTGTGGGTTCCTTTTCTTTAGGCGGCTGTGTGAATGTGCAGGAGGGAAATACAATGACTGTTTTCTGCTGTTTATTCTCTAGCTCTCTTATGCGTTCTAAATAACAGTAGATATTTAGTAAAAAAAAAAAAATACACTTTCAGATGTAGATTTTAATATTGTAGGTTTATTGCTTTTTTGTGAATAGGCTCTTAATGTTACCGGAATGGGTGCTGAGTGCTAAAGAGGAAGCAAGGATCACAATGATGATCATTCCTCAGTGAACTGCCCGTTTTATAGGCTGAGATAGTTATGCTAGTTTAACCCCTTCGCTGCTAGACCTTTCCCCCCTTTTTTGACTATATGATGTAGTTTGCGCTTAGGGCTTCATAACTTTTTTCACATAAGGTATCGATGTGAAATTCATGTCCTCTTTTTTCCAGCATCCAAGTGCTCCAGATAAAAGTGTGTTTTTTTCCCTAAAAATGACACCCACGAACAGTCACTGTACTGAAGTCACCATCTGCCCAGCTTTCAGGAACATGTGAAGCTCAATCAAAATAACACATTTTGTACCACTGTTTTGGCATTTTTCAAAGGTAGTCTATTTCCCTATTTTTTGTGCTCTCAAACTACTTCCAGTTTGGGGGGTAAACAAGCAAGAAACCTATAGGTGACACAGAAAAGCTATAACTTTCTGAAAACTAGACAAACTTCCCAATTCAGCAAGGGGTCATATGTGTGGATCCCTTAAGGTTTTCCTAAGGAAAGTAATGGTGAAATAAAAAAAATATATTGAAAATGAGTAGGAGAAAAAAGACATTAGTGTCAACATTTTCATATTTAACTTTTGGTCAAAATCAATATACCATTACACCTTCTAGTTGCAGGGATATATAGGGTTCGTAGGCTGTCCAAGAACCCAAGGTATTTAGAGAAAACAAATTAAGCTGCACCCTACAATGGCTTTTCATTTGGTATCTAATATAGACCAATTCTTATAGCGAAACAGGCAGAGTGAAAAATGAATATCAAGGAAAGGTATGTATTTCTAAAATGCGTACAAGATTGAGAGTTAAGGATCAGTGTTTAATTCTAAATTTCTGAATTTGTAGGTACCCGGACTAGCGTATGATTTGGAGGGTATTTTTCAAAATGTTATATTTCTTCACACTGGCTTACCTTTGAAAGGCACACATGCAGTGAAAGCAATTTCCAATAACAGATGTTCATCTGTTCTATGCTTCCACAAGTCTCCCGATGAAAATGGCTCCTCACTTGTGTGGGTAGACCTAGTGCCTGTGTTAGGAAACAGCCAAAAAAGCAACACGGATGCGTGGATGCAGCACAACTTACCAGCCAAAACTGACTCTCTTTCCAATGTGGGTAGCTCCAGATTTTTGACTCTAGCTCAGCTGACACCTAGGGAAACTTAGTCAAGCTGTATATTTTTTAAAACTAGACACATAGAGGGATCTGAGGTAGGCTGACTTGCATGGCTCTCTCTATATTTGTTATCCAGAGCCCCTTGTAAAACTCAAACTTTGACAAAAAATACATCTTCCTCATATTTTTGTGGTGGAAAGTTCTAGAATCTGGGAGGAGCCACAAACTTGCTTCTACCAGGCATTGCCCTAAGTCTCCTGATAAAAGCACACCTCACTTATAAGGCTGGGCCTAGGGCCTGCACTTGAACAAATCAAACCAATGTCAATGAGGGTCCCTTTGCAAGGAAGTTTGATCAGGTCCTGTTGCGAGCAATAGACCCAGTCACAAAAGTGAGGTAACATTTTTATTGGGACAAGGGGGGTAATGCTGAGAGGTAGGAACTGTATGGTTTCCCTATGATTCTGGAATAACATGGCACATAAATGCAAGGGAAATATGCTTTTTTAGTCACATTTTGAGGTTTGTAGGGCATTGGGGGTTTATAAACTTGTTGGGATTCATAAGAGGCACAACACCCAACCTCTGATCTCCTCTATCTACAAGACTAATGTGCTTAATGTAGTCTAAAATGCACACAGGTTTGTATACTTCAGCAACCTGACTCCAAACATTCACAGGTGAAGCACTTTTATCATGGATGATAGTCAGCACGTAGACATCTCTCCTGTCTGCAAATGTCACAACTAGAAGTTCATCACTACGCAGGGCACTGCACTGTTCCCTCTCAAGGTTTTCACAAACAAGTTCATTTAGGTAACCTTTATGGTTATAGTGGATTATGCCACAAGCAACAGTGTACACTTTAAACAATTCCCCGAATAACTGCACACCAGTATAGAAATGATCTATGTTGACCTTTGTTAAAATGTCCTATACCAAGTTCCCAGGCATTTTTCTCATTAACTCCAAAAGTAGGTGGACAACTGGTAGGGTCAATAGTGGAATGCTTACCACTGTACACCATGAAACTATAGACATATCCAGTACTGCTCTCAGACAACACACAAATCTTAATTCCATAACGTGCCCTCTTACTAGGAATGCACTGCCTAAAAACCAAACGGCCCATGAACAGCACAAAAGACTCATCCACAGGTATTTCTTTCACTGGAACATAGATCACTGAAAATTGATCTACAAAGTGATCAAGGGCAGGCCACATCTTAAAAAGATGGTCCCAATCAGGTTGAATGCTGAAGCATTATCCACAAAATGCAGCATCTGAAGCAGAAGCAAATACCGATCATGACTCATGGTTGCAGGAAATATAGCCGTTGCCATCAAGGGCAAAATACATTGTCCATAAACAAGTGAAACAAATATATAGGCAAAATCTTTCAGTATTCACTCTACACCCTTAAACACCAGTAAAGGCAGGCATCACAGGCTGCACCAGGTTTGGGATAACCTAGAGTTCAGCACTTCCAATGGGAAGCCTTTCAGCCCCAGGCTGCAATCTAGATGCCTCTTGGTGCACTATCAGCACATCAGAGCCTTCCTCAAAAAGATATGCGTCCTCCACGCTGAGAGTTGCTTCATCATTAGATGCAAAGTCAGTCTCATAATCATGGTCAGAAGAAGATTTGAAAAACATACAAACAACAGACTAAGCAGTAATCCTGCAGGTAGCCATAATCCTTAGTGATAAAAGTAACTCGCCAATTCAGTCAACAATAACCAACAATTTGTAAAATAAGTAATAAAAACAGTGTGGCTTTATCAAACAGAAAGTAAGACTACTGACATATAGTAATTTGCAAGGAAAACTCAATCATTACAAAGCAGACAAAAATCTATATACTCAAATATGAAACCACACACTTGCCAGAAACAGTGAGACTCAGGATCACCTGCACTTACTTTGCACAGACACAGCAAGCACCAATGATAGCTCAATAGTAAGGAAAAACAAATGAAAAGTTTTTAATTTGTTTAGCGCAATTGGATCTTTTTATGGATATGAACTATTTGTAGTGTTTCAGCTTTTAAGCTTTGTAATGTCTTGTATGTTTCCTGCAGTGATTCGTGAGGCACCTGTATTTTATATTGATTCTACTTTCTTTAGTGCTGTTTCTTTTATTTTTAATTGTACTGTTGAATCCTTTTATGGTTTTAATTAACTGAAATAAAAATTATGAATCTATCTTTTAGGACAGTTTTTTTACTGAGTTCCTTTAAAGGCCAACCCCACATTGTGCATGACCTTTGACTTGCATGAAAAAAATCCAAAGGACATCAAATAAAACGGGACGTTCAGGGATTCTTTACATGTCGAAAGTGTAGGGCTTGTAAGTTCAGTGGCAATGCTGCTGAATACAGAGTTACTCATAGAGTTACTCATAAAGATTTGATTAGGATTGACAACTACATTACATTACATGCCACCCCACTCATGTTGTGTATACTTTAGTTTGCCCCAGTAAAAACATGTATATTAGCAGTGCTACCCATTCTCTTACAAAGAGGATTTTAAAGTGTATGCAATCTATATGAAATCGAGAAGTGCATTATCCAGTTGCCAGACATTTTAGGGATGCATACAAGAGTAATCAAAATAAATTGATATATTTTGGGATTGATTGTGTTGGAAATCGGGTCTCTAGTTGGCAGTGGTATACATCCTTGTCCAAGTAGGGACCACAATCCTAGTCAGGGTAAGTCATAGCCAAACCAAAATTATCCTGTGCTCATCCACTGGTAGCTTGGCACAGAGAAGGGAGGCTTAACTTAGAAGGCTTAGAAGTATTTGGGCAACACCTCATAGGGTAAGTTAGTGAAAACACCACAAAAATACACCACACAGGTTTAGAAAAATAGATATTTATCTGAATACATGAAAGTCAAAATTACAATAATCCAATAAGCATAAGTGGAAATATCACTTTTTTAAAGATTTCAATCCTCAATAATCAGTTGTTGTTTCTTTGTAACACACAGTACCTGGTATGCGTCAAAAATAAGGATGCACGGGGACCAAATAGGAGGAACTGCGTGGAAAAATAAGGTGTTAATTTGAAATTTCTGGCGCAGGACAGATGATGCGTTTTTTTTTCTCCATACTGCAATGTGATACCTCAATTTCCAGGAGTGCAGCCTTGGTTCCTTACTGTGATGCAGGGATTTTTTGACACCCAGGTACAATGCATTTAAAATCCTTGGGAGAAGGAGCGGGCGCTGTGTCGATCCAAAAATGCCTTTGAAGTGGGGGAAACTTCAAAGAGTGGTTTTGAGGTGCACAAGCTCCCCTTTCAGCCTAGTCCTGTCTGCCCGGATCCCTGTGGGGGATTATCAGTCCATTGTGTGAGGCAGTCCACTGATCTTTGAAGTGTAAGAGAAAGCCACACCAACCTTCCTGCCCAGGGAGACCCCTTCAGCATGCAGATGAATGCAGATGTGACTTAGAGGTCATTACGAGTTTGGCGGTCTTAGGACCGCCATGTTGTCTGTAGCAGTCATATAGCCAACAGGCTGTCAGAGACAAATTATGACCATGGTGGTATTCACAACAGAATAGAGCCAAACCACTGCCGGCACCGCCGTATGGCCAGGCCACCACCTACAATGGTAGCCACCTACAGGCCGACAGAGACCATGTTTCTGCCGAACAGATTATGATGCAGCACACCGTTAGATTTCTGCATTGGTCTCACCACTAAGGAAACCCAGGCAGAAACCAACTATAGAAAAGGAGACACTCACCTTCAGGAACCCATATTAATTTGGATCTGCCATGTAACCAGAACAACATGTCTTCCTGATGCTCCTGCTCGCCCTCCAACTTTGGAACCAGAGAGGACGACAGCAGCCATTAGCACACACACCTTTCACTGTTGTATAATGTGAAAGTACCTACGCACACGCAGCATATAATTTGGGAACAGGTGGCAAGGGTGACACAGACATGTAACCTCACAATGATGCGCACACTCACAGACAGCTACTTACACACCTGCACATCCATAGCACAGATACTACGTCCTTCACACATACGACTCGCCAAAAACACACACCAACCTCCAGGTATACAGCACAGGCACAGTTACAAACAACAACACACAACAACACCAAACGACACTACAACACCACAACACCAACAAAGCACTGGCAAGCACCCACAATAGACACTGCCCCTTGACAAATCATACATCCAACACCACGCACCACCATCAGGGAACAAACACACACTATCACACAACCATACAATGGAGCATATACCATACCCCGCAAACACACATCACAACGTCTCCGATATATCATTCTCCACACATACTCATGCACAAAGTCCAACCACAGAAAGGCACACAACACTGCAACTAACACACGTCAACTCAAACACCACTCAATATCGTGTCAACAACATATCCCCAATATAAACATGGCTATCACACAACACACATCCATCACTGGTGGACAAGTGCCTGGCACACAACCTCACATGCTGTAGCACAACCACCACGTACACACAAATACTCACACACAAACAATGTCAACCAAGAACAAATGTGCCCTAAGGAAAAAAATGCAGGACAAAGATGTAACATTGAAATCAACAACAGGTTGGTCCAAATATATAATATTAAAATAAATGATGTACAAATGTCCTTGACTCCTGACTCCTGACTACCATGTAATCTCCACAGGTAGGGGCATCAAGTGCTCAGACAAGCACCTCAGGAATTGGGGGGGATGGAGGAGGGGTTTGAGCTTTGGAGTGAGAGTGGGACCTTTGGGTTTGGGAGGGGGGCTTAGGTCAGGGGTTGGGTACTCTGGGGAGGTGTTGATTTCTTGGTGGGGGAGGGACATGGGTACTTGCAGAGGGGACAGGGGAGGTCATGGAGGTAGAAGGGCTGGTCTTGGAGAAGGACCCAAAATGTTTAGGAGTATCATGGGGTGGGAGAGGAGTATGGAAAAGGGCAAACTCCAAGAGGAAAGCTTTCTTTGACACATGGGGATGGTCATGGCAAAAGGGTTTAGGTGTGGAAGGAGAGGGAGTGGTTGTCTGAGGTGTTGGTGTGGATTTCTTGAGTGCATGTTTGTGGATGGTGGGTGTCTGTTGGGTAGATGAGTGTAGGCATTTATGTTTCTTGGGAGGAGGGGGGTGGAGTTCCTGGAAGATGCCATGGTGGATGGGTGACTGTTGGAGTGGTGACTACAGGTATGGTAGACGTGCTGCATGTATGCATGGCTGTGGTCGTCATGCCTGCCTATAGACTGAGGTGGATGTCTGAGCGTCTGTTGTCTGTGGGTAAGGTCGGTGTGTTAGCTGGATCTTTGAATGTTGGTGTGGTGTCTGCAGGTGTGTCAGGTGTTGTGTCTGTGATGCTGGGGATGGTGTCATGGCAGGTTGTGACTGTTGATGTGTCTGCAGGTGTATGTTGCTTGTGTGTACGCCGGGGGTGTGTCTTGTGCTGCTTCTGTTTGTCTGAGCTACCCTTGGATGATGAGGTGGATGCATGCTTGTCTGTCTGTGTGCTTTACCTGGGTCAGGGAAGAGGGGTTTAGGATTTGGAAGCGGACGTTGGGGGGGCAGAAGACAAAGGCTACCGTCAGTGTTTAGGCCAGAGCCAAAAAGGATCTCTATAGGCCAGCCAGTGCACCGTGAATGCCCTCCAGGAACACATTACTCTGTTGGACTTGAGTTGCAAGTCCCTGGTTGGCTTTCAGGATGGTTGAATGACCCACAGAGATAGACTTCAGGAGGTGAATAACCTCCTCACTGAGGGCAGCAGGGCTGACAGGGTTAGGGGCAGAGCTGCCTGCAGCAAAGGAGACGGCTACCCTCTTGGGTGAGCAGGTACAGCCAACTGGGTGGGGAGCTACAGGAAGGGCAGGTGGTGGAAAGGTGGGTGGTGGGCAATGATGGTGCTGGGGTGGTCTCAGATGGGTCCACCACGGCCAGGAAGTGTCCACTGGAGGAGGATTTTGAGGATGATAATATCAATCCTGTCTCCCCAGTGGCACTCCCCTCACCCTCAGGGCCACTGGGTCCCTCATTGTCAGTGGTCTCAGCACTAGGGGTCCCATGGCCTGCAGCTTCCCCAATCACCTGTGCCCTGTCTCCTTCACCTGCAGATGGTGATGCTCACAATGAGAGAGAGAGGGTCATCACATTCTTCACACACGCACACATTACAACCTGCACAACAGTAGGCATACATTTCCTGCTAGGAAAGTCCCAGTTAAAAACCCTTCAGGGACTACATCATGTCAAAATAGGATAATTCCAACTTCCCCATTTGTCATCTGTCTCACCAACAACATAAGCCAACTATCTGAGCACTACTTGACTATACCATCAAATCACCTAACACTGTAAGGCGTCATACACATTATGGCCTGGCTAAAGCAAAACTTTCTTCCCCATACAGCTCATTACTGTCCATCATCGTATCAGTCTAAGGCAGAGGTCTTCAAACTGGGGGCGGGCCCCCCTTGGGGGGCCTCAAGTGATTCCAGGGGGGGCGCCAAACTCTGGCTAAAAGAAATAATATGCAGATAACATGCCTTTGTTTTAAGCAGAAGCATGTTATTGCAGTTTTAAAAAGGTAACAGTACTTAACTGCAATGTTTAAATAGGTTTAGACCTATTTAAACATTGCCATCTTTCTAAAATATTTGTAAAAAATTCTGAGGGGGGCCCAATGTGTTTTTTTTTTTCAACTGGGGGGGCGCAGCATTAAAAAGTTTGAAGACCACTGGTCTAAGGAAATGCAGGTGACAGATAACACAATATCATGCCTACTCCGACTCCACAACTGCCCAGTCCATCAACAAAAGTCATGTTCCATGAAAAGAAAGTCATCTCACTTCACATACAACACAGCACCTTGCCTTCCAATCACATGCCTAGCTGATTATACAATACATAACTTACACAATGGCAACAGTCTCTGATGAATATACTACATGTGGCTGTCCCATACAGTGGCCATCACAATTTAACATTCCACATCTAGGAAACATCTATCTAAATACTTGTAAAATATTTTTTCAGAAATGTCTGCACTCACTCTTCAGATACATTGTCACATGCACAACAACCAAATGTACTGCAGTTGGGGGCTGCCTAGCAACACCTGACATGCTATATTAAGAGCCTCTACATGACAACATGAGAATACCTACAGCACTTACAGCTGTCCAGGCATGATTCTCACTACCTAAGTCACGACTAAACACTTGCACAACTGAAAACCATAGTATCCATGAATGACACATGCACGTAGACGGATGCTATTTTACTGACAACCTATCCCACACCATCACCATTTGTAAGTGATATGGAACATCTTCAACACCATTAAATCAAATCAGCCTAAAATTAGCAGAGCCAAAACCATGCCTGACCAAACAGCCTCAGATCATGTGAGGAAAGTCTGAGAATAAAATAGCCTACAATATATGATCAGGCACAAAGAGACATGATGTAGGCAGCAAATAACATATGTAGCACTCTTTTAGGTATGGCATTGGCCTATCTAGCATGGGCAATACACATGGGCAAAAGGTTATGCAGCCTAGCCACTTGCCTTCTCTACAACAAACTCACTGGGATACAAGTTAATTGTACACATGTCAATGTAATACCAAGAAATGTCAAGGGCTAATAGACAACAGGAGTACCCCATTGTGGGATGTCCATCCTTTTCAAACTTTACATACCCCATTGTATGAATATGACATGACAATGGAGACACCTCCTCAAACCACATAGGGACAGTACTAAATTGACCATATCAAAAGCCTGAATTGAATGGCAGACTCACATGAAGTCCCCAACTGTTTCAGGTCACAGGGTAACTAGGCCCTGTAACTAATCTATCAGACCCAAGGTAACACATAGATCAGATCTATTGAAATAGTAGTGGTCTGACACCTTAGAGCTACATGACACACCAGTTGGATGAATGGACCTGGGGATACTAGGTGAGAAGGATCACACATTAGCTAACAAACATATTTGGCTGACCAGAGTCACACATATGGCTCAGTCACATATGCATCTCAAAATGCAGTCATACATTTTGCTGGTCACAGGTGCTCAACATGTTTCCATGCAGAATGCAAAGGCTACATATCTGTCTGTATATTGGCAACTGGAGTACCATGTATTCCTAGTAGTCAACATGCCTGTAGCACCGCCATCGTCACAGCTGCACTACTGAGACAGCATACACCAAACTATCAGAGGAAAGTGCATGGGTTCTGTCAGTACTTACCCCCTTGTGGCTGCTTCCTGCCCTCAAACACCCATCTGTGTAGGGTAGGCCTCAGGGCACTCCTCCCTCGTTGGGGGGACATACCCAGCTGGGCCTCAGGGGTCTTCTGGGCCCAGCATCTCAGATCCTCCCACCACTTCCTCCAATGGGTGCTCCGCTGGCTTTGGACCACCAGGGTCCCCACTTGCTTGGTGATGGCATGCCAAATCCCCTTCTTCTGAAGGGCTTTGACCTGCATGGATGACACAGACAAAAGTAGAAAGTCATGTCAACATGCACCATACCAATTGTAGTGGACAGAACACATCTTTCACAGCAAGTTGCCACACATTCCCATCGTCTCAGCTCACACGCCTTCACAATATGTCTTCTGCATGCATCAACACCTTTACTAGTTTACATTATTGGTACACGGTCAAACACCACACCTATCACACATTGGTATGACATTGGACTCACCTGCTCCTCTGGTGCACTATATAGCTGTACATACAGGGGTAGGACCTCCTTCACTAGCTTCTCCAGCTCTTCATGGGTGAATGCAGGGGCCCTATCACCTGCACGATGTCCCAGAGGCAGTACAGAGCAGCTCCGGTCTTGGAGGTCTAACTGGCAGCAGTGTCTGACATCAAATGATCAATACTGCAAAAGATGACGGTAATGGTCGCCACGTACATGACAGTCACTGCCGGCAGATATCGCCATTGGCCCAAGTCCACCAAAGGCAGCAACGCACATCTATACTGTAAATGCTGTGTTGGAGGACATGTGGTAATAACTATGTACAGCTACTTAGAGGTCCTATTTGTCAGGAAAATGCTGATGAAGTCCAACAATATATGTGAATTATGTATAACAGATTAGTCTTACACAACTTGACAATGGCAGTTGATTTAATAAATTCAATCACATTGTTATAGTAGGCAATGTGCACCAAGGGGAGTGAAATAAGATGCATAGCTATGTGCTGTACAGTATATATCAGCTCTAGTAGCCATCCTCTACAGCTGTTAAGTGTGAAGAATGCAATTAACTGTACATGATGTGTGCATTCTGCATTTCACATAAAATGTTCTCATGTTTCCACATAGTTACCATGCCACGAGGAAAGTAAGACAACCACCAGCAGACCGTCTACTAGTAGCCCTTCACACAAAGGAGGAAATGCATTGTATACAGACATATTGTGTGAATTGCCATGCCATCATGGTTCTTTCTGATCAGTTGGAGCCATCTTTGATGCCTGCTATTTTCAATCCCTATTGCATACCTCTCATTGTTCAAGTCTTGTCAGTGCTACACTTCCTGGCCACAGGCTCCTTTCAGAATACAGTGGCTCTGATAGCAGGGATGTCTTAGTCCATGTTCAGTCTGGCTTTTGAAAGATGTATTGTTTTTTTTGTTTGTTGAAACACCTGTACATCTACATCGGGTTTCCCCACCGAGCGCATTTGGCCTATGTGAAGGCAGACTTTTATGATATGGGAAACATCCCACATGTGGTTGGAGCCATTGGTGGCCCTCAGGTAGCGTTGGTCATTCCCAGTGCCAATGAACGGGTGAATAGAAACAGGAAAAACTACCACTCAATCAACATTCAGGTGATGTGTCTGGCAGACCAGTACATCTCACAAGCCACAGCCAAGTATCCAGGTTCAGTCCATGATGCCTTCATCATGCTAAACAGTTTGTCCCACTGATAATGACACAATCCTACACAGAGAGTGCCTGGCTGGTTGGTAAGTTACCTTTGAAATGTGTGTTTGTGATTTATGTCTCCTGCCATCACAATATTACATGTTCCACATGTTTGTGTTGTTCTGCCATTGTGTTCACAGGTGACTCTGGTTACCCAAACCATCCTTGGCTTTTGAAACCAGTGAGGTACCCAACCATGGAAGGGGAAGTCCGCTACAATGAGGCCCACGCGAGGACAAGGCGTGTAGTTGAGCTGACTTTTGGGCTCTTGAAGGCAAGATTTAGGTGCTTGGACGTATCTGGATGAGCCCTCATCTACTCGCCCTACAAGGTATTTCGAATAATATTTGCCTGCTGCATGCTCCACAATGTAGCCATGAGACATCAAATACCATTGATACCAGATGAGGGGGAGGCAGCTGAACCTGTGGCTGGAAATGCTGATGCACCAAGTGATAAACATCCAGATGAAGATGAAGCAGGAGACTATAGGGCTGATCTCATCAATCAGTACTTCGACTGACTAACAGGTATGTGAAGTAGAGCTATTAGTATGATGTAATTGTACAACCAGATGCAGATGACTAGCATAACACCTCCTTTCTTGCATCATCTGTTGGGGGGGTAGTGAACTCCAGTGCCTATGAGTGAGTTATGAATGCAGACTGAACGTTTGCATTGTGTATAGGACAGAGTGGTCTACAGTCTCATGTACTTTAACAGCAGATGCAAACTTAGAGTTCTGGAAATGACTCCTCTGATGTGAGGTATGTTTTGTGCAATGTCCGATCCTTTTTTCCTTTCACTCACAGATTTGCCTATATAATTTTTAGCTCAACAACCCTCGCTTAAGAAACACTTTGTCAGAAGCAGATGGGAATTGCTGACAGACATGAGAAGTGTACATGACTTGTAATATTAGTGTTGTTTAATGGGGTGTAACCAAGATTATAATACCTGGCACAGGTGTAAAGGTTTGATCATAGCCTCTCCCTTCACAATGGGTGGAGTAGTTTGTGATCTACATTAGACCAAGCTGTCATTGTGTTCTTTCTTTGAAGACCAAGGTGAATGTCACTGAAGGCTGACATTAGTGAGTGACAATACTACAGATATGGGACCAATGTAAGTGGAAGGTTTCAGTACTGGGTACCTCAGTTATCATCTTTATATGTTCCATCGGATGTGCAATTTTGAAGCTATGGTGTGGGTATGTGATGAGGCTATACCAAGTGATAAAGAGGACCTATAAGTGTCCCCCTGCCTTGTAGGTAGATTACCATGATCCTGACTTCTGTATTCTGTGTTTTTACTTTGGATGACACCTTAACATACATCCTGATGCTAATCACAGTCATGTTGTATGTATTGTTTGCAATTATGTATATATATATATATATATATATATATATATATATATATATATATATATTTATCCATGTGTGTAGATTTCAATCTCTTTGACAACTGTCCTGTAACATATGTGTTGTATGAAGTCTCCTGCTGATGGAGTCCCCATATAATGTCCATTACAACGGCTGTGCGATATAGAGAGAGATGACCAGAACAGAGTTGGCATGCATCACTATTGTCCATGGATGATAAAGGACACATACACAAGACCTGTGTTTAAGTGTGATTTATTGTGCATATCAAAAGAAATTCTGTAACAATGATAGGAAACAAATGAACATAAAAGTGATGGGTAAAGTCATGGTGGATGTACTTATTAGGGTAGCTGCTACACCAGTTGGTAACACAGGTCTAGTGTCCTTTTACCATGGGAAAATGGATTTAGGTTTCAGAACATTCCACAGGGTGTAACTGAGGCACACAAGGGGGACTAATTAGGAGAGGTTCACTTCCTGGCAGTGGGATTGGTCTTGGCATCTGCTCCTGCTGGATGTCTGGGTGGACGTCCACGTTTACGAGGGGGGGAGTTCTTCAGCTACCGAGGGAGGGATACCTGAGGCATGCCACTAGCAGCCGCAGATGTTGAAGGGGCTGATGTTTCATTGCTAATGGAAGGGGCCAGATGCTGTGTAGAAAAACTAATCAGGGTGGTATTGATGTCTGGTCCACAGACCCCCACCCATACACCTTACCCCCACATGCCTGTGCCCTAGCACAGTGTGCCTACTTCCAGTGGTTGCAGTTCCATCATTGTCAGGGGTGGCAAGGTTAAACTCAGGTACCTGTACTGTGGGCACACAATCGATGATACAGTCCTTGGGACACAGGTTTGGGGGGAATGGTTGCCTGTGATACCAATGCAACAGCGTTGGGAGGAGTTGATGTGGGCAGGGTAAGGCTGAGAGTCATTGACTGATCAGCTGTCCTATATGGCCCAGGTTGTTCGGCAGTTTTCAGACATCCAAATGTGTTGTCCACACTGGGGCCTTCATCCAGAGGGGGGTTGACAGTCTCTGTTATCCTCTCCATGGTGGCAATGGCAAGGTGTCCTGTGGAGGGATTGAGACACAGAGTTCAGGATAAAATGGGTGTTTTATTGCATACAGTACGTTAACATGATTTCCCGTGATGACATTGACAGCAGCTGCACAGCATACCTTAGTTGTACATACAACTATGTGACTTGGTTTCCATATTCCATGTTAGGAGTTGTTAGACTAGGTTGGTACTGATTGCACTGCAAATGACATTTGATATTGTTTGATTATTAACATGACTGTCCTGCTCTGTAAAAAAAAAAAAAAAAAATGTAAATTAGCACTTGTATAGCGCACTACTCACCCGTTAGGGTCTCAAGGCTCTGTACTCATACCGCTATGGATCCCCTCCTGGCTTTTCCCTGTGAGGCACCCACTCCTGAGCACCCCCAGGGTGAAGCCAGGCATCCAAGCACTGTTGGGGCCGTTGTGGAGATTAAGCAAGCTATTGCCCAGAGTTGCAGAGTGGGACCCATGAATTAGATTAGGCACCAAGGCGAGAATTACCTGGTCAAGGGGAATTGAGCCCAAGACCTGCCGAAGCGGGACTTGAACCCTGGTCTTGAGCCAGATCTCTGCTTCAGGGTCTGCCGCTCTAACCATTGAGCCACACTTCTCCAGGATTGCTAGATTTCACAAATTAGAGTTGCACAAAGCACAATGGTATCATTTTATGAACACAGGATTTGAGTATGCAGGGGACATTGACCTGTATCTAGATGTACTGCATATGCATCAGCTCAGCCATCTGACTTTCTAACCCAGGTCAGTCTCTTTACGGCGTGGGAATTTTGATTTATGGCCATTATTAATGGTCACACAGCTATAGATGTGATTTGCTTGTGAGGCCAGTTGAGCTCAGTGGAGACGTAGCATGCCAGAGAGGGGAATTAGGTGATTTGGAAAGAGGTGTAGTGGATAAAACATTCATCAGGGTGGGTTTAGGTGGTGAGGGAACATGCATGACAAGACAATTGTGTGACATGAATGTTGTGGGTACTTACCAAACTTCAGTCCCCCGGTATGCTTGTCAGGCCCTCTGGATACAGGATGTTCAAAACCTTCTCCTCCCATGATGTGATATAGGGGGAGGAGGTGGGGGCCCACCGCAAGTCTTCTATACGGCTATCTGGTGCTTTGGATGCCATGGAATGCACCTTCCCCATAGGGCGTTCCACCTCTTGCTGATGTCTTCCCTTGTGCATCGATGACTGCCTGCAGAATTGACCCTGTTGACTATTCTTTGCCGCAACTCCATTTTCCTGGTAATAGATTTTTCTTGGAACTGTGTTCCAAACAGGTGTGGCTCTTTCCTTACTATTACATCCACCATGACCCTCAACTCGTCATTAGTGAAACATGAGTGTTTTTGGGCAACATGGTAGTTGTGTAGACGGTATGTAGGGGTGTTGTGAGTGATAAGGTTTAGTGTTTAGTAAGTGGTGAGGTGTAGGTGCTGCGATGTGAGTGGGAGACAGCTGTAGTGGGTTGTGTGTGCTACTGATTTGTGCATTGTGATTGCTGATGTGGGGTGTGTGCTGAGTTAAATGTGTATGTGTGCCTATAGCGTACAAGTTCTAAATCTAATATTTTTTGTGGGTTGGGTAGGGATATGTTATATAGTACAGTGAATAGGTATGTTGGGTGTGTGGATGTGTATCAGGTGTTGAGCTTTCAAACTATTGAAAGTGGTATTGTGTTCTGACAGAAGTGAGTTGAGACTGCTGCATTTTGGACCGCCAATGGTTTTCCGCTATGGAAGAACCTCTGTTGTGATTTGTGGATCGTAATTTGATGGGTGGAATTTTGTTGGACTGGCAGTGTTTTTGGTGGAACCGCCTCTTTTCCATCCTCCATCGTCCTGGAGGCTTTGGAAAATCGGCTTTTTTTGGCAGACTTTACAGTGTGACTCAACACAGCAGTCGGTTTGCCACCAAAATGGTGTTTTGGCAGCTGCCACTGCGGCGGTATTGCCAAAAGACCACCAAACTCACAATAAGGCCCTGAGTGCCCTGTGTTTATGGTTGTCTGGGTGGAGTGCACTGGGGGAGCTGTCAACCAACACAGACAAGACGTGGATTGGAGACAGGGCTGTAAGGGCTGTAAGGCACAGATGGCAGTAAGTGCAGAGAAATGTCCATTTTTTAAAAGTGGCAATTCGAATGTAGTAATATAAAATCCAACTTCATCAGCAAGTAAAATTTTCTATTACCATTCTGGCAATACCAAACCTGACAGGGCTTCTCCTTCCAGATCAGAATCTACCACTTAAAGGTATATGAGTGCATTTCTAATGCTAGTCTATGAGAGAAGCAGGCCTTACAGTAGTGGAAAATGAATTTTCGAGTTCTTCACTACCAGGACATGTAAAACACATAGGCACATGTCCTGCCTTTTACCTACATAGTACCCTGCCCTATGGGTTAACTAGAGCCTACCATGGGGGTGACTTATATGAAGACAAAGGGGACTTTAAGGTTTGGCAAGTAGTTTTAAATGCCAAATCGAAGTGGCAGTGAAACTGCACACACCGGCCTTGCAATGGCAGGCCTGAGATATGATTAAAGGTCCACTTTTGTGGGTGGCACAATCAGTTCTGCAGGCCCACTAGTAGCATGTAATTTACTGGCCCTGGCTACAAGTAGTACACATTGCTGGGGACTTACTGATAAATTAAATAAGCCAGTTGGGTAGGAATCAATGTTACAATGTTTAGGGGAGAGAGCATATAGACTTTAGCAATGGACAGCAGTGGTGAAGTGCACAGAGTCCTAAAACCAGCAAAAACAGGGTAAGAAAAAGGGAGGGAGGAAGGCAAACAGTTGAGGGATGACCACCCTAAAGATGTCAGGTCTAAGAGATTGCATTACTAAGTGGGAAAGGGGAAGAGATTGTGAGTTCAGTCTGTCTCTTTTTCCCATTATTTTGTCTCTTACTTCTGTTCCTTTTTCATGCTCTTTCTCAAACTCTTTCTCAAACTTTTGTGACTTTTACTGTTTTCCACACATAACCCCTCACCCTACTCCCATTATTTTTTCTCATCCTGACGCACCTGCTCTCCTGTGTCTTCTTTTTATTCCAGGGTCTTCCTGCCTTTCCATAGCTCTATATCCACCCCCTGCACTCCTACCCTCTCCCAAGACCTACTTAATGGGGGCTGATGTGTGACCTCACTTCTGGTGTGATGTAAGCATGCTCCTCAACACAAGCTCACCTAAAAAACACACATCAAAACTTGGGCCTCATCAGCAGCAGTGCACCAGACAGCCTCTTCCTAATGGAAACCTGGATGAAGCCAACCTCAGCTATTGACATCACTGCAGCACACCGTCTCCACACACCCTGAGGGTGCTTGCAGCGCTGCCCTGTAGGATTTGAAACGCAGGGAGACTGTCAAGCTGCCTGGTGGCGCCGTTTCCACTGATGCATCTCCACCATGGCCATAATATGGCAGGTAGACTGCCACTACAGTGGTGGCACGCCTGCCACAGGAGGCCCTTACTGTCACAACAGGAATAAAAACACTTTGGACTGCACCTCAGCCATACACAAACTGCTTCTATGGTCTTCTCAAATGCATGGTCACAGACAGGCCTTTTTATATACCTCAGTACAATACTTTATAACACATAATAATAGATAACTTGCAAGTTTAGAGATTATAATGGAAAAACACTCAAAAACATGTGACCCTATAACCCAGAATACCTAGCCTAAGCCACTACTCACTCTTTATCATATGTTCGACAAAAGTTCATGACCAAGCATTCTTTGGCCTATGAATTTGTACATGCTCTTTCATAAATATAATTTATTCGATATTCAAAGTGTGTCTGGAAACAATGTGTGTCCGGGACTTCTGAGTGTTCAGAATTTGGTTTCTTCCCTGCACCCATTTTAAGTCATGCACCTGTGTGGTTTGGACTAATTCAGTTATGTATCCATTGTCTAATCACTCTGCAGTCTGTTTGTAGGCACAGTGAGTATGCATGGGACTAGTGTGCTGATGTCATAAATACATCCAGGTTGGTTAGATATGTGTTGGCCTTTTATCAGATGATTGTGTCAGTGTGGGGGTTAGGTTTAAACTGGTGATTGTGAACAGTGATGTAGGTTCTACTTGTGTTTGATGTTGCGCAATGTTTTCATATTTTATGTTTATGGTAGTGTGCTTATTTTTTACATTTCCTACAACATTCTCCCCTCTGGTTGATATTTCAACTACCTTATCTAGATCTTAGTCTGGGTTTGGTACCAGGTGATACATGTTGCCTTGGGAATCCACTACTTGTGTTGGTGTTCTAATTGAAAACATCCCTCCCGCCGTAGTGCCTATTCTCCTAACACATGCTAGTATTGCCTGCATTACACAGTACATAGTAGTAAAATCACATTCATTGGTATCAGAGCCCCCAACAGTCCAACATCCAGGATGGGGGTGATGAAAAACAACCACTGAACCAACTATCTGGGGCACCTCCTTCATCTATCATTTTAATTTGTAAATATGCAGTGTCTATATTGTTTCTGACAACGTTTCTTTTTCTGTGTCACTTGCTGGAATAAATGTGCAGCACACAGTACCTATCTTCTTACAAAAAAAAACTTGCATGGCCGTCATAAGGTCCAGTACATAACTGTGTTGCAGTACCGTTATCCTTAAGGCACGCAGTTCTTCCTTTCATTCATGGTATTAATGACGTTGAGGAGTTCCCATCTTGTGATCCGGAGCCAACAAGCTGTTGCCTTGGGTTGGACAAATGGCAAGATGCTCCCAAATAAAGGTTCTGCGTCATTGAAAATGCGGTACTCTTGAGGGAATTTCATTCCATGTCCTAGTGACATATTATTCTGCAGTTTTCTTCCTTCGAATGTGATGTAGCAAGGTTGTTGGACAGTTCATGGGGTACTTATGCAATGAGGGCATATTTATTCCAGGTATCACTAAAACTGGAGCATGCAAAGTTACTAAGGAACACATTCCTCCCCAATGAGGTGGTAACTGGGCATACAGTAGTTCTCCACACTGCCAGAAGAAATGCATCCGGCTGGAGGTGCCCCCCTGCATGTTGGCATGAAGACTGTGACCTTGCAACCAATATTCTAACCTATGTCAATGGTCCCATTTCCCCTGAAACTTAAGGAGAAAAGAGTTAGTTTCATAACACTCTGAGGACTTACAATGCTACCTACCGAGGTATAGTGTGGAATATTTTCATCCCATATAGGTGTACACTTTCTTATTGCATCCTGGCTAACATCAGTGCCAGTCCATTTTGGTGGTCTGACCACCAACGGGCTGGGGGAGCGGACTGCTGTATTATGAGTTTGATGGGCAAACAAATAGAAGACTGCTAGTGGTCCGCTGCCATCGCCAGGCAGCACAGGCCGCCGCGGTCCCCTGGAAGCACAAACAGGCCGGTGGAGATCAAATTTCCACCTGACCTATTAGGAGGTTGCATACCGCTAATGTGACCGCGGTGGTCCAACAACCACTTAGCAGAACGCTTAAAGGTTTGATTCAACTGGTGGAATGGCAGTTGTTGTCGACGTTGCAAGCTGCACAGTATCTTGTTATTAGTATTTTGAGATATTTTTGTGTACAATACCCAGTCCTACTTCTTGGGTTGTAACTTATTTATGTTTCTTATACTCTGATGATGACAGGTGACCCATTCAATAGTTTTGCTCCTACTGCTGTTCTTGATCTGTAGGCTAGCCACTTTGAATTATTTTGGGAGTATTTTCTGTTGTATAGCGTAGTTTTTAGAATGTTGTGCCCAGTATGTGTGTCTTGCTATGTTGAGATGCATGAGGATCTTTACATATTATGGAACATGTTCTCTACTTCAAGATAACAGCTATGGTTTTCACTTGAATCATGTGACCCTTGGATGGATGGCCTTTTGAGTGGGAAGGATATATATATTGTGGCTTTGGCTGTCCACATGTTTGCAGCCATCGGACTTGCCGAAAGGAGCAGATCTGTGGAGCACAATTGTACCCAGGATGAAGTAAGTTTATGGTGTCTCTGTACTGCAGTGTTTTAAGGTATGATGGCAGATTGGGTTGTTTATCCTCACCACGTTGTCCATTCTTGTTTAGTTAACAGAGTCCAGATACCTTTATAGCAGTATTAAGGATTCCCCACTTGTTCTTCACTGTGGGTGGAAGTATGAGGCATATTATGTTGAGCTGAGCGGATCATTGAACCGAGATGGATGAAGTAAGTTTTAGTTGTCTCTGGTTTCAGAAATTGCTGGCAGTTCATCAGATTTAGTGGTTGAACTTTATTCTTTTTTGTTTAGTTAATATTGTCCTAGTACAGTATCTCAGAAACAGGGGTAAGCACTCCCTCACATGTCCTTCACTGTGGTTTTTATTGTGGTATATCTAAATATTATGTGGAGCTGAGGTGGAGGCTTCTATTCGGCAACACTGGCACAGGTGTAAGTGGTGAAATTGTTCCCTTTTTCTAATGTAGTTGAGGTCTTGTTGCAGGCACGAATGTAAGGTTTGGCTCAGGTTTGCATGAGATGGCTTTGTTTCCATTCACAGGTGGTGTATATTGTGAGCGGGCAATCCACGATTATGTTTGCCGTATTTTGGGTTTTGGTTTGGTTTTACATGTTTATACTGGTTACTTAATATAATATGTATTATGTTGGAGTGCAACAATTGTTGCAATTAATACCTTCATGGCACATTGTCCTGATGATGGTCTCAGGGACTGTTTGAGCCTTGGGAGACCAAAACGTCAACCGTAGTCCCTCATGACGAAACTCATTGCATTTCTGCTGGAATATTTCATGAAGGATTCTGATTGTCTGTGTGGATCAGACAAGACTGAATAATTATTAACAATTGTTTATATTAGATAGTCAGAGGGTTGGTACCCTCCTTGCGTCCACGAGATGTGGAGTTAGCAGGACTGGAGTAGGTTACCAGTACTTGTATACATGATTATCCAATGTTGTTGATTGCTGCTCTAATTTCTTGTATAGACTTGATGATCATGTAAAATTTACATCCATTTTATATCATGCCGCGTTAGACCTGACAGCCTAGGGTGGTCTTTCCACAACCTTTTGCCTCCCTTCCTCCACTGTTTTTTCTCATTCTAGGACTCTGCACACTTAACCACTGCTAACCAGTGTTAAAGTGCTTATGCTTTCTCCCTTAAACCTGGCAACATTGTTTCCTTCCCAAATGGCATATTTGATTCACTTGTAAGTCCCTAGTAAAGTGCACTACATGTGCCCAGGGCCTGCAAATTGAATGTTACTAGTGGGCATGCAGCGCTGGTTGAGTAACCCACATAAGTAGCCCCTTACCATTTCTCAGGCCTGCATTGCAAGGACTGTGTGTGGAGTTTCACTGCTACTTCGACTAGGCATTTAAGAGTACTTGCAATCCATAAACTCTCCTTTTTCTACATATAAGTCACCCCTAAGGTAGACACTAGGTAACCCATAGGACAGGGTGCTGTGTAGTTAAAAGGAAGGACATGTTCATGTATGGTTTATATGTCCTGGTAGTGGAAAACTCCTAAATTGGTTTTTCACTATTGAGGCCTGCTCCTTTCAAAGGATAGCATTAAGTCTACCCTCATATACTGTTTGAGTGGTAGATTCAATCAATCAATCAATCAATCAAAAAAATTTGAAGAGCGCGCTACTCACCCGTGAGGGTCTCAAGGCGCTGGTCAGATCAGAATGAGGTAACCAGGTCATGTTTAGTATGGCCAGAATGGTAATAGAAAATCCTGCTTATTGGTGAGGTTGGATTTTATATTACTATTTTAAAAATGCCACTTTTAGTAAGTTAGAAGCACTTAAAATCCATCTGTGCCTTACAGCCTGCCTCCAATCCACATCTGGGCTAGTTGACAGCTCCCTTGTGCATTTCACCCAAACAACCACAAACACAGTACACTCAGTCACACCTGCACTCATCTGAATACTGAATGGGTCTTCCTGGGCAGGAAGGGTGGAGGGCCCGACACTTACAAAGTTAGTGGCCTGCGCTCCGCTCACACAATGGACTGCCAACCCCACCTTGTGCTTTTTAAGACCACTCTTTGGAGTCTCCTCCACTTGAAAGGCATTTTTGGGTATATTAACTGGGTCCTTTTCCCACCAAATCAGAAACTTCTGGACCTGAACTTGCAATCTCTCAAGAGGAACTGCCTGGCTGCCCAAAGGACTCTTCTGGACTGCTTTGCTGAGAAGTACTGCTGCCTTGCTGTTGCCCTGCTGCCATGCTACCCTCTGACTTTGCTGAGAAGTGCTCTCCAAGGGCTTGTATTGAGCTTCCCTCCTGTTTTCTGAAGTCACAGGGCCAAAAAGACTTCATCTCTTCAAGGAACTCCTGCGTTGAAAATCGACCCACAGCCTGCTGGAAACTACGCACAGCATGGTGCGACTGAGAAATCGCTGCACAGCTGAACTGGAACGCCGCAGCCTGACTTCCAGAGTGAAGAATTGACGCAGTGCCTGGCATGAGATAGGAAATTTGACACATCGCCTACCGGACTTACGCAAAGTGACGCAACACCTGTGACTTCGTCCCACACACCCAGGATTTCCATGCATCGTCCTTGGACATCAAAAAGATCCCCATATCGCAGTGAGGAACCAAGACTGTGCACTGGAAATCGACGCAGAGCCACTTGCAGCGTGGAAAGAAACAACGCATTGTCTGTGCCACGCAAGAAATTCCGATGCAAACCCTATTTTTCCACGCATCTCCTCCTTTGTAATATCAATTCATGATATTTTTGACGCAAACCAGGTACTTTGTGAAACCAATAGACCAGTGGTTCCCAACCTGTGGTCTGGGGACCCATGGGGGTCCGAGAAGCCTCCTCAGGGGGTCCGTGACTGCTAAGAAAATTAAATAATATTAACAGATTAGGGGCCAGATGTAGCAAGGCATTAGCGCCTCGCAAACGGCGAAAAACGCCGTTTGCGAGGCGCTAATGCCTGTGCGCGATGCAGAAACACATTTTGCGAGTCGGAACCGACTCGCAAAATGTGTTTCCGACTTGCAAATAGGAAGGGGTGTTCCCTTCCTATTTGCAACTCGCACCGCGATGTAAGTTGATTTGTGACCGCAAAAGCGGTCACAAATCAACTCGCAGTTACCATCCACTTGAAGTGGATGGTAACTCATTCGCAAACGGGAAGGGGTCCCCATGGGACCCCTTCCCCTTTGTGAATGATCACAAAAATAATTTTTCAGAGCAGGCAGTGGTCCAATGGACCACTACCTGCCCTGAAAAATACCGAAACAAAAGGTTTCGGTTTATTTTTCAAAGTGCAGCTCGTTTTCCTTTAAGGAAAACGGGTTGCACTTTGAAAAAAAAAACCTGCTTTATTGAAAAGCAGTCGCAAACATGGAGGTCTGCTGACGACAGCAGGCCTCCATGTTTGCGAGTGCCCATAGTCGGTATGGGGCCGCAATTTGCGACCCACCTCATTAATATTAATGAGGTGGGTCATTGCGACCCCATACCGACTCGCAGAAGGTGTCTGAGACACCTTTCTGCATGTGGTTTTGCGAGTTGCAATTTGCGAGTCTCTATGACTCGCAAATTGCAACTCGCAAAACCATACTTACCTACATCTGGCCCTAGGTCCCCAGCTTTCAGTAATGACTCAGGTGCGGTCCCTGGGTTCCATTAATGATAAAGTGGGGGTCCATAGATTTAAAAGGTTGGGAACCCCTGCAATAGACAACTGTTGATTTCTAAAATTTAAGGATCTTTTTAATCTTGCAAAAGTGATATCTCAACTTGTGCTTATTGAATATTTATCGTTTTGACCCTAATTTAACCAGATAAATATCTTATATTTTTCTAAACCTGAGTGATGTATTTTTGTGGTGTTTTTGCTTTGTTACTGTATGGTTTAGTGGACAAATACTTTACACATTGCCTTCTAAGTTAAGCATGACTGTTCAGTGCCAATCTACTAAAGGGTGGGCACTGGATAATTTAAATTGTGTGATGTACCCTGACTAGGATTTTGGTTCCTATTTGGACAAAGGTGAATACCTCTGCCAACTAGAGACCCCATTTCTACAACATGCCGTATGTGGATTTATTCAAATATAGAATTGGTCCACGCTTGGACTAGACCATTAAGGGCCTTATTACGAACTTGACGGAGGGGTTTCCTCAATCACAAATGTGGCAGATATTCCATCCATCATATTATGGTCCCATTATATTAAATGGAGATCTTAATACGGCGGACAGGATATCCGTCCCATTTGTGATAGGGTGAAAAAGCCTCCGTCAAGGTCGTAATAAGGCCTAAAATGGTGATATTCATCTATATTGAGTTAATTATCAAAATGAGTCCTCCTTGAATATTTGTTACATTACACTACTGTCTGTGGCATCACATGAAATTCAGAGCCCCTGTAAATGCCCTATTGTACACAGATTGGCGTGCACATATATCTGTAGGAATACTGGCATCATCCCATTGCCACAGGTAGACCATGCATGACACATGGTTGAACACATTGGGGGTCATTCTGACCCCGGCGGTCAGAGACCGCCGGGGCCAGGGTCGGCGGGAGCACCGCCGACAGACCGGCGGTGCCCCGCAGGGCATTCTGACCGCGGCGGTTCGGCCGCGGTCAGATGCGGGAAACCGGCGGTCTCCCGCCGGTTTCCCGCTGCCCTGCAGAATCCTCCATGGCGGCGGAGCGCGCTCCGCCGCCATGGGGATTCTGACACCCCCTACCGCCATCCTGTTCCTGGCGGGACTCCCGCCAGGAACAGGATGGTGGAAGGGGGTGCTGCGGGGCCCCTGGGGACCCCTGCAGTGCCCATGCCAATGGCATGGGCACTGCAGGGGCCCCCGTAAGAGGGCCCCACAAAGTATTTCAGTGTCTGCTATGCAGACACTGAAATACGCAACGGGTGCCACTGCACCCGTCGCACCTTCCCACTACGCCGGCTCAATTCTAAACCGGCGTCCTCGTGGGAAGGTTGATTTGCCCTGGACTGGCGGGCGGCCTTTTGGCGCCCGCCGAAGTTAGAATCACCCCCATTATGTCAAAAGAGCAGGGGACACATGCTAACATGCAGGCATACTGAATGTTGGCAACAGTGATGGCACATAAGTCATGTCAATGGGCATTCACCACTTACCAAGGGAAAGAATTGATCTGTAGCTGCACCCAAAGAAGATTGTATGCTCTGTCACTCATTTAATGACCACCTTCATGTTACAGACAGAAGTGAGGCACCAGCACCCTTCACATGCTGATGACATGTAGACTCTGAGGGGTAAGTGCCAATATACTCATTAGAACAGACACATGGCTGAGAACAGTGATCCATGACTTCCTTACAGTTGGCCTGTAACACTGAGGATTAACGGTCTGTTTCATAGAATGTACACTCACTACAACAACACATATTACTTGATTGATCAATGTACTCAGCCATGTGTTGTCCTCGGAGAGCAAATTGTTTTTGGATTGTACACATTTGTGTCCTAGGTCCCTGGACCAATAGGCAAGACACCTCAGTATGCACCACATTGCATTTCTACACAAACAGTCACTTATCAACTGTGTCACACATGGCTCATCCCTTATCGTCAGGGGGAGATGTCAGAGCTTAACACATTAACTTGGAAATGTGACAGGCAGGAATATGCCCTGTACTCACCCCCTTGTGATTTGTGCTCCCCTCAGACACCCATCCAGGTCTGTACCTACCGCCAGGATACATGACATTAGGGGGGTCATGGTCCGACGTGCACACTGCCCACGTTGGAAGGACAGCACCAAATGGACCCCCACAAACTTCCAGGCCTAACCTCTCAGGTCCTCCCACCTCTTGCAATAGTGGGCGCTCTGCCGGCTGTGAACCACCAGGGTCCACACCCCCAGGTAATGGCTCTCCATATCTCCTTCTTCTTATCCTGCATGGATGCAAGAAACAAATGAAGAGTTAGAATCACACGTTTTGCAGACACGGAGTAGTCACACATATGTCTGAAATACCAGGCTAGAAATTGTCAATTTGTTAACACATCACAAGTGTAAAGTACACAAGTCAATAAGTAAAGGGACATGACTGCAGACACTTATACCCATCTGCAGACTAACCACTTCCCTGCTCAGGGGGTACCATAACTAAGCAAGCCTACTGGCATCAGGTAGCCCATGCTCCAGCAACATGTACTGTGATGTGAGCCACAATGAAACACTGCACATGTGTGGCTTCTGATGCATAAACTCCTTAGGCCTGAATGGACCAACACATTCACATTCTGTGAGATCGACTCACTGCATACAGTCCGCAGGCCACTTCCATAGTACAGACTTCAACATTATACTTGAGTGACAATGAAGGGGCTTGCATGGTGGGTACAGAAAGTCTATTCCTTGTGCTTGTATTGACATGTGGCCTACCAAATACAGATGCATGCCACTTCAGGGGGTGGGTTCTATGATATGTACCTGTACCACAGAACACTCCTTTGGACATATGTGTCTACCCTACAGAGATGGCATCCAATGTACAAAGGTATAAATTGTATGATTTCTGCTATGTGACCAAGGTACTGACTTATATATCATGGCCTCCCAGGAATCAACACTCTATCTGTACTGTGGGACTGTCATTAGTGCAATAAATCTATATAGACATAAATATGCCTTTGTTGACGGTGACAACTGAGCTGTGGGAGTAAAGGACCTGTCAGGAGTCAAAGACACATATTGACAACAAGGTAAAATGCACATATGGACTACTTCTAGGGTGTATCACAGTACTCATTCCTATTCTAATCAATGGACCGAGGCATTCAGGGCAAACTTTGTCAATAGAGCATCATATTGGGATCTGCTGGTGTACAGGGAGTGGACACAGTGCTACAGTTACAGAGCCACAGTGACTCTCCCACAGCCTCAACTAAGTCCCATGCTGGGAGATACAACTGAAAGGCCATGGTTTCTGTAGGCTGAGCATAAAGAACATACATGACACTCATATTTCCATTGGTTTCATGCATGGCAGTGCATCACGTGGCCATCAGCAATTTGGCATGTGGTTTGTGTGGGAACCTTAAGGGCAGAGTGAGTGAGGATGTGGATTTCAGACAAAAGTGTGTCAAGGCCTGATGTGAGTTGGAAGATCTGTGGGACATTACACATTGCTTACAAGATCCTCAAATGACACATACAAGATGCATACACATCTCATGCTGTCATGCACATACATGTTGTCCAACATTTATGACAATCATGAAGAAGGAGATGGCATTGGATGGCAGTGAAGTCTCCTTACCTAGTTATGCGCATTCAGCACAAGGAGGTTCTAGGACCATAAAAAGCTCACACAACAGAATGTGACTGAACCTAACATATAGTGTTGGCCACCAATACCTACACAATATACATCCCATTGATGCCACACAGACTGCAACAACAGGCACACAAGCAGTCTTACTTGCACAAAGGGGCACATGGTAGCCTGTGAGGAGGGAAAGGATGCTGTCGAAGAGAATCTATTGTACCTATGAGAATCTTACCTGCTCTTCTTGTGAGCCATAGATTTGTCAGTACAGAGGTAGGACCTCATCAACAAGCCTCTTCAGCTCCTCTGGAAAAAAGGCAGGGGGCCTATCACCTGCTGGACGTGACATGATTGCTCCCAGAGGTGTCAGTCAGCAGCCCAGGCAGTTGAGGTCTTGCTGGCAGCAATGTGATGAGTCAAGTGAGTGAATGTGTACAACATGGCAGTCAAGTCCACCACATACAGAGTCATCACTGCCTACGGACACAGTCATTGGCCGCGACTGCCCAAGGCAACAACATTAGCCTATTGCTGTGTCTGCCTCAGTATGATCCGCCTACCGTCCTGATGACTTCCTTCAGTAGTCGCAGGTGATTCCTAATGTCCAATGGAGAAAGTCAGGCATCCGTCATTTTGGCAACTTGAAATATGCATTTTTGCTTTGTAAACTGTGTCACAACTACAATATATGTGTGGTGGCATTGCTAACATCCATATTCTGTCTTGTCATGTAGGTTCTTCTACACAACCACCAATGTAGTGTGTTGCAGGCCACAGATGGTATTTGATGGTGGTGCATGGTCCAAAAAAAAAAATATATATATATATATTTCACACCGCTGACAGTCATTTTGGCGGATGGAATATACAGTCACATTTCGAGGACCAATTGTGTGGTACATCTTTGATCGTCCAAATCTATGTTGTGGGCACATGTGTTGACAACCAAGGGTGATCACATGTGACCCTTGTATAGTTGTCAGCTGTGATGTGTACTGTGTGTCATGTTTATCCAGTAAGAAATGCTTTGTCACCTGACAATATTGGCATGCATAAAGTATGTTGCTATGGACACACTGACTAATGTTACAAATCATGTCTTGTCACCTATAGGTACGCTGGGAGAGGGAGGATGTGACAATCTCCTGTATACCATCCACTGCCAGACCTTCAGACCTTGGAACAAAAGCATATAAATATGTTGTACTGCCTGGATAGGCAAACAGTGGTGGACTTCTGATATAAATTGGAGCCAGATCTGATTCCAGCTATTAGCTATCCAACCTTCATGCCACCCTTTGTCCAAGTGATGTCAGTTTTGCACTTCGTGGCCACAAATTCCTTTCAATATACAGTGGTCGTGTCTGCTGGTATGTCCCAACTTATGTTCAGTATTGTGTTGAAGGATTTCCTCTCAGCAATGTTGAAATACATTGACAGCTATATCAGATTCCCCCAACATAAGGATTTAGCCAATGGGAAGTCTGACTTTTATGGCTTTGGCTGCCTCTCATATGTGATGGGAGCCATTGATGGCACACATGTCGGCTTGGTTCCACCACCGGCCACAGAACATGTCTATCACAACAGAAAGAACTTCCATTCCATCAACGTGCAAGCTGTCTGTTTGGCAGATCTATACATTTCACATGCCTTTGCTTGTTATTCCGGATTGTCCATGATTCCTTCATTAAGTAAAGAAGAGCACCATACCTCAGCTGATGTCACAATTGCACCCAGAGAGGGCCTGTCTGGTTGGCAAGTCACGTATGTCCTGAATCTGTGTGTGCAATGTCAGGTGCTGCAATCATGAAGTGAGTAACTAATTGTTACCCTTATGTCCCATTCCTTATCAGGAGACTCCACCTATCCAAACAGTATGTGAGGAATCCAACTACAACAGGGGAAGTCAGAGGAGCAGGCTTTTGGGCTCCCTCCTCTACTCACCTGGTAAAGTGTGTCAGATCACTGTGACATGCTGCATTCTCCACAACATCACCATGTGGCACAATATCCCATACATCCCATAGGAGGGGTAGCCTGCAGTGCCACTGGGTGTGACTCCTGAAATGCCAAGTGAGGATGACAGTGGTGAAAAGGAGGGAGCTGACCTGTGGGAAGATCTCATCAACAGTTACTTTTCATGTGTGTAAGTATGTCATGTGATGTAATAACTGTGACTACAATGAACTGTAGTTATGAAGATTTGTGGAGTTGAACATTTTGGAAACAGCTATGGAGCGGATATTCTGCAATCTTCAGCCAAATCCTGCTCGATGAGATAGATTTTAACACATTCCTACCTTGATGATGTTTCTTTGTTTGTGTCAGTTTCCTTGCAATGTACTTTGTTTTCAAGTTGCTTGCTATGTGACTTGTGCCATAGGTCTGATTTCAAGCCCATGTTCCTTGTTTTGTTCTTAGTACAGGTACCTTCACCATGATAGCTTCATGTGGGCAATTCAGAGTTGAGACATTGGCAGGTATCTGATGCTGTTCTGACATACAAGGTGGACATGGATTGTTCCAGGTTATGTAATTCGTAAAGTTTGGATGGATGAGACCTGTATGAGGACAGTTTGTACAGTGTTTGGGTGGAGGTACAGAAGTGGACATTGTACTTGTTTGGTATGTTGTGGTGGGCTGATGTATCATGCACATAATCATGTGGTCAGAAAATATGTAGTCCTAGCTTTTGACCATTTTTTTTTCCTTCACATTGACAAAACACTCTTTTTGTATAACCTGTACATAGGTGTCGAAGTTTTGCATCATTGCAGGCCAAAGTGTCTGTGCCACAACATTGACATATGATTTTGTCATACCACCAGATGCATGGGAACTGGATTATGATGTCCGTGTGATCAGGGACTGTTGTAAAGCCATCTGTGTGTATGTGATAAGGCTCAAGCTGCTGACATCAACCACTTTAATGTTTGCCTATTCTACAGGACAATCGGGGTCATTACAACCCTGGCGGATGGTGTTAAAGCGGCGGTAAGACCGCCAACAGGCCGGCGGTAAAAAAATTGGAATTATGACCGTGGCGGAAACCGCCAACAAAGACAGCCACTTTAACACTCCGACCGCCACGGCGGTACAAACAAACAGCGCGGCGGTCACCGCCAACAGACAGGCGGAAGACAATGTACCGCCCACAGTATCACAACCTACCAATCCGCCACCTTTTCCGGGGCAGATTCACCGCGGATAAAAACACAGCGGAAACAGCCATTTCAAAGGGAAAATGCTCACCTCTACACACTCCACGAGGAACGACGACACCATGGAGCCTGAACTCCATATCCTTCCTGCACTAGTCTTCCTGCTCCTGTACGACGATCATCAACGCCGGCGGCGAAGACAACGGTGAGTATTGCACCTACGACATAGGGGAGGGGGAGGCAAAAGACAGGGACACACACACGCAACACCCCCACCCCCACCCTGACCCTCACCCACTACAACACACACACCAATGCATATCCAAACATTACAGTAACAACCCCCAACCCCCCCGGAAGAATGCAAAGACAAAAGGAAATGAGTGGAACCATTGTAATATATCAAAATACAGTAACCAAATATATACATATATATATATATATATTTATCTATCTATCTATATATATATATATATATATATATATATATATATATATATATATATATATACACATTAAACAAAATATGCACCACGATTAGTAGTGCAGGTAATGCACAAGTCATTGTCCGTGGACCACTGGGCCCAAAATGTATGGGCGAGGCCCACACAAGATACCTGATCAAAACGGAGAGAACACTGCTGGGGCATCAGATACCAATACAACAGGCACCTCAGGGGGAAGGGAAGTGGGGGCACCTCAGCCGGATGAGTGCACCACACCAGATCCACGAGGGGGCTCCATGCCCATTGATGTATCCTGGGGAGTGCAAAGCCACAGTCTCTCAAGTCTCTACAGTGGGTGGGTTGCCCACTGTTCAATCCTGGGGAGTGCAAAGCCACAGTCTCTCAAGTCTCTACAGTGGGTGGGTTGCCCACTGTTCAATCCTGGGGAGTGCAAAGCCACAGTCTCTCAAGTCTATACAGTGGGTGGTTTGCCCACTGTTCAATCCTGGGGAGTGCAAAGCCACAGTCTCTCAAGTCTCTACAGTGGGTGGTTTGCCCACTGTTCAATCCTGGGGAGTGCAAAGCCACAGTCTCTCAAGTCTCTACAGTGGGTGGGTTGCCCACTGTTCAATCCTGGGGAGTGCAAAGCCACAGTCTCTCAAGTCTCTACAGTGGGTGGTTTGCCCACTGTCCAATCCTGGGGAGTGCAAAGCCACAGTCTCTCAAGTCTCTACAGTGGGTGGTTTGCCCACTGTTCAATCCTGGGGAGTGCAAAGCCACAGTCTCTCAAGTGGATGCCTTTCTCCACTGGTTCTGGAGGTGGACTGGTGCCCAGAGTGCTTCATCCTGTGCAGGACAGAGGTAGTGGATGCATATCTCCACTGGTTCTGGAGGGGGACTGGTGCCCAGAGTGCTTCATCCTGCCAAGGACAGAGGTAGTGGATGCCTTTCTCCACTGGTTCTGGAGGGGGACTGGTGCCCAGAGTGCTTCCTCCTGCCAAGGACAGAGGTAGTGGATGCCTTTCTCCACTGGTTCTGGAGGGGGACTGGTGCCCAGAGTGTTTCCTCTGGATGCCTTTATCCACTGGTTTTGGAGGGGGACTGGTGCCCAGAGTGCTTCATCCTGTGCAGGACAGAGGTAGTGGATGCATATCTCCACTGTTTCTGGAGGGGGACTGGTGCCCAGAGTGCTTCATCCTGCCAAGGACAGAGGTAGTGGATGCCTTTCTCCACTGGTTCTGGAGGGGGACTGGTGCCCAGTGTCCTTCATCCTGCCAAGGACAGAGGCAGTGGATGCCTTTCTCCACTGGTTCTGGAGGGGGACTGGTGCCCAGAGTGCTTCATCCTGCCAAGGACAGAGGTAGTGGTTGCATGTCTCCACTGGTTCTGGAGGGGGACTGGTGCCCAGAGTGCATCACTCTCCCCGTGACGGTCCCAGTAGCGTCCCTGCCCCTGCCGCTCATGGGCATGAGTTGGCGGTCCTTGCCCTGTTCAGCGGTGCTAGCCCTGTTCAGCGGTGCTTGCCATGGCGGTCTTTGCCCTGTTCAGCGGTCCTTGACCTGTTCAGCGGTGCTTGCCATGGCGGTCTTTGCCCTGTTCAGCGGTGCTTGCCCTGTTCAGCGGTGCTTGCCATGGCGGTCCTTGCCCTGTTCAGCGGTCCTTGCCCTGTTCAGCAGTACTTGCACTGTTCATCTGTGCTTGCCATGGTGGTCCTTCATTGCCCAGCTGGGCTGGGGCTGGCGGTCCTTCATTGGGCAGCTGGGCTGTGGCTGCCGGGGCCCTCCTGGGCAGCTGGGCTGTGGCTACCGGTGGCCTCCTGGGCAGTGACGATCGGGCTGCCCTCCTGGGCACTGACTCTGGCGGTGGCCTCCTGGCCACTGACGATCGGGCTGCCCTCCTGGGCACTGACTCTGGCGGTGCTGGCCACTGACGATCGGGCTGCCCTCCTGGGCACTGACTCTGGTGGTGGCCTCCTGGCCAGTTACGATCGGGCTGCCCTCCTGGGCACTGACTCTGGTGGTGGCCTCCTGGCCAGTGACGATTGGGCTGGCGGTGGCCTCCTGGGCAGCGGGGATGATGGCGGTCTTCTCCGCCGTGCTGCTCCTCCCAGACTTTGGTGATTTCTTCTGCCCCTTCCCCACCTTGGGAGGAGTCACAGCTGAGTGGACACTCCCCCTGGGACCCTTGTGAGCGGCTTTGCTGGCTGGAGTCTTCCCCCACTCCCGCCGGGCACTGTCCAACTTCTGGTGCTTCACAGGGGGGGGACTGGCTGTGCTGTGGCTCGGTGTCACACTGGCTGCCCTGGTGCCCGGTGCACTCCACATACCTCTAACAACAGGCACCACTGGTCCCGGAGTTTTTTTTGCTGAGGTGCTAGCACGTGACCTATGAATTGGAGGGGGGGTGGGAAAGAAGTCAAGCTTAGTCAGGAAAAGTTTCTTAGGAACATCGGGACGGGTAGCTGGAGGGGGTCTGGGAGTGGAGGAAGAGGAAGTGGTTGTAGGAGGTGTAACTTTTGTGGCTTTGGGTGCAGGTGCATGCGCTGGAGGCTGTAGCGAGGTGGATGTATGTTGGTGGGTGTGTGCCTGCGTTTGTGTACTTTGGGAGGGGGCGTCACAGACACACTGGGAGAGGACACAGGGGACGTGTAAATGGTAGTGGGGGTGGTGAGTGTACGTGAGCGGGGTGTGGTGGTGGGTGTGCTGGTGAGAGACCTAGTGGCTGTAGTGGTAGTGCATACAGGTGAGAGTGTAGACGAGACTGGGAGGGAGGAGGGGGAGGAGGAGGACACAGTGGAGGCAGTGGATGTTGGTGTGTCTGTATGTGTGTGATGCTTGCGTGACTGCCTGTGGGATGTGTGGTGCTTATGTTTGCCTGAGCTTCCCTTGTGTGGTGAGGTGTGTGCAGGCTGGTCTGATGGTGTGCTTGGGATATGCTGGGGTACAGGGGATTGGGTCTGGGTGGAGGAAGTTGGAGGGGGGAGGCTAGAGACAGGGACAATGGCTGCCATCAGTGCTGAGGCCAGAGTTTGCAGGGTTCGATGAAGGGCAGCCTGACCAAAATGAATGCCCTCCAGTAATGCATTTGTGTGTTGCAATTCCCTTTCTACACCCTGGATGGCATTCAAAATGGTAGACTGCCCAACAGTGAGTGGTCTGAGGAGGTCAATGGCCTTCTCACTGAGGGCAGCAGAGGTGACAGGGGCAGGGGCTGAGGTGTCTGGGGCGAAGGTGATGCCCACCCTCCTGGGTGAGCGGGCACGGGGCGAAGGCTGAGGGGCTGCTGGGAGGGCAGTGCTGGTAGGGGGGGTGGCAGCTGTACCTGTAGAAGTGGGGGGCACAGATTTTGCCACCACCACAAGGGAGCTCCCATCGGAGGACGAGTCTGTGTCGATGGTTGCAGATCCTGTGACTGGCGTGAAGCTCCCCTCGCCCTCCGTCCCACTGGTGTATTCTGAGTCCGTGGTGTGGCCCTCCATGGCCATGTGGGATGCAGCTCCCTCGTGCTCCGGTGCCACTGTACCTCCGCCTGATGATGCTGATGCACACAGGAACAGGAAGACCAAAAAAAGGGGGGGACGACAGAAGAAAGACAGGTTGAGTGCATGGCTTACCGCTACCGTTGGTGGACAATACAGACACAGAAGCCCCCTGCACTACACCGCGCTGTTGGGCTCTACAGATGCAGTTCCTGGGATATGGCCTACATGGCTATGGTCGACATCTGCAAACAAAGATGACACAGGGGCATGTATACCTGTACTTGGCACTCTACAGAGGTGGGGTGGAGTGCCACATGGCCTGCATTACGGAGGGGCCTAGCCTACGGAACTCGCCCTGGCCTAGGGGAACCCACAGCCCTCCTCCCCCACCCAGACACCTTCACTGCGCGCAAAGTCCACAGAATGATGTTGTACTCACCCCCTTGTGTCTGCTGTGATGCCCTCAAGCGCCCATCCAACTCAAGGTAGGCCACCGCCAGGATCCGGAACATCAGGGGGGTCACGGTGCGACGGGCACTCCTCCCACATTGGGAGGCCATCCCCAGCTCCAGTGGCAAATGTCCTCCCATCTTTTCCGGCAGTGGGTGCTCCGTCTGTGGTGGACCCGCAGGGTCCGGACGTCCTTGGCGATGGCACACCAAATATCCTCATTCTGGTGGGCACTGACCTAAATGAAATGTACAGGGGAAGAAGAGAAGTCATTAGCAACTGCACCGTCGAAGTGAGTGGCCCACATCCCTACCCTTCCCATGTGGCACATGCATTCACAGTCCATCATGCACGCAGAACCGTGGCCCCTTCCTTCTTACAACCAGCCCTCTCCAATCAGGCATAGCCCATACAACGTGCTCCCTGTGTACTTACCTGTTGGTCTGGAGGACCGTAGAATAGCGTGTACTGGGGGAGGACCCCGTCCACGAGCTTCTCCAACTCCTGTGCAGTGAAGGCAGGGGCCCTTTCCCCACACGCACGAGCCATTGTCTCTTCCAGACCGAGGTCACAGCAGCACTTGCAGTGAAGGTCCTCTTCTGTCGAAGATCAGGTATCGAGTGATTGAACAGATAGAAAATGGCGGTCACATCCGCGGCGGTGACGTCTGCGGCGGTGCGTACCATCACCGCCGGCGCACTTTGTCATTGGCTCCTGGGACCCATAGGGTCCAATGTTAACCAATGCAGCATTGCGCCGCGGTCTTCGACCGTCTACCGCAACGGTGTACAACGCCAGCGCAGTTACCTCACATCCCATTGTCCCAGTTTAGAGGTCAGGCAGCCGCCATTTCAGCGGCCCACATGGCTTCATTTTCAACTGCGTCACACATACCTAGGCCTAGACTCAACACACATACAGGCAACTTTTTGGATTATGTTTCGTGTTCTGTGTAGACTGTGTGTACTCTGAGATGTTTGACTCTGTGGTCGCTGTTGTCCTTCCTAGGCATCGTCCGCTGGGACATGTGAGGAGATGTCGGAATCCTCCGGTGTACCGACCTCTGGTGGACCTGTTGACAATGGAGGAGCGACATTTAATCATCACCTACAGGTTTGACCGTGCCACAATCCAGGAACTGTGTACCCAGTTGGAGCCTGACCTGATGTCAGCAATCCGCCATCCCACAGGAATCCCAACTCAAGTGCAGGTGCTATCAGTGCTCCATTTCCTTGCAAGTGGGTCATTTCAAACAACAGTGGCCATGGCATCAGGGATGTCCCAGCCTATGTTTTCAAACGTGTTGTCCAGAGTGTTGTCTGCCCTGCTGAAACACATGCGGAGCTACATCGTTTTCCCTCAGGTGGAGGATTTGCCTACAGTGAAAGGTCACTTTTATGCCCTTGGACATATCCCTAACATCATAGGTGCCATTGATGGGACCCATGTAGCTCTGGTCCCCCCCCACAGGAGTGAACAGGTGTACAGGAACCGGAAGAGTTATCATTCCATGAATGTACAGATGGTATGTTTGGCAGACCAGTACATCTCCCAGGTAAATGCTATGTTCCCTGGCTCAGTGCATGACGCCTACATCCTGCGGAATAGCAGTATACCTTATGTGATAGGTCAAATCCAGAGGCACCGGGTGTGGCTATTAGGGGACTCTGGTTACCCCAACCTGTCATGGCTACTGACCCCAGTGAGGAATCCCAGGACCAGGGCAGAGGAACGCTACAATGAGGCCCATGGGCGGACTAGGAGGGTGATCGAACGCACCTTCGGCCTCCTGAAGGCCAGTTTCAGGTGCCTCCATATGACAGGGGGTTCCCTATTCTACTCACCAAGGAAGGTGTGCCAGATCATCGTGGCCTGCTGTATGCTTCACAATTTGGCTTTGCGACGCCAGGTGCCTTTTCTGCAGGAGGATGGTCCAGATGACGGGGTTGTGGCAGCTGTGGAGCCTGTGGACAGTGATGAGGAGGAAGCAGAGGAAGAAGACATTGACAACAGGGACTCAGTTATTCAGCAATATTTCCAGTGACACACAGGTGAGAATACATTACTGCCTACTACAGGTACTTTCACACTTCTACCTATATCCTGTCTGTCGATTTCAACCAGAATATGGTAACTGAGTTGTACATTTCCATTACGGTTTCACAGGTGTGGTTTCCAACGTGTGTCATCTGCTTAGATTCCTCATGGACTTGAGATTTGTGACATAGGTATGTTGACATTACATTTGAGAACGCATTTTGTCACTGTCATTGCTATAATACATTTTCTAAATCACAGACTGCCTCCAAGTTGTTTTGTGCTTCAAGGGTGTTTATTTAAGTGCTAAATATTGGAGGGGGGTTGTAAAATGGTGAGGGGTGATGGTGGAGGACTGTCCATGGCAGAGTCCAGTCTATGAGTCTCACAGGTGCATTGCCCATATGGGCATAGGAAGTGGAGCTAGGGCAGTTCCAATATGGACAGGGTTACAAAGTGGGACAGTAGGATGACAATCAAGTGGTCTTATTTCTTGGCGGGGGTCTTGGCATCGTGCTCTGTCTTGTTCCTGGTTCTCAGGGACCGCTTGCGGGGTGGTTCTCTGTCTGTAGGGGGTGGGGTGCTGGCGTGGTGGTCCTGTGGCGGTACCTCCTGTCCACTAGCGCCGGCGGAGGTGATGGGCAGTTCATCGTCCTGGCTAGTGTCAGGGGCCCCTTGGAGTGCCACAGTGTCCCTCCTGCTGTTCAGTATCTCCTTCAGCATCCCTACGATGGTGCCCAGGGCGGTGCTGATGGTTCTGAGTTCCTCCCTGAAGCCCATATACTGTTCTTCCTGCAGGAGCTGGGTCTCCTGAAACTTGGCCAGGACCGTCTCCATCGTCTCCTGGGAGTGGTGGTATGCTTCCATGATGGAGGAGAGGGCCTCGTGGAGAGTGGGTTCCCTAGGCCTGTCCGCCCCCTGTCGCACGGCAGTCCTCCCAGTTCCCCTGTGTTCCTGTGCATCCGTCCCCTGGACCGTGTGCCCACTACCACTGCCCCCAGGTCCCTGTTGTTGTTGGGGTGGTGGGTTATCCTGGGTTCCCTGTAGTGGTGGACACACAGCTGATTGACGTGTCCTGGGGACGGAGGTATGGGCCCTCTGGGTGGGTGCTGTGCTGGTGTTACCAGAGGGTGGAAGGTCTGTGGTGGTCTGTGCCTGTGTGAGGGGAACCGACTGTCCCGAGGCCCACGATGGTCTGGGCTGGTCATCTAGGTCCAGTTGGACAGAGCAGCTGTCATCACTGTGGGCCTCTTCTGTGGGTGGGGTGTAGATGTCTGGACCCTCCTGTCTGGTGACGTTGGGTAGTGGTCCTGCAGGGGTGGAAAGGCATGATTATTGTATCTGTGTGTTTCATGGTGTGCAATGGGTGGGTGACCGTGTACCCCAGTGCTGGCATTCCTGTGTGTGGGCTTGTGTGATGATGGTTGTGGGGGGTGTTATGGGTATGTGCAGTGGGCATGCTTTAGTGATGGCTGTCCATGCTTTGTTTTTGCATGCAGGGTTTGGTGTTGGGATGGGTGGTTTGTGATATTGGTACATTTGTGAGGAGTTGGAGTGATAGGGGTGGGGGTGAGGGTGGGGGTCTGTGATAGCATGCAGGTACGGTGGGGGATATGATAGTTAAGATTTGACTTACCAGAGTCCATTCCTCCACCGACTCCTGCGAGGCCCTCAGGATGCATTATTGTCAAGACCTGCTCCTCCCATGTTGTTAGTTGTGGGGGAGGAGGTGGGGGTCTGCCGCCAGTCTGCTGTACCGCGATGTTGTGTCTGAAGACCACGGAACGCACCTTCCCCCGTAGGTCGTTCCACCTCTTCCTGATGTCGTCCCTATTTCTTGGGTGCTGTCCCACTGCGTTGACCCTGTCGACTATTCTTCTCCGTAGCTCCATCTTCCTAGCAATGGAGGTGTGCTGCACCTGTGAGCCAAATAGCTGTGGCTCTACCCGTACGATTTCCTCCACAATGACCCTGAGCTCCTCCTCCGAGAACCTGGGGTGTATTTGCCGTGCCATGGGGTGGTGTAGGTGATGTGTGGGGTGGTGTATGTTGTGATAAGTGCGGTGATATGTAGTGGTGTGTGGTGTTTTGTGCGTGAAAGTAGTGTGGGTGATGGTGCTGAGTGCCTGTGGCTGCTAGTTTGTGGATGCTGGTGTCTCTCTCTGGCCTTCTTTCAGATTTTTTTGTCGTAGGGGTTTGTGGGTGATGTGGGTGTGTGTTTTATATAGTATTGAGTGTGTGGGAGTGGTGTGTGTATGTGTATCAGGTGTGTGTCTTTCGAATTGTCCAATGTGGTGGTGTTTTGGAGATGTGTGTGTATTTTGAGCGCAATGGTGTGTACCGCCAATGGAATACCGTGGTTGAAAGACCGCCGCGTGGATTCGTGGCTTGTGATAGCATGGGCTTATTTCTGTTGGCGTGACGGTGGAGGTTTTGTTTTCGCCAGTTTATCACTGACCTTTGGTGTGGCGGACTTGTGTGGGTGTCTGAATTTTGTCGGATTTCGGGATGTGGGTCATAATAGCTGTGGCGGATTTCTGCGGCCACTGCGGTGTTTTGGCGGTCTTCTGCACAGTGGTAAGCGGCTTTTACCGCCAATGTTGTAATGACCCCCAATGTCTGGAAAATCCCTTTCTTTCATGCTCTGGTGGTCTGTACCTATAAATATGTTCATTTACTCAGTATGAGTCACTCATTCTTGATTTCCTGTAGTACAGACATATTGACAGCCTAGGTACTGAGTACTGTAATAAAAGTTTTGCTTTGATCAGACACTTGTACTAATGTGATGATGTGTAATGGTTGACATCCTGAGCTGGACACTGTGAACCTGGAACATATCCCTGCTTTTACAAGTAACTTAATAAAAGTTTTGGTTTGATCAGACACTTGTACTAATGTGATGATGTGTAATGGTTGTAATCCTGAGCTGGACACTGTGAATCTGGAACATATCCCTGCTTGCACAAGTAACTTCTATCTTCATCTAATGGTTCACATGGTTTTGTATCTCTACATAGCTAAATTAGAAATTTAAGGAAGCAGACAATGAGTTTGTGATGGGTGAATGTATTACAATGCTAATACAGAAAATACATTTTGGCCAGAAAGTAACAAACATGTAAAGTGAGGTGGTCAGTCAGGTGAATGAAATCATTGGAGTAGATGCCACCCCTTTGGGAAGTCCAGAGTACTCCTTCCATTGGAACTGGTAGGTGGTTTAGGATCAGTCCACAAAGTGAATGTGTGACACAAAGGAGGTCTTTTAGGAAGAGGTCACTTGCTGGTAGTGGTGGGTGTCTTGCCACCCACACCTCCTGGATGCTTTGCTGGATGTCGCTGCTTGTAGGGAGATCTGCTTCTACAGGGGTGTGGTTATCTGTGGATGGTTCTTCCTCTGGCATGGCCCTCCTTCCAGTGGCTGGCACCGATGTTGATGTGCCTTGTGTTGATGAGCCAAAGGAAGGAGTGTATTCTTATTGCAAAGCCCTTTCAGGGTGGCCCTCAGCACCCCCATTATAGAGGTCATGTTGTTATTGTGGGCCTCAATCTGTTCCCAAATGTCCCTATGTAGCTACTTGATTTTGTGGAGTTAGGTCAACACCTGGCCCATCATGCCTTGGGACTCCTGATAGACCCCCAAGATGTGGCTGATGGTGTCCTGGCCAAGAGCAGCCTCAGTGGCCTCACCTCACTGGCCCACAGCATCCTTCCTACACAATCTACCCCCACAGGTCTGTACTCTTGCAACAGGGTACCTTCACCAACTTGTCCCTGGAGCCTCATTGTTAGAAGTTTGCACTGCAACTCAGGATCCAGGACCGGGGTGAGGAACAAGATGTCAAGCAATGTGCTGGGTACACAGGTTGGGGGACAAATGGTTGCCTGTGATGTTGAGGCAACTGCGCAGGGAGGTGAAGTTGTGAGCATATTGAGACTCACTGTTGTCATCTGACCACCCTGTCCAGATAGGCCAGAACTATCCTACACATCCACACCCAGATGTCTAGGAATGTCTTCTTTACAGAAATCTTCACTCAAGGGGGTAGTGGCACTTTGTTCTGTGGCCTCTGTGTGCCCAGTGGCAGCTCCACCTATTGATGTAAATGAACAATGTTACTGGTTGTATTGTGACATCCACCTCCAATGGGTTAGAGTTACAATAAACAGAGATCCTGTACAAAGCTAATTTGCAGTTAATCATCTTGTGCTAAGTAACCATGGTGTTGGGTGTGTTGACATGACATATTTGAAGCTTGCTAATTCATTTTGACTAAAGTAGGTACTGAAATGTGCGGATCATTTGCACTTTGTAGGATGGCCTGAAAATTACATCTTGCCCCAGCGCAGGCAAAACAGTGGCTAGGTAAGACATGGCTTTGCCCATTTGAAGGCCTAGTTGAGTATGATGCAGGCAAACCCAGGACTTTGTTGTATATGTGACTGGAGTCATCATGTGCGCAGTGCAATCTGAATGTGTCTGCTGCAAATACCAATCTTGTGAGGCATCTTGCGGCCTTATGACTACTTATTATTCACACTGGATAAGGTGTCATTCCTGTCCTCAAATATTTCATCTTGGGTTAGCAGGTCAAGATGGAGCTATGTTGACAGATACATCTCATATTTGGGCATGATATGTGTTTGATCACTCCCAGGTGAGTATTCTTCATTTGATAGTTGACAAACAAGGGTATCTGGACACGTGGCCACTATGCTGGTGTTTGGAGTAAGAGTGGCAAGGCCTCCTAGAAGTTGCAGTCAGATCACTCCCTCTACTTCCCAACTCTTAGGAAATGGTAAAAGACCAAACACAATAAAAAGCCAACTCCAACTGATAATGATTGATTATTTTCTTATCTTGAAAATGACACCAAAACAACAAAAATCCAGTAAAGGGAACCGGAGATAAGAATTTTTAAATATTAAACGTTTTCTAGCTCTTAGAAATCAAAGTGCCAATCTGGACATCTGGGCGCACTCTACCGGGACAAAGTCAAAAGTTGAGGCCCATAGTGATGGAGCCTTCTTGGTTACACTGAGCGGGAGGCCTCTGTCAAAGGTTTACCTTAACACGTAGACAAATTTTTGAAGATTTGTCACCGACCGGGATAAAGTCCCAAGGAGAGTCCAACCCTGCTGGAGCCCTCTTTGGATACATGTCGTGGGAGGACTCGGTCCAGGTTCCTACGTTCGGACTAAGAAACTTTCTCGGGATGGAAATCTTCATCTGGGACCAAGTGGAAAGTTGAAGCCAACCTTGTTGGAGCCCTCCTCGGATACACTGTACGGGAAGCCTCAGTCAAACTTTTACCTTTGGACTTAAACTTTTTTTGGGAGCTTTTCTTTCCCGACATTGGACGAACCTCCACAGCAAGCCAGTTTCAATGCAACATTGTCGGGTTGCCTTTCCACAAGCCTTTGGTGAAATCCTGGAAGTATGGGGCTCCAGAGCTTTTCAGCGGGACAAACCTGCAAGTCATGCTAAGTTGGGGTCGATGTTGGCCAGTCTGACTCACGACGTCGGGTCATTCTCATATGGAGCTTTTTTCCAAAGTTGCTACAAAGTTCTGGATCTTCATCCAAAAGTACCTTTAAGATCCTTTAGGTGCCCACAACTCACACCAAGGTTCTAGAAGCTCTGAGTTGCTCTTTGGAGTTTAGGACTCCAACTCCTAGAATGCACCTGGTTCAAATACAAAAATGTCCACTGGTCAGCTGGTCAATTTCTGCAGGGCTTGATGCAGGAGTCTCTGGTCAGCTTTTTATACCTGTAGCCTACAGGGAGTCCCTTCCTGGAGTTGTAGGAGCCAGGCAAAGTCTTTTCTTGGTGAAGCCCAAGTGTACAACTGGTGCAGTCATTCTGAGACCAGTGTCCAGGTACAGGCCAGGGGTCCAGCAGGGCAGTCCTTCTTCTTCTTGTCTTATTCCACTAGGGATCTGAAGTGTGGTGCAGCTCTGCCATATGTATCCTTGCTTCTAAGGTGGCAAGCAAAGGGGTGTCTCTGTCCAATTACATGTAGGCTACCACCCTCCGGAGTTACCACTTCCAGGGAAGTATGGCAATTATTCCAGGGAGCAATATTCCTCCAAGATCCAAAGTGGCAAACGTTGAATCTTAGAGTTTAGATCTGGTTGAGTCCACCAACTGGTGTGGCTATGTTTCCCTTAACACACTCCTTTCCAGCCCTCTCTTAATCTAATCCGGGGTCACCTGGAGGACAGGGTCTATGGAAATGGGGGAGGTACAGTTGCTGTCCCAAATGTCCTTCCCTCCTTTGAAGTCCAGTTTCGCTGCTCTCCCCCCATCCTGTTCTACCATCGGTTGAGGAAGATCTCCTCCCATAAGATGCTTCCTTAGTTTCACTTCACACCTCATCAGGATAGCCTGGCTCAGGCTGCCAGAGGATGGCCAATCAGAGAAGATGAAGTTGGTAACTTTTAACAATGTTCTAAAACTCTTTCTAGGTACACGTTATATGATATTCAATAATGACAAGTTGTTCTATTTATTATAATGTTTATTTTGATACTAAACTTGCTATATTCATCTCCTTCCTATGGAAAATAAGACTTTATTGTTTTAGAATAAAGTCTCACCATGTTAGCCTATGGAGCCCATTCACTACAATGGGGAAAACAAATTTGACTATTTTCCCTTTCCAGGGCTTATAAAACATATTTTATAAAGTCCCTGCTTATAGTTACACTGCACCCAACCCTCGTGCCATTTAAAGCATACTTTAGGGGTGAAGTATACCAAAAGTAAGGTAGCTTAGGACTTTGGAAGTACTTTTAATTCCAAAATGTAATTTGGGTTTAAGTTTAACTTAAAAGCATGCAGCACAGCAGGCCTGCCTTCAAAATGACACTGGGTACCACAGCAGTGTACCTATAGGTGTACTAGCTATGCAGGAGTCCCTAAACCTACATACCATACCATATGCTAGGGTCTTACAGGTAGGTTGGTACAGCCAATTATAATTAGCCTAATTTGCATATTCCATTTTACTAAGAGCACTGGCCCTGGGACTAGTGAGTAGTACCAAGGGCACAGTCAAAGTCAGTTACCACCAGTATCAGTCAAAATGTTTGGGGGTGTTTAGGGCAAAAGGAGGACTTTCCCACAATACATTTACCATGAGTCATGGGATTATTATTGTATATTGAAAGACTTACAGGCCCTATTTGGACAAATGGCATGTGATGGGCCTTAGTAGCTGTGAAGGTGGGTCCAACAATACAGATTGACAGAGTCAGCACCCAAATACTCTGGGTATTGAATGAAGGTGGTGTACATGACAGTATCAACAGTTGAGCTATGAGCATGCATGACATGGCATTTTAGTGACATTTTGGGGCATATTTATACTCCGTCTGCACCGAATGTGCGTCAAAAATTTTGATACACAATCAGCGCAAACCATGCACCATATTTAAACTTTGACGCATGAGCCCACGGACGTCAAAATCCCGCCGTGTGCATCATTTTCTGGATGCGGGAAACCGTTTTGCGTTAATGATATGCAAGGTAGGCGTTCCCGTCCCAAAAATGACACAAATACCCGTGCACCGTATTTATGCTACCGCGCAATAATCCGGAACGGCCGGGAGGCGGAAAACGACGCACACCCCGATTTGCGTAAACAATTAACGCCTGGGTCAGGGCAGGAGTTAAAATGAGGCAAACACACCTGTATTTAATAAAACCACACAGAAGCAACAGCAGAGCACCAAAAGGAAGACATGGAGGTGCTTCTCATCCAGCGTACACGCAGACGCAGAGCACAGGAACAACAACAGCAGCTTCCACAACATCAGCAGGGACCCCAGAGGCAACGCAGAAGGCAGGAGAGGATATTCCACACCAGGACATCCCTTCATAGCCTCAGGGAACATGACATCATCCAGAGGTACAGGTTGAACTGGCAAGCCATTCAGCAGCTGCTGAGTAACATTGAGCCACAGTTGGCACCCAGCTTGCAGACACCCCGCACCATCCCACCAGAAACCAAGCTGCTAGCTGCACGACACATGTTGGCAAGTGGCTCCTTTCAAACCACTGGCGCCCTGGTTGCTGGGATCTCACAGCCATCATTCTCTGCCTTCTTTCCCAAGGTACTGGATGCCATCATCACACTCACACCCCACCACATCTGCTTCCCAAACACACAGCATAAGCAGCAGGAGACCAAACAGGGGTTTTACCTCATTAATGGATTTCCACACGTCCTTGGTGCCATTGACTGCACACATGTACGCCTTGTGCCACCTGCTGCAACTGAACATCTATACCGCAACAGGAAGCACACACACTCCATCAATGTGCAGGCCATTGTGGATCACCAGGGATTGATCACCAACATTGTGGCAAAGTATCCTGGGAGTGTACATGATTTTTTCATCTTCCGTCACTGTACCATCAATCAACACTTCCAGGATAGACGATATGGAAATGGACTACTTGTTGGTAAGTACGGAAACCTACTTGTATACACACTGCACAGCAACCCTCTAGGACGTACAACACATACACCACGACAGCGACATGTGAACAGGAACACACTGAGGTTGTTACACCGCTAGGCATGTTTGATATCCTCATCCAATGGGAGACACACCTAGGGACAAAGTACCGTTACAAATAAAAACTGATGCCACTCCACAGACACAGGGGGAAAATGTAAACAGCACAATGACAAACACATGGTGCCAACTGGCATTACATCTGAGAAGATAAAACTCCAATAACATATCAATAACACCCAAACAAACACCCTTCCAGCCAATACATACTGTGTAAGGGGTATGGAATGTAGTTTGCTGCAGGTCAAACACCGTGACTCACATAGCATTATGATGACTACAATAAAGGTCACATGCAATCATTGAGGCCATTCCAAGATCTCACATCACTCCTGCACTCACATTGCCCACTACCAAGAGGCAAGTGGACTGTGCGGAGAACACATCTTCATGGTACTATATGGAAGGTGCACATTCCTACACATATGCATTGTGACAAATTAGCACACACACAACAGATGTACTGCCATATGGACCTTCTGAAACTCAAACCAACAACCTCACAACCAAGGTAGCCAGCTGAACTAGACCATGTGCAGTAGTCTAGGAAGACGTCACAACCTGAGTCAACTTGCCAAGGGCAGAGAAATAAGTCTGCAGTGAACTTGTCACACATGTGAAATTAGTGTACAGTCAAATGTTAAGACGTCAATGATCACAACGTACGGAGAAGTTTGGCTAATTGTCACCTTGCAAAATGTAAGCGTCTCACTGATGTTTAAATTAATCCATTGCATATGTCAAAAGGTATGGGATGTCCAGGGTACATAGATGCAAACGTGTTACCACCACTGTTGAATTGATTCTGTGTATGGAACTATCATCTCACCCCCAGTTAATACACAGGGACACCTGTGTCACAAGTCACAATGCTAGGGAGTACACACTGTACTGCAACTCCCAAAATATACTGCTGACAACCAGTCAGCAGCCAAACACTCGTTCAGCCAAGGAAACATCCCAATGCTGATGGTACATCCTAGAAGCCTAGGAATCAACACAATAACACAAACACAAATGAGTCACAGACAACACAAGAGAACTACTGCCATTCAAGGTGATATTGATGGGGCAAGCTACATCAACATGATCTCAATCATTTTCTCTTTCAGCTGATCAGGGGTATGGGATCCAGCCATGGATTATGACACCATTCGTCAACCCAAGCACTGCAGCAGAGTGTGCCTACAATGAGGCACATAGGAGGACACGCACCATAGTCGAGAGGACCTTTGGCATCCTGAAGTTGAGATTCAAGTGCCTCGACATCACTGGTGGCAGCCTCCTATACTCACCAGAAATGGTCTGTAAGATCATTTTAACCTGTACCATCCTGCACAACATTTGTTTACAAAGGAACATTCCCCTATTAGAACCAGAGCCACAAATGCCTGAAGAGGAGGAAGAGGAGGATGCTGGCCATCAACATGAGGGGGACCAACCCAACACAGCTGCAGGATTGCATAGGCGCCAACATATTGTCAACAATTTCTTCTGAATTAACTCACCATCACCACTGTATTAACATATGTAAATAAACACCCATAAGAATCAACAATATCATGGTCTGGGTAATCATTTTTGCTCACCTTTATCTCCAACTATCAGAATAAGAGTGTAGCCTCATGGAGCATTGCTGATATACTGATCAGGACACAGAAATTTCCAAAGCAATTGTGATGCCTATTATTCAACAGTCACATTCACACACACTGTAAATTACATATATCCTGTACATTTCACCTTTGAAGGGCAATAGTAGAGGACCACACCTACTTCACACATACATGTTGGCAACATGATTCTTTGCAGCATATGGCACACAACTAAGACACCATCAGTCAATGATGGAACAAAATGCATCATACATGAGACAGGGGATGTGCAATTGCAACAGTAACATTAATGTATGGCCACACCCTTAACAGCAGTAACTGTTACATCCACTATCTTTGCAAGGACCATGTGTGACTAGAATTCCATACAAGCAGAACATAGAGAGCACAAGTGCCACACCTATGACAAGCATTGCGCACATGACATTCCATGTACATGTCAGCCCATGTCCTAAGTCCTGACACACCCATGTTCCCGGTCTCACCCCACCCGTCTTAAGAGGTCCCTGGAATGGTAATATGTGTACCCAGATATTCCCTCCTCTACACACACACAGACTAACAATATTAATCCAGTGTGCTTCACCCTTTAGTATGGTATGCCATAGTCATTGTACATCTGTCTGCATGGACGTCAGGTTAAATAAAGCACTGGCTTGTAGTCTCTAAGCCCTGTTCTCACCTTTAGATTGCTTCCCATGTGAAAGGTACTGTTGGCCATTTGAACTCAAATCTCACCTACACGACTTGTGAAAAACTGATGCAGCACACACCTGTGAGCACCTCCATGCAGACCAGCCATTTGAACATGCACTGCCCAAGCTGCCATTTTATCGATTGCACTGTTATGCATTGCCAGAAAAATAAGCTGTGTAACACAGCCCTTGGGTTTATGTGTCACCTTCCAAAACACAGGACAAACACAGTTTTCCATGTCAACTGTCTTGGTCTTCCTCCGACCAGTCTTAGTCAGACCACTGAGTATGTACCTTGTGAAATTGCTGGATCCTGATTGACCCTGCATCCTGTTAGCCTGAATGGCACCTGTCTGTGCATTACCCTAAAGGTTCTGTGTGGCTACATATATATCATAGTTGCTTTCCCAACCCTCACATTCCTCTGGGGGTATTTTGTCAGGTGGTTCTTCAATGCATACTCAAATACGTTATATAGCATAATCTGCTTATTTATCGTTCTATAGTTGGGAACTTGTCTCTAAATTCCCAAATCATGGCCTATCCCTTGTATGGGTCTCATGTATACATGAGTGACAAAGTGTGACAGTCTACCATGCCAGTATGCAGGGATTGGGTATGGTGCCTCCAGCAGAACCAGCAACGTCAGATAATGTGCATGAAAAGTCCACATGTTAGGACCATGACAGTTCACACGCTGATTCACATTGCTCACAACATATTGATGGGCTGTGCGTGGTGAATAGTTGCGAGATTAATCAACCCAGAGGCTATGATGTTCCCAGATGCAGTGGGAACTTTACAGGCAACCTGTATACAAATGTCGTAATGACACCTACCGGTACAAAACTCCTGAGATATGATCTTACTCAGCACACCAAGGTTGCCCTGTTGACAGTCTCATAACACGTCTGCAGTGACAGTGTAGGACCATCCCCATGTGGGTACTCAAATCCTCATTGGCTTTACTTCCATTGATCTCAGAAGGATACTCAGTAGATACAGGAATAGCCGCCCCTGACTCATGACTAGACCTGGACGTAACTGTGACAACATAGACCCCTAAAAATATACAGGATGAACATTGGCCCACATACATGAACCAGACACCTGTGTGCAATTGATCACTGGAAATATGTGGCTGCGTGCTGCTTGGTCTGCTGGTCCGCCACTGCCACAGGAGAGTTGTGGCTCTGTCATATGACCTCAACTGTGGCGTGACATTACAAATGTGGTTCATCTTTGGCTCTCCGTGTCAATAACACGGTACCCACTTAGTATGTACATGTGCCTGACTCATGGTGGGTTCACCTACAAGTGCCAAGGAAGCAGTATCCAAAATTCCAGGACATGTGATGGCCAAGTTTCGGACCATTGACATGAACAACCGTCTGCTACCTATCCGGTGCATGCTTTGACATTTGTGGTGTTTATGTTACCCAAAAACTAGAAAGTGAACACAGCAGTTGTTGCTACATGTATGACTAACACATGTCCTCTCTCATTTCCACACTGACTTGCATCTGAGGGTTGGACACATTGACTCCACATGCATACTAGCATATTTGAAATAATGCATCTTGTGATGCTCACACAGTGGGTCAACAACAATATTAGTAGCCAATGCACACACATTGAGCCATAGGCATTGAGGTATTGTACATCAGTGCGTCACCTTGCTATCCTCTCCTGATGCCAAACATGCCCAATTTGTGCAATACATATATGTAGGCCACACGTTTGGCCAGCTATTGCGTTAGTTAAGAGTGAAAATCCTATACATGAAGTAGCGATCATGGTCCGCAGTAGTATGATGTGTCACATGTGCCCATACACCGTCATGCCCAAAGTGGGTGCAATCAGCCTATCTCTGTATTGTCACAACTGTAATATTACATTAAAATGGTAAAATGACCCAAACCCAGTTAATGCCTGAAATGTTGCTGCATATGCGTAAAAAAATGACGCACATGCGTCTAAAAATTACGCTTATGGCCGAAAAACGACGCATAATGCCCTGAAAGAACCATTGGCCCTGAGCGGTATCTTCCACACTGTGCCTCCGAAAATTGGTTACGTTTAAAACTATTTCGAAACATATGGATGCAGGCTCAAACCTACTCCTGTGCATCAGAAAAAATGACGTGCAGACTGTATGCATCAAAATATTTTGATGCATGACGATAAAAACGCCCGCCATTTTAGGCAGGAAGTGATGTAATAGGATACCCTGTTTACAAAATAGGTAGAGTGGGTGTACTTTCACTTTGCAGTCTGTGATATTTCCTGACTGTGTGGCTGTGTTTCAATTTGTCTCTGTATATTTAGTAAATTTATCTCCTGTGTGGTCTTTTTATTGTCTTTTTGTGATTAAAAACTTGTAGTATCTTGTCTGAGCGTTTTTTGTGCTCATTTGTGTTGTAAAGTATTGTCTTTGTTTTGTTGGGAGTCTGTTGTGGGTAGTGTTAGTTTGGGTATAGTTGGGCTGTTTTAGTAGTTTAAAAAAAAAAAATCTGGCTTACTTCCCCCCTATTCTCCTTTGTTCCCCTTTATCCCCTATTTCTCTATTATTACAAATATGTTGGGTATTCCTCGTCTTGGCAGAATGGGAGAGGATGAGCTGGGTGGATTCATTTGGCTGGTGTGCCATTTCCTACACCTAATTATTGAGGCAGGTGGGCGTGTAATACAGGGGTATCACACTGAGGCACGGAGGCTCCGGTGGGCAAAGGTCTTGCATCACCTGCAAAGGATTTATAAGACACCCAGAAACGAGCATCAGCTGAAGCACCGCTGGACTGAACTTGTCTCCAGGGAGCAAGATCTGCTGGACCACCTGGGGATTGTGATTGGTGGCCCTGTTGGTGAGTACAAATCATGTTAATGTGCACGTTTAATTGCTCTGTAGTGACATTAGCTGATTTTCACAATATCTGCCAGCAATGTTGTTGAGTGTGTGGAATGCTACAGAAACATACAGGGTCATTTAGCTGCTGGGCCTTCCCCCCCCCCCCAGTGCTGAGCCCTTTTTTGGCTATTTGGGGTAGTTCGCGCTTAGGCCTTCATAACTTTTTGTCCACATAAGCTATCCACGCCAAATTTGTGTCCTTTTTTTCCAACATCCTAGGGATTCTAGTGGTACCCAGAGTTTGTGTTTCCCCTGGAGGAGACCAAGAAAATAGCCAAAATACAGTGAAAACTTTGTTTTTTTTTTAAAAATGTGAAAAAAGGGCTGCCGAAGAAGGCTTGTGGTTTTTTCCCAGAAAATGCCATCAACAAAGGGTTTCTGGTGCTGATATTACTATCTTCCCACCTTTCAGGAACGGACACACTTGAATCAGAAAACCACATTTTTCAACACAAATTTGGCATTTTACTATTTTTGGTGCTTCAGCCTCCTTCCAGTTAGTGACAGGAATGGGTGTGAAACCAATGCTGGATCCCGGAAAGCTAAACATTTCTGAAAACTAGACAAAATTCTGAATTCAGCAAGGGGTCATTTGTGTAGATCCTACAAGGTTTTCCGACAGAAAATAACAGCTGAAATAAAATAATATTGAAATTGAGCTGAAACAGCCATTTTTCTTTATGTTTTACTCTGTAAATTTTTCTTGCGATGTCAGATTTCTGAAAGCAATATACCGTTTTGTCTGCTGGACTCTTCTGGTTGCGGGGATATAAAGAGCTTGTAGGTTCATCAAGAACCCTAGCTACCCAGAGCCAATAAATGAGCTGCACCCTGCAGTTGGTTTTCATTCTATACTGGGTATACAGCAATTCATTTGCTGAAATATGAAGAGTGAAAAATAGGTATCAAGAAAACCTTTGCATTTCCAAAATGGGCTCAAGATAAAGTTTTGAGGAGCAGTGGTTATTTGCACATCTCTGAATTCCGGGGTGCCCATACTAGCATGTGAATTGCAGGGCATTTCTCAAATAGACGTCTTTTTTACACACTCTCTTATATTTGGAAGGAAAAAATTTAGAGAAAGATAAGGGGCAATAACACTTGTTTTGCTATTCTATGTTCCCCCAAGTCTCCGGATAAAAATTATACCTCACTTGTGTGGGTAGGCCTAGCGCCCCCGACAGGAAATGCCCCAAAACACAACGTGGACACATCCCATTTTTTTGACAGAAAACAGAGCTGTTTTTTGCAAAGTGCCTAGCTGTGGATTTTGGCCACTAGCTCAGCCGGCACCTAGGGAAACCTACCAACCCTATGCATTTTTCAAAACTAGAGACCTAGGGGAATCCAAGGTGGGGTGACTTGTGGGGCTCTGACCAGGTTCTGTTACCCAGAATCCTTTGCAAACCTCAAAACGTGGCTAAAAAAACACATTTTCCTCTCATTTCGGTGACAGAAAATTCTGGAATCTGAGAGGAGCCACAAATTTCCTTCCACCCAGCGTTCCCCCCAAGTCTCCCGATAAAAATGATACCTCACTTGTGTGGGTAGGCCTAGCGCCTGCGACAGGAAATGCCCCAAAACACAACGTGGCCACATCACATTTTTTTACAAAATACAGAGCTGTTTTTTGCAAAGTGCCTACCTGTAGATTTTGGCCTCTAGCTCAGCCGGCACATAGGGAAACCTACCAAACCTGTGCATTTTTGAAAACTAGAGACCTATGGGAATCCAGGATGGGGTGACTTGTGGGGCTCTGACCAGGTTCTGTTACCCAGAATCCTTTGCAAACCTCAAAAAGTGGCAAAAAAAAACAAGTTTTCCTCACATTTCGGTGACAGAAAGTTCTGGAATCTGAGAGGAGCCAAAAATTTCCTTCCACCCAGCGTTCCCCCAAGTCTCCCGATAACAATGATACCTCACTTGTGTGGGTAGGCCTAGTGCCCGCGACAGGAAATGCCCCAAAACACAACGTGGACACATCCCATTTTTAACAGAAAACACAGCTGTTTTTTTCCAAAGTGCCTACCTGTAGATTTTGGCCTCTAGCTCAGCCGGCACATAGGGAAACCTACCAAACCTGTGAATTTCTGAAAACTAGAGACCTAGGGGAATCGAAGATGGGGTGACTTGTGGGGCTCTGACCAGGTTCTGTTACCCAGAATCCTTTGCAAACCTCAAAAAGTGGCTAAAAAAACAAGTTTTCCTCACATTTTGGTGACAGAAAGTTCTGGAATCTGAGAGGAACCACAAATTTCCTTCCACCCAGCGTTCCCCCAAGTTTCCCGATAAAAATGATACCTCACTTGTGTGGGTAGGCCTAGCGCCCCCGACAGGAAATGCCCCAAAACACAACATGGACACATCACATTTTTTGACAAAATACAGAGCTGTTTTTTGCAAAGTGCCTACCTGTAGATTTTGGCCTCTAGCTCAGCCGGCACATAGGGAAACCTACCAAACCTGTGCATTTTTGAAAACTAGAGACCTAGGGGAATCAAAGATAGGGTGACTTTTGGGGCTCTGACCAGGTTCTGTTACCCAGAATCCTTTGCAAACCTTAAAAAGTGGCTAAAAAAACAAGTTTTCCTCACATTTCGGTGACAGAAAGTTCTGGAATCTGAGAGGAGCCACAAATTTCCTTTCACCCAGCGTTCCCCCAAGTCTCCCGATAAAAGTGATACCTCACTTGTGTGGGTAGGCCTAGTGCCCGCGACAGGAAATGCCCCAAAACACAACGTGGACACATCCCATTTTTTGACAGAAAACACAGCTGTTTTTTCCAAAGTGCCTACCTGTAGATTTTGGCCTCTAGCTCAGCCGGCACATAGGGAAACCTACCAAACCTGTGCATTTTTTAAAACTATAGACCTAGGGGAATCCAAGATGGGGAGACTTGTGGGGCTCTGACCAGGTTCTGTTACCCAGAATCCTTTGCAAACCTCAAAAAGTGGCTAAAAAAACAAGTTTTCCTCACATTTCGGTGACAGAAAGTTCTGGAATCTGAGAGGAGCCACAAATTTCCTTTCACCCAGCGTTCCCCCAAGTCTCCCGATAAAAATGATACCTCACTTGTGTGGGTAGGCCTAGTGCCCGCGAAAGGAAATGCCCCAAAACACAACGTGGACACATCCCATTTTTTGACAGAAAATACAGCTGTTTTTTCCAAAGTGCCTGCCTGTACATTTTGGCCTCTAGCTCAGCCGGCACCTAGGGAAACCTACCAAACCTGTGCATTTTTTAAAACTAGAGACCTAGGGGAATACAAGATGGGGTGATTTGTGGGGCTCTTACCAGGTTCTGTTACCCAGAATCCTTTGCAAACCTCAAGATTTGGCTAAAGAAACACGTTTTCCTCACATTATGGTGACAGAAAGTTCTGGAATCTGAGAGGAGCCACAAATTTCCTTCCACCCAGAGTTCCCCCAAGTCTCCCGATAAAAATGATACCTCACTTGTGTGGGTAGGCCTAACGCCCGCGACAGGAAATGCCCCAAAACACAACGTGGACACATCACATTTTTTCATAGAAAACAGTGCCTACCTGTGGATTTTGGCCTCTAGCTCACCCGGCACCTGGGGAAACCTAGCAAACCAGCGCATTTTTTAAAACTAGAAACCCAAGGGAATCCAAGATGAGGTGACTTGTGGGGCTCTGACCAGGTTCTGTTACCCAGAATCCTTTGCAAACCTCAAAATGTGGCTAAAATAACAGGTTTTCCTCACATTTTGGTGACAGAAAGTTCTGGAATCTGAGAGGAGGCACAAATTTCCTTCCACCCAGCGTTCCCCCAAGTCTCCAGATAAATATGATACCTGACTTGTGTGGGTAGGCCTGGTGCCCGCGACAGGAATAGATCACACAACGGTCAATGTTGGTCCTTACGTGAGGCAGCTGTTGACCCTTGGGTGATCCATTCCTGACGCAGGCACTAGGTGTAGGCACTCAAGTGGGGTAGTGTTTTTATCAGGACAGGTGAGGAGTCACTGGGTGGTAGGAATTTTGTGGATCCCAGCATATTCCTGTAGTTTGTGTGACAGAAATGAGAGAAAAATAGAGTTTTTGTTCAAAATTTCAGCTTTGCAGGGTATTCTGGGTAAGAAAACTTTGGGGAATCCACACAAGTCACACCTCTGTGGACTCCCCCGAATGTCTAGTTTCCAGAAATGTTTGGGTTTAGTGTGTTTCTCTATATGGCCGCCGAATCCAGGACCAAAAACACAGGTGCCTGCCTTACAAAACCAGTTTGTTTTGCCATAGATAATTTTGATGTCTCCACAATACGATTTGGGTGGTGGAATTTGGGGCTGAACTAAATTGGGGAGCTCCCAAGAGAGCACTCTCTCGCTCTCTGCTTGCCGCCACATTCACCTGCTCTCTGGGTTGGGCTAACCCACTATTACCCAGTTGCACAAACAGCTTGCGAAGGGACAGCAGGACTGTCCTCATCACCTCCCTCATAATGTACTGGAAGAGGAGTTATCGAATGGGACTCCTCCGACTGAAAAATCACTCCCAGAGTCTGCGCCATTGTCCTATCCCTCAGATGCTGTCTCAGTATCTGATGTCTCAGTCTCTGATCCTATGTCAGAGCGGTCGTCTATAACCCGAGTGCAGGCCGTTTTCCCCATCGAAGCAGGAAGCGGTTGCAAGGTTGCCTCCTGCTTCGACGGGGAAAACAACTTTGCAACGTCAGCGCGCCTCGCGGCGTGCTGACGTCACAAAGGGGCGGGTGGGGGGAGGGGGGGACACGGAAGCTTCCGTGTCTCCCGGGGAAAGAAAAACATTTTTAAAAAATCCTTGGGTGCGATGCACCCGAGGATTTATTAATACCCTCCCTGGTGTCGGCCACTGGTCGTGACCCGCACCAGGGAGGTAGTGCGGGCGTCGGCCAGTGGCCGTCACCCGCATTGAAGGGGTTAAGGAAGCAAGAGCTCCGCAAACTTACTCAGTACATTTGCATTATGTAAGTTAGTGCCGCCTTTGTGTCAAACAGCAACACAAATCAGGAGCCAATTATGTATAGATATAGGCCACAGTTGCCTGTGAGGAATAGACATTTCCAACTCATTACCATAATTTGTTGACACAACAGCTAGACTGACTTTCTAAACACAACATGAGACTGAAAATGAGTGCAGGCTTCACGTCAATTGATGATAGCAATGTGGGCCGAACATATGTCTCATGTGTGTCTGGTGAGTGTGTGAGGAAACCGATCATGGAAATTCACAAAATCTTAGGGATTATTGTGCCCCTCCTTCATTTCGGATACATGTCTGATCTGGATTTGGACACATAGGTAACAAGTTTTAGCTGCACTCAGCTAACATCTTAGACTGGTATTTGGATTTTGTAGTGCCACATTTCGATTAGGGATGGCTGGCCAAAGGTATGCACATGGGTTCATATCTTTATGGTTGGTGCAACTCATCATAGCTGTGCCACATCAAATAAACAAACTGTAACAAAATGAGGGCTAACAACTGTCCCTGGCCCTCTGTACATTGTAACCGTGTGTCATAAATTTGTCATAGTCACAATGGCTGGTTGACTGGTGTTGGAAAATGGGTTATTGGTAAGGGCAGGTAGGTACCTACACTTAGCAATAGGCCACTAACCTCCACTTAGGTCCACTTAGGTCTCAGTAAATTAAACCCAGCTCAACCCTTGGTAGCTTGGCAAAGAGCGAAAAGGCTTAACTTAGGAGACAGATTGTAAAGCATTCAAATATCACAAAACAGTAATTGAATAAAACACAGGGAACAGTTTAAAAATCCAAAACCAATTGATAATAATAGATCATATTTTTATCTTTAAAATGACACATAAACAAATAAAATCGGATAAGGGGAACCAGAGATATTAATTATTAAAGAATTATTGTTTTCTAGCACCTAGAAACAAAAAGCGCCAATCTGGTCATCTGGTTGCACCTCGACTGGGACAAAGTCAAAGTTTAAGGCCGACCGCGATGGAGCCCTGCTCGGCTACAGCTCATGGGAGGCCTCGGTCAAAAGTTTACCTTCGGACTTAGGGGGTGATTCTAACCCTGGCGGTCGGTGTTAAAGCGGCGGCCAACCCGCCAACAGGCTGGCGGTAAAAAATATGGGATTCTGACCCTGGCGGGAACCGCCAACACAGACAGCCACCTTAACACTCCGACCGCCACGGCGGTACAAACAAACAGCGCGGCGGTCACCGCCAACAGACAGGTGGCAGACAATGTACCGCCCACACTATTCCAACTCACCAATCCGCCACCTTTTCCGGGGCGGGAGCACCGCCGATAAAAACACGGCGGAAACAGACTACGGACGGGAAAACGCTCACCACTACGCACTCCAGGAGGAAGGAGGACAGCATGGAACCCGAATTAAACATCCTACCTGCTCTCGTCTACCTTCTCATCTACCACGAGTACGAAGTCCGGCGCAGACGACAACGGTGAGTACTGCACCTACGACACACGGGAGGGGGAGGACGAAAGGTTACGGCCACACACATATGCGACCCCCCCCCCCCCAACTATGTACTCACCAATGCAGCGCACCAAGTCACAGTGACACCACCCAAACACCCCTGAAAAATGCTAGGACATAATCATATTTGGAATAAATATTTATGTACCAAAAAGCTCCAGAAAATTAGCGTACAACCATGAAAGATATCCACAACAAAACTAATGACACACACATCAGTGTATAACTGAAGTACCAAGTCCTGCACAACCTACGATTCCACCATGTCCGTGGGCCAAAGTCTTGAGAAACAAGGGCAAAGCCCACACAGGAGACCTGAGTCCTTTGGAGAGAACACTGCAGGGGCATCAGATGTAAAAACTACAGGCACCTCAGGGGGAAGGGAAGGGGGGGGCACCACAGCCACATGAGTCCACGACGCCAGATCCACGAGGAGCCACCATGCCCACTGGACCATCCTGGGGAGTGCAAAGCCACAGTCTCTCAAGTCTCTGCAGTGGGTGGATTGCCCACTGGACCATCCTGGGGAGTGCAAAGCCACAGTCTCTCAATGTCTCTACAGTGGGTGGGCTGCCCACTGGGCCATCCTGGGGAGTGCAAAGCCACAGTCTCTCAATGTCTCTACAGTGGGTGGGCTGCCCACTGGGCCATCCTGGGGAGTGCAAAGCCACAGTCTCTCAATGTCTCTACAGTGGGTGGGCTGCCCACTGGGCCATCCTGGGGAGTGCAAAGCCACAGTCTCTCAATGTCTCTACAGTGGGTGGGCTGCCCACTGGGCCATCCTGGGGAGTGCAAAGCCACAGTCTCTCAATGTCTCTACAGTGGGTGGGCTGCCCACTGGGCCATCCTGGGGAGTGCAAAGCCACAGTCCATCAGGTGGATGACAGTCTCCACTGGTCAAGGAGGAGGCATGGTGGGCACAGTGAACCATAAACGGTGCTTGCGACGGCGGTGCCCAGCGGAGCGGTGCTTGAGAAGAAGGGCCCAGCGGAGCGGTGCTTGAGAAGAAGGGCCCAGCGGAGCGGTGCTTGAGAAGAAGGGCCCAGCGGAGCGGTGCTTGAGAGGAAGGGCCCAGCGGAGCGGTGCTTGAGACGGCGGGGCCCAGCGGAGCGGTGCTTGAGAAGAAGGGCCCAGCGGAGCGGTGCTTGAGACGGCGGGGCCCAGCGGAGCGGTGCTTGAGAAGAAGGGCCCAGCGGAGCGGTGCTTGAGAGGAAGGGCCCAGCGGAGCGGTGCTTGAGACGGCGGGGCCCAGCGGAGCGGTGCTTGAGAAGAAGGGCCCAGCGGAGCGGTGCTTGAGAGGAAGGGCCCAGCGGAGCGGTGCTTGAGACGGCGGGGCCCAGCGGAGCGGTGCTTGAGAAGAAGTGCCCAGCGGAGCGGTGCTTGAGAGGAAGGGCCCAGCGGAGCGGTGCTTGAGACGGCGGGGCCCAGCGGAACGGTGCTTGAGAAGAAGGGCCCAGCGGAGCGGTGCTTGAGAGGAAGGGCCCAGCGGAGCGGTGCTTGAGACGGCGGGGCCCAGCGGAGCGGTGCTTGAGAAGAAGGGCCCAGCGGAGCGGTGCTTGAGAAGAAGGGCCCAGCGGAGCGGTGATTGAGACGCGGGGCCCAGCGGAGCGGTGCTTGAGAAGAAGGGCCCAGCGGAGCGGTGCTTGAGAGGAAGGGCCCAGCGGAGCGGTGCTTGAGACGGCGGGGCCCAGCAGAGCGGTGCTTGAGAAGAAGGGCCCAGCGGAGCGGTGCTTGAGACGGCGGGGCCCAGCGGAGCGGTGCTTGAGAAGAAGGGCCCAGCGGAGCGGTGCTTGAGAAGAAGGGCCCAGCGGAGCGGTGCTTGAGAGGAAGGGCCCAGCGGAGCGGTGCTTGAGACGGCGGGGCCCAGCGGAGCGGTGCTTGAGAAGAAGGGCCCAGCGGAGCGGTGCTTGAGAGGAAGGGCCCAGCGGAGCGGTGCTTGAGACGGCGGGGCCCAGCGGAGCGCTGCTTGAGAAGAAGGGCCCAGCGGAGCGGTGCTTGAGAAGAAGGGCCCAGCGGAGCGGTGCTTGAGAGGAATGGCCCAGCGGAGCGGTGCTTGAGACGGCGGGGCCCAGCGGAGCGGTGCTTGAGAAGAAGGGCCCAGTGGAGCGGTGCTTGAGAGGAAGGGCCCAGCGGAGCGGTGCTTGAGACGGCGGGGCCCAGCGGAGCGGTGCTTGAGAAGAAGGGCCCAGCGGAGCGGTGCTTGAGAAGAAGGGCCCAGCGGAGCGGTGCTTGAGAGGAAGGGCCCAGCGGAGCGGTGCTTGAGACGGCGGGGCCCAGCGGAGCGGTGCTTGAGAAGAAGGGCCCAGCGGAGCGGTGCTTGAGAGGAAGTGCCCAGCGGAGCGGTGCTTGAGACGGCGGGGCCCAGCGGAGCGGTGCTTGAGAAGAAGGGCCCAGCGGAGCGGTGCTTGAGAAGAAGGGCCCAGCGGAGCGGTGCTTGAGAGGAAGGGCCCAGCGGAGCGGTGCTTGAGACGGCGGGGCCCTGTTCAGCGGTGCTCTTCTCCACGGCGGGCCCTGTTCAGCGGTGCTCTTCTCCACGGCGGGCCCTGTTCAGCGGTGCTCTTCTGCACCGCGGGCCCTGTTCAGCGGTGCTCTTCTCCACGGCGGGCCCTGTTCAGCGGTGCCTATCTCCACGGCGGGGCCCTGTTCAGCGGTGCTCTTCTGCACCGCGGGCCCTGTTCAGCGGTGCTCTTCTCCACGGCGGGCCCTGTTCAGCGGTGCTCTTCTCCACGGCGGGGCCCTGTTCAGCGGTGCTCTTCTGCACCGCGGGCCCTGTTCAGCGGTGCTCTTCTCCACCGCGGGCCCTGTTCAGCGGTGCTCTTCTGCACCGCGGGCCCTGTTCAGCGGTGCTCTTCTCCACGGCGGGCCCTGTTCAGCGGTGCTCTCCTGCCCCGCGGGCCCTGTTCAGCGGTGCTCATCCAGCAGGTCAAGGGAGCCAGACCTGGCCTCGACTCCCTGCTCAGTCGCCCTCGGACCGTGACGTTTCTGGACCCTTCGGGGACGGACTCCTGGCCTCCTTAGTGTCCTCCTTCCCAGCTGGGATGTGGCATGTGGGGTCCACCTTCTCCGCGCTCCTGCTGCCCTTCCGCTCCTTTGATGGGGCTCTCGGGCCCTTGCCTCCCCCAGATGGTGTGGGTGGTGAAGTGGCCGCACATTGCTCCTTGGGGGCAGCCCTGTCGGTCCTCGCACGGCGGTCCTTGGTTTTGTGGGTCCTCTTGCCGGGGGGGGGGCTGGACGTGTCCTTGCTGCAGCTCGATGTGTCACTGCTGGCAAAGGGTGGGCTCCAGAACCCAGGCACAACAGTGACACCCGAAGCTGGGCTGGTGGTGGCTGCGGTGCTCTTGGGACTCTTTGAAGATGGATGGGGGAGGTCATCGGGGGGAAAGAGGTTAAGGTTAGCCAGGAAAAGTTTTTTAGGGCCAAGGTAAAGGGTAGGAGAAGTGGAGATGGAAGTGGAGGTAGAGGAGGTGGTTGTAGGAGAGTCAGGTGTGCTGTCATTGGGTGAAGGTGCTGGTGCTGTAGGCTGTCGTGAGGTGGATGGCTGTTGGGTGGGTGGCTGCCTGCGTTTGTGTGTCTTGGAAGAGGGGGTGACAGACACAGTGGGAGAGGACACAGGGGACGTGTACATGGCAGTGGGGGTGGTGACTGCACGAGTGTGGACTGTACTGGAGGGTGAGGTGGTGATGGAAGCACTGGCTGATGTTGGGGTGCATGCAGGTGTGAGTGTAGACGTCACAGGGAGGGAGGAGGGAGACGAGGAGGAGGGGGACACAGGGGTGGCAGTGGCTGTTGGCATGTCTGCATCTGGGTGTTGCTCGGGTGAGTGTTTGCGGGATCTGTGGTGCTTGTGTTTGGATGAGCTGCTCTTGGGTGTTGAGGTGTGTGCAGGCTGGTCTGATGGTGTGGATGGGATAGGCTGAGGAACAGGAGACAGAGACAGGCTGGAGGCAGTCAGAAGAGGGAGGCTGGAAACAGGGACAATGGCTGCCGTTAGTGCTGAGGCCAGAGCAGTGAACGCTCGTTGATGGGCAGCCTGACCCGAATGAATGCCCTCCAGGTACGCATTGCTCTGTTGCACCTCCCTTTGCACACCCTGGATGGCATTCAAAAGGGTCGTCTGCCCAACAATGAGCGCCCTTACCAGGTCAATGAGCTCCGCACTGAGGGCAGCAGGGACAACAGGGGCAGGGGCTGAGGTGCCTGGGGCGAAGGAGACGCGCGCCTTCCTGGGCGAACCGGCACGGAGCGAAGACTGAGGGGCTGCTGGGAGGGCGGGGCTGGTGCGCTGGGTGGCGGCTGTACCTGTAGAGGCGGGGGGCACGGATGTTGCCGCCACCCCTAGGGAGCTCCCATCCGAGGACGTGTCGCTTTCGCTGCTCTCACCAGCGGTCCCCGTCGTGGTGCTCCCCTCGCCCTCCGGATCACTGGTGCCCTCGGTGTCTGTTCCTGGGCCCACCGGGGCCTTGTGTCCTGCAGCTCCCTCGTGCTCTGATGCCATATCTCCTCCGCCTGATGATGCTAATGCACACATGCACAAGAAGATGAAGAGAAAGGGTGGGGGGAGAAAAAAGAAGACCAGGTTGAGTGCATGCAATGTCAACACCGTTGGCGGAGAGGACAGACACAGGTGCCTAATGCACTAAGCCGCGCATTCGGGGTACACTACTCAGTACTACTGACTAAGACAACAGGCCAAGAGACGTCAAACGCGCACATGGGAGATGCTGGACCTTCAATGGCTGTACTTGTCACCCTACCGAGGTGGGGGCCGGGGGCACAGGGCCATGTCTAAGGGAGAGGACTACACTACAGAAAGCGCCCTGGTCTAATGTCACCCACAGCCCTCCTCCCCCACCCAGACGCCTCTACTGCGCAGAAAGATAGGAGAATGTGCTGATACTCACCCCCTTGTGTCTGCTGTGATGTCTTAAAGCGCCCATCCAATTCAGGGTAGGCCACCGCCAGGATCCGGGACATCAGGGGGGTCATGGTGCGACTGGCACCCCTCCTAGGTTGGGAGGCCATCCCCAGCAGTGTTTCTGCGGTCTTCCTTGTTCCGCGGCGGATGTCCTCCCACCTCTTGCGGCAGTGGGTGCCCCGTCTGTTGTGGACCCCCAAGGTCCGGACTTCCTTGGCGATGGCACGCCAAATGTCGATCTTCTGATGGGCGCTGACCTATTAGACATGTACAGGGTGGAAAGGAGGAACTCATCAATGACCTGCATGTTAGATGTAATTGGCCCCCCCCACCCACTTTGCCATATGGCACATGCTCTCATCTGTCGGGCGTTGCACTCCTCATTCGCCCCCCACCCCACCAACTTACATCCACCCCATCCACACAGGCATAGCCCATTCCATTAGCACCCGGTGTACTCACTTGTTGGTCTGGAGGACCGTAGAGTAGCGCATACTGGGGGAGGACCCCATCCACGAGCTTGTCCAACTCTTCAGACGTGAAGGCAGGGGCCCTTTCCCCAGGCGCAGCAGCCATTGTATCTTCCAGACCGAGGTCACAGCAGCACTTGCAGTATAGGTCCTCTCCTGTGGATGATCAGGTCTCGAGTGATTAAGCAGATAGAAAATGGCGGTCACGTCCGCGGCGGTGCGTACCGCGGCGGTGCGTACCGCGACCGCCAGCGCACTTCGTTATTGGCTGCTGAAACCCATAGGCTTCAATGTTAACCAATGCGGCTTTGCACCGCGGTCTGCGACCGCCTACCGCCACGGTGTGCCCCGCCAGCGCATTGACCTCACATCCCATTGTCCCACTACACAGGTCAGGCAGCCGCCATTTCAAGGGCCCACATGGCTTAATTTTGACTGCGACACACAGGCCTAGGCCTTGCATTGCCACACATACACGCCTTTCAACCTATTGCCATTCTTTAACTGTGCAAGCTGTCTGTACGTACCTGTGTTTTGGCTGACTCTGTGCTCCATGTTGTCCTTCCTAGGCACCGTCCGCTGGGACTTGCGATGAGAAGGAGGAATCCTCGCGTGTACCGACCGCTGGTGGACCTGTCGACAATGGAAGAACGCCATATAATACTTCGATACAGACTTGACCGTGCCACTATCCATGAACTGTGTGCCCAGCTGGAGCCAGCCCTGATGTCCCCCATCCGCCAACCCACAGGGATTCCCCCTCTGGTGCAGGTTTTGTCAGTCCTCCATTTTTTGGCCAGTGGGTCATTCCAGACCACAGTGGCCATGTCATCTGGAATGTCTCAGCCTATGTTTTCTAAGATTTTGAGCAGAGTGTTGTCTGCCCTGATGAAATTCATGCTGAGCTACATCATTTTCCCCGAGGAGGGTGACTTGCCTACAGTGAAGGGTGATTTCTATGCCCTTGGACACATCCCCAACATCATTGGTGCCATTGATGGGACCCATGTGGCTTTGGTACCCCCAAAAGACGATGAGCAGGTGTTCCAAAACAGAAAAAATTATCATTCGATGAATGTCCAGGTGGTCTGTTTGGCTGACCAGTACATCTCCCATGTAAATGCCAAGTTCCCTGGGTCAGTGCATGACGCGTATGTGATGCGAAATAGCAGCATCCCCTATGTGATGGAGCAGCTACAGAGACAACGTGTGTGGCTAATAGGTGACTCTGGTTACCCCAACCTGCCGTGGCTACTGACCCCAGTAAGGAATCCCCGGACAAGGGCAGAGGAACGCTACAATGAGGCCCATGGGCGTACTAGGAGGGTGATTGAGCGAACCGTTGGACTCCTGAAGGCCAGGTTTAGGTGCCTGCATATGACTGGTGGATCCCTAATGTACTCACCAAAGAAGGTGTGCCATATCATCGTGGCCTGCTGTATGCTTCACAACCTGGCTTTGCGACGCCAGGTGCCTTTCCTGCAGGAGGATGGTCCAGATGGTGGTGTTGTAGAAGCCGTGGAGCCTGTGGAGAGTGAAGAGGAGGAAGACTCAGAGGACGACACAGACAATAGGGATAGAGTGATACAACAGTATTTCCAGTGACACCCAGGTAAGAATCACCCACGCCATTTCCCAATTGCTTCTAGCCTCCTGCATCTGTACTTTCTGTAGTTCCCCACAGATGTTTTTCAGTAATTTTTGCCTTTCCCTTCCCTTCTCAGTGCTGTCTGACTCAGTACCTGACTTCTGCTCGGTTAGCCCATGAAATACAGCGTATTGACATTGGTATGTTGTCATGACTAATTGACAGAACAGAAATTGAACAGTGATATGTAATACATTTGTTAATAAGACAGCATGACTCAAAACAGATTATTGTGCAAAATGTGATTTATTTACAGTGCTAGATATCGGTAGATGTGATTCTAAGGGTGATGGGTGGGGGTGGAGGAATATCCATGGCAGAGTCCAGTTCTCAGTCTCACAGGTGCATTGTTCTTTTGCCTGGGGAAGGATGGAGCATAGGCAGTTCATGTTTGGACAGGCTGGCAATGTGGGACAGTGGGAAGAGTTCAGGGGGTATGTCCTGCTGGCGGGGGTCTTGACATCCTACTCTGTCTTTTTCTTTGGTCTCAGGCTCCTCTTACGGGGTGGTTGTTCTTCAGCAGGAGGTGGGGTTCTGGGGGGCTGTCGAGGTGTTGGGACCTCCTGTCCACTAGCGCCGGCGGAGGTGGTAGGCTGTTCCTGGTCCGGCCTAGTGACAGGGGCCCTGTGAGGTGCACCATGGTCCCGCAACGCGTCCTCTATCCTGTGGAGGGCCAGGACGATGGTCCCCATTGCGGTCCTGATGATTCTCAGCTCCTCCCTGAACCCCATGTAGCGTTCTTCCTGCTGTGCCTGGACCTCAGTGAACCTGGCCAGTACCGTCGCCATCGTTTCTTGGGAGTGGTGGTAGGCTGCCATGATGGTGGTGAGGGCCTCTTGGAGAGTGGGTTCCCTGGGCCTCTCCTCCCCCCCCTGTCGCACAGCAGCCCTCCGAGCTGCCCGGTTTCCCCCGGCCTCTGTCCCCTGGCCGGTGTGCCCGCTCCCACTGCCCCCAGGTCCCTGTTGTTGTTGGGGTGTTGGGTTAGCCTGGGTGCCCTGTAGTGGCGGACACACCGCTGATTGAGCTGTCCTAGAGACAGAGGCATGGGCCCGCTGGGTGGGAGCTGTGCTGGTGTCGGCAGAGGGGGTCGGGTCTGGTGTGGCCTGTAGCTGCCTGAGGGGAACCGACTGCCCAGAGGTCCCCGATGGTCCGGGCTGGTCATCAGATTCACTGTCGACAGAGCTGCTATCCTCAGTGTGGGCCTGTTCCGGTGGTGGGATGGACAGTTCTGGACCCTCCTGGCTGGTGTGTTGTCGTTCGGGTCCTGCATGGGGTAAGAGAGTTTGGTTATTGTTTCTGTGTGTGCAATAGCGTGCGTGTTATGGGTGCCCTTGTTCCCCAGTGCAGGCATTCCCTTGAGGGAGGTGTTGTGAGGGTATTTAGTGGGGGGGAGGGGTTAGTGCAGTGGTCATGCATAGGTGATGGGTGCCCATGAATTGTGTTATCATGCAGGAGTTGGTGTTGGGATGGGTGGGTTGTGCTGGTGAGACATTGTCAGGGAGGATATGTGCTGGGGGGTTGGGGGTGAGGGTGTGGGTTGGCATGCTGGTGGGGTGGGGAGGATATAGTAGTTGAGATTGGACTTACCAGAGTCCATTCCTCCGGCTACTCCAGCGAGGCCCTGAGGATGCAGGATGTTCAAGACCTCTTGCTCCCACGATGTAAATTCGGGAGGGGTGGGTGGGGGTCCGCCGCCAGTCTTCTGGACCGCGATGTTGTGCCTGGAGACCATCGATCGGACCTTCCCCCGTAGGTCGTTCCATCTTTTGCGGATGTCCTCCCTATTCCTGGGATGCTGTCCCACCGCGTTGACCCTGTCCACGATCCGCTGCCATAGCTCCGCCTTCCTGGCTATACTGGTGTGCTGCACCTGCGAGCCGAAGAGCTGGGGTTCCACTCTTAGGATTTCCTCCACCATGACCCGGAGTTCTTGGTCCGAAAAGCGTGGGTGCCTTTGGGGTGCCATGGGGTGGTGTGGGTGAGGTGTGGGGTGGTGTATGTGATGATGAGTATGTTGGTGTGTGGTCCTTTGTGCTACTATGTGGTGTGTGTGATGGTGTAGTGTGCCTCAGTGTGTCTTGCTATGGATTGTCTGCTGTGTCTCTCTCTCCTTCTCTCAGTAATTATGGTCGCAGGGGTTTGTGGGTGATGTGGGTGTGTGTTTTATAGTTGGTTGATTGTGTGGGAGTGGTGTGTGTATGTGTATCAGGTGTGTGTATTTCAAATTGTCCAATGTGGCTGTGTTTTGGTGATGTGTGTGTATTCTGACCGCGGCGGTGTGTAGCGCCAATGGAATACCGCGTTTGAATGACCGCCGTGTGGATTCGTGGGTCGTAATGGCATGGGCGTATTTCTGTTGGCGTGACGGTGGAGGTTTGGTCATCTCCAGTTTATCGCTGCCCGCCGATGTGGCGGGCTGCAGTGGAGGACGGATTTTTGGAGGTTTGGCCGTTGTGGATCAGAATGACCGCGGCGGTTGACCGCGGCCGCGGCGGTGTTATGGCGGTTTTATGACCGGCGGTAAGGGCATTTTACCGCCGAGGTCAGAATCACCCCCTTAGTCTCTTTTCTGAAGATTTTCTTCAGCGGGACGAACCTGCCTGTCCAATCTGAGCTCCTGGAACTCTTCTCCGGATACGCGTCACGGGAGCCCTCGGTGGAGATTATTACCTTCGGACTTAATCGTTTTTTCAAGGTGAAAATCCTTCAACCGGGGCAAACCTGGATCTTGATCCGACGTCCCTGGAGCCCTCCCCGGATACGCTGGCTGGGTGGTCCCGGTCAACTTTCTACGTTCAGACTTAGGGGGTGATTCTAACTTCGGCTGTCGGCAGAGGCCGCCCGCCGAAGTTCCCCCACCAAAATACCGCTCCGCGGTCGAAAGACCGCTGAGGGTATTTTGGGATTTGCCCTGGGCTGGCGGGCGGCAGCCAAAAGGCCACCTGCCAGCCCAGGGCAAATCAACCTTCCCACGAGGACGCCGGCTCAGAATTGAGCCGGTGTAGTGGGAAGGTGCGACGGGTGCAGTGGCACCCGTCGCGTATTTCAGTGTCTGCATAGCAGACACTGAAATACTTTGTGGGGCCCTCTTACGGGGGCCCCTGCAGTGCCCATGCCATTGGCATGGGCACTGCAGGGGCCCCCAGGGGCCCCGCGGCACCCCTTACCGCCATCCTGTTCCTGGCGGGAGTCCCGCCAGGAACAGGATGGCGGTAGGGGGTGTCAGAATCCCCATGGCGGCGGAGCGCGCTCCGCCGCCATGGAGGATTCTGCAGGGCAGCGGGAAACCGGCGGGAGACCGCCGGTTTCCCGCATCTGACCGCGGCCGAACCGCCGCGGTCAGAATGCCCTGCGGGGCACCGCCGGTCTGTCGGCGGTGCTCCCGCCGACCCTGGCCCCGGCGGTCTCAGACCGCCGGGGTCAGAATGACCCCCTTAGTCTCTTTTTTGGAGATTTTCTTCACCGGGACGAACCTGCAAATCAGGTTGAGGCAAGCTGGCTAGAGTTGCTGCGGTGGGTCGGTCCCTCTATGGAGCTTTTTTTCAAAAGTTCTCCAAACTTCTGGATCTTCTCCCAGATGTTCCTTTAAGGTTCTTGTGGGGTCCACAACTCACCCCAAGGGTCCAGAAGCTCTGAGATGATCCTTGGAGGTGTGGACTACAACTCCCAGAATGCACCTGGCACAAACTCCTTTTTGGCCACTGGGCAGTGGTCAGCTGGTTGATTTCTTCAGGAGTTGGTGCAGGGGATTCTGGTTAGCAATTTCTCACCTGTAGCAAACAGGGAGTCCCTCCTTGAACCAGTTGAAGCCAGGCAAAGTCCTTCTTGTGGTGAAGCCCAAGTGTGCAGCCGGTGCAGTCCTTCAGAGTGCAGGTTCCAGGTGCAGGCCAGGGGTCCAGCAGGACAGTCCTTCTTCTTTTGTAGTTCTTCCTGGTAGGGATGTGGTAGGGGACTGAGGTGTGGGTGCAGGTCTGGGAAGTGTGGCAAAAATCAATACCAGGAGGCAACATTCTTCAAAAATCCATCATGGCTGAAAATAATTTTTGGAGGTTACATCTGGCTGAGCCCACCCACTGGTGTGGCTAAAAATCATAAACACACCCCTCTCCTGCCCTCTCCTAATCTAATCAAGGGGGCACCTAGTTGTCTGGGGTTGCAGGATGTGGGGGTGTTGCTGGGTTGCTCCAAATGTCCTTCTCTGCCTTTGAAGACCAGTTTGGCAGCCCTCCCCCTTCCTGCCTCACCATCTGCTGAGGGGATATTCCCTCCCACAGGCACATCTCTTTGTGTGATGCCAGGACACTTCACACCTCATCAAGGCAGCCTGGCCAGGCGGCCAGAGGCTGGCCAATCAGAGCACAGCAGCAAAAACAATGCAGAGCTGAAATTGGCAACTTTTCAGGTAAAGTTTAAAACTCTTTACCTGAACAAGTTATATTAAATCCAACAACTGGAAGTTGTGGTATTTATTATAACAATTAATTTGATACCAAACTCTTTGTATCTGTCATTTAAGGGGACTTTTAAAATAAAGTCTCACCATTCTAGCCTATGAAGTCTATTCACTACAATGAGGGAAAAACAAATTTGGCTGTTTTTACCTCACCAGGGCTTATAAAACTACCTTTATAAGGTCCCTGCTTATAGCTACATGGCACCTAGCCCTAGGGGCACATAGGGCACACCTTAGGGGTGACTCATATGTAAAAATAAGGTCGTTTAAGACTTTGGAACTACTTTTAATTCCAAAGTCGAATTTGCATATAACTTTAATTTAAAAGCAGCCAGCAAGGCAGGCCTGCCTTTAAAATGACACTGGGCACCTCAGCAGTGCACCTATGGGGGCACTACCTATGCTGGGATCCCTAAACCTCCATGCCCTACCATATACTAGGGACTTATAGGTAGTTTGACTTAGCCAATTTTAATTAGCCTAACTTTCATATTGATTTTACACAGAGCACAGGCCCTGGGACTGGTCAGCAGTACCCAGGGCACCATCAGAGTCAGGAAAACACCAGCCAAAAGTGGTAAATGGGGGCAAAAAGTTAGGGGGCCTCTGCAGTCAGCCCCGTTTTCTCACAACTGGTAATGCAGCCCTCACAGAAAGTGGCTTTGGATGTCTCTCATGGATACACACGATGAGACGAATACACTCCATGATTTTGTATGCTCACTACTGAAGGAGCATGTTTGCCAACACATGATAGTTAGGGCCACTGCATGTGTGCAGATATGTGTGTATCACTCACTGGAGACCCAGGGTATGTACATGTTTGTAGTGGTATGTAGGATGCAGTATCATCATGTCTGAGAGGCTTTACTTTCTGATGTACTCTTACACATAGTATTTGTCTTTGGAATTGTTGTACAGTGCACAGACATTGAGCACATTTCTCCCTTTCGTGCCTTACAGGTGGACAGGCACCCTACAGTGTTGGCGAGGTGGCTCGATTCCAGGACCCAGACAATCCCAGTAAGTGTTGATATGTCTGTTATGTGTTGTGTTTGCTGGTGATGTGTGATGGACTCCTGTGTTTTGGACACAGAGCAAGGTGTGATGCGCTGGCCAATCAGTTGTTTTGTTCCATGAGTGGAATATCACTTTTATTACCATCTTTAAGTTGGCCAATCCTTATCCTATTGTCATATTTTGGTATTCTAGGTCAGTCCTGTAGGCACTGCAATGTGAATAGGGATGAGTCATGTGGATAAAACTTGATTTAGAAAAAGTCGCAATGGACCATATTAGTGAATTAGTCAGCCAGTCAGACCCAAATTCTCTCAGAATGGGGATGCCAAATGCTTACCCACAGACTTCTGCTTCCCTATTCACTAATGTACTTATTGAACTATAGGTTAAACTTCCTAGCAGCATGTAGCTCCACATGTAGTGCTACGAGTATGTGGCACTTGAGTGCAGTGGCCTAGGTGTGCATGCAACTCATGGCCAGGGTTGTTCTTGCATCTCTGTGTTTGTTGTAAGTCATGGCTTACTGGTAGTAAATGATGTGGACAAAGGTCTGCTTTTCCAAACATGAGTGTCGATGGGATTGGTCAAGGGTTAGCTGTCTCCTATTTGGAGATCCTCCTTACCTGTGGTGTGTGTGCTGGGCCAAACTCATGTCCAGCTTTCCTACACTTTCTGGGTGTCCTTGTGGTTAGAATGTATTTGTTTTTAGTCCACCCTGCCCCTCCGACACAGGCATAGGTTTGTGAATAGTGTACCTAGGACTGATGATACAAGTTTGGTACACAGACATGTAAATCAGTGAATCACTTGTCTGAACCTAGTATACACACTCATGTTTAGCACATGCTTACTATACTGGCAAGTCCATTTACAACTCGCAGTTCATGTGGCCCTAGATTTCCATCCCGTACAATGACATTTGTAGCCCTGGCAGTGGTGGAGGATGTGCAGCATGATTGTTAGCTGACAACTGGCAGAACTATGATGCCAAAATCATGCCTGTTGTTACCCATCTTGTAGGGTTTGGATGTGCTATTTGTGATAGGACCTTTGTAGGCTGGCTTGCCATGTACTCCCTCAGGGACAATCAATGATCTGTATGATGATATGAGCTGTTATAAGCACAATAAATGTATTGTCTGAATTACTTCTTGTGCCATTTCACACAATGCAGTATCTAATGATAGATTTTCTATTTGTCTTAACAGCTGCAAATATGACACCCATCCAGGTCAGGGAGTTTCAACGGCGGGCAATGAGATACCGCCACATCCTTTATGTCGAGTCTGGGTACTGAAAAATGGCCTGCAGATATCGCCATGAACGAACCTCCTATGCCTGGAGGGCATTTCCACAAAGTGGACCTTCTTTGCTTACCTAAACCACCACCAGTACCACCACCACTACCACACAGGTGGCACCACCAGCAGCTGGGACCATTGCGGGACCATCCACAGCAACTGATCCTGGCCCAAGCACAGCACCACCTGCAGGGCAGCCCACAGCCATGGCACTACAAGGCCCCATACTTCCTCAGCTGGCACTCAGACCACCCCTGCAGCAGCCATTGACCCTGCTGCTTTTGGACAAATGCAGCAAAAATTGGACCGTGTCCTTAGGAAGATGAGCCGACTGCGGCAGGAGGTGCAACAGGTCAACCGGCAGGTGCGTTCGATCAAGCGGACCCTCCGAAGGGGCAACCTGTATACAATAAGACGGACATGATTCCCTCCCCTCCCTCATCTTTTCTGGTTCTTATACTTTGTGGGTTTAGGGGGTTTAGTGTTAGGTTAATATAGGCTGCTAGTTTAGTTAGTGGTAGTGGGTGGGGGTCCTAAATATTTCTAATGTTTTTTTTCAAGTGTGTGGGTGGGTGGGTGGGTGGGGGAACAATGTTGGGGTTCTTGTGTTTTTACAAAAAAATAAAAAAATAAAATAGATATTTGTTTAGTATAGGAAAGTGTGTGTTTAGGTTAGTATCTGTGGTCCTCCATGTGTCCCGTCTCATAAGGTAGAGTAGATTAGGTTGGTAAGGCTTTTCCCCGAGTTTTCACTTCTGTTTTTACTGTTTAGGTAACCGTTCACAGTATGTGTCACATGCTTGTAGATCAGGGCCTTGGCATGGTTGTACAGTGTCTCTTTTGTATTACATTTTGTGTCCTATGCTGCACACAAATCCCAACTGCTGAGCTGTAACATTGGCAGCTACCCCAAAGCTACTTAGCTAAGATTCCGCCATTCATTGCAACCACCAATCACAGTTACTATGGATCCCAAAGTGTTTTTTTTTCGTGATGTATGATTTCAATGTCACATACTGTGCTTCCAGATTTAGTATTGGGGACACTGTGTTATGTCTGACTGCAGTCTGATGTCCAAGGAAACCCTTATAAGGTGAGTGGTAGTATGCTCTCTTGTAGTATAGTGTACATAACTCATATAGGTCATTTGTTACACTGTTCAGCATGATTACTTATTTGGATGTAAACTCATACACCTCCATTCATGCAGTTTGGTATGTGTTAGCTTATATTTGTGGGCAATGTTACATACCATATTTTTACATTGAAGCAACATTTTGAAGGCACTATTTTCTGGTTTTGACATCCCTTGAGGAAGCGTTAATCTGTCCAACACAGCATTATGGTGTATAGTTTCTCTTTTCCTCAGAAATTACCCTCAGGAAGGGCAGAGTATGGTAGAATCCAGGCCACTTTGCATTGTTATCAGGCCACATTATTTCAGGACAGTTATATTGACAATCTATGATAATTGACAGGAGGCAAAATTCACTGATCTACTGCACGGTTGATGTGTCACATTACACAGAGACACAGTGGTTGTGTAAGTGCTATTTATTGAAAAGTGCTGTAGTGCTATATGTACATTGTCCATGATTGTGAGTCCATTATAGTGGCATCTTCCATTGTGATCCTACACAAGTGCAAAAGGACATGCCATTGGACATGCTGGGGTGAAGTGTCAGACAGTGCAGAGGGACAGGACTTGCCAATGAGTTAGTGAGAGACATTCACTGGGCAGGCTGACAAGATAAACAGTGGTTTGCGGAACAGTGCTTGAGTACAGTTGTTGCAAGACTGCCATGTTACAAAGCGCAGGACCTTGGTAATAGGTGGCGATGTGGGAGAGACTAGTGCTACTGGGTTCTTTTACGTGTGAAGGTGATCTGTTCCAGGTCTTCATCTTCTGATGTGTGTGTTGCCTCCTCTGCCCTTGTTGGTGGTGGTTGTGAAGGGGCAACACACACCTCAGTGTGTGTAGACGTAGAGTCAGACATCCCGGTAGCTGCTACCTGTGGGGGTCTTAAGGGCAGTACTGCTGCAAGGAGGATCTGCTGGTTCTTCAGAATAGCAGCCACATCACGATGTTAGGCAGCCAGGTCGGCCGTGAGGGATTAAATGTTGCGTTCGTGCACGCGTTGACAGGATTGCTGTTGTAGGTGTTGGGTCAACTGTATTACAGCTGTGCTGATTTCCTTCAGCCTTTTTTCTACTTCCTGCAAGATAGTTGTTCGCCCTTGCATAGCTGCTGCCTGTTCTTCAGTTGACATCATGCATGAACGCACCCCCTCTAGGCTGGCTGCCATATTTTGCATCCCCACCCACACCTCCTTGGCCAGCTTCTGCTATACTCAGACTGCAGTTCCCTCAAAGCTGGTGCCTGCCGTCAGAGTCCTCAGCAGTATTGGAGCTGGCAGGTCTTACAATTGGGGTGGTGGGTGGATCCTCTGCGATGGCTGCTGTATCTTTGCTCCTCCTTGTGACTAAAGGTGGGGTCTTGAGGGTTCCAAGGACCTCTTGGAGGGTCTGGTGGCTGATGTTTGTCAGCTCGTCATCCATGTCATTAGGGTAGTCCTGGACAGACATATCTGCAGGAGATCCATCGTCCTCTGCAATGAAATACAGTACAATTAGTGTGTCTGTGTTGTGAGTGGCATTTGTGATGTGAGATGCTTGCCTTGTGATGATTTTCACATCGTGATCTTGTTTCCTGTTCATTGCTCCAGTCTTTCAGAAGGGCATTCTCCCAGGCCTATGCCCCACCTGCATGTCACATGTATTGTGGTCAGTTTGTGGACTTGTCAGCATCATCTCCTCTAGGTGTTGGTTCTGGCCAAATAGTGAATTGCCACCTTCTTGTCCTACTCAACCCTCCCCCTACTTCCATTCTCATGGTGAGGCCTTTCACTGGCTGTGGGTGCTCTGATGGCACTAGCAGCACACTTAACAATCTGGACCTGCCCCAGTCTCTGATCTTTCACATCCGCATATATGTAGTTGAAATGTAGCGTATACTATGTATAGCATTGTTATGGCACAATATGGATGTCAGCATTGGTAATGTGTACTTCTGATGTTGGGGAATGTGTGGTACATTGGATTGCCCTGATAGTCGTAGCAGTGTCCTATTTCCTCCTCTGACTGTGCAGGTGTATTTCAGTGACCAGTTACATGTGTTCTCCCCCTCAATGCTGTTGTCTGAGCAGTATGACATTTGGGATGTTGCATTGGGACCCAGGCACAGGATGGACCCTGACATATGCAGCATGGGTGTGACATTGCTGCTGTGTACCTCCTAATGTGGATGACATTGGCTGATGTTTGCGGCAACTATGGACATTCACATTTGACAGGACTGGAACTTTTGTCTTGATTTCAGGGGATTGTTAACGTTGTCATCCTAAACCCTCTAATTTAGGTGTGTATGATCCATGGGGACGTTACTGCCATTGGCTACTTGACCAGCACACACAGCAGAGGTGGTAGTGGCAACTGTTGTCAATGTTACATTCCAGTTGTCGGTATGGCTAGAGGTTGTTAATTGGGCCCTAGTTAAGGTAGGGAGTATAGTGGCTGACGTGTGATGGGATGTCAGTTTGACGTTGTGCCCTTCCCTCCTGGCGTGGCTTTACCTTTGCAACATCATTGGCATGGCAGCATACCCCATGGAAAGGTTGTTAATGTTGTGTAGTGGTGTGCCCCAGGTTTCCTCTGAAGGGGCCATGCCCCCCTGCCGTGCCCATTTACCCATGCCGCTCCATGTATATGATGACTTACATGCATTGTGTAGTAAGTATTCCCCCACCGCTGGCAGTTAACATTAGTGCATTTTAATACCCCATGCGACTTACCCTGCATGTGTGTTGTCTGCGCTGTCCTGTCCTTGGATCCCTGTGACGATCTCCTCAGGGATGACGGCTGCGACCATCTCCTCCATGTGGTCCAGGACCTGCTGCGGTGCTAGACTTCCACCTCTAGTCTGCAGTGCTGCCTTACTGTTCCTGGCCATCTTTTCCTTGGTCCTGCGCTTGCAGTCATGCCAGCGTTTCTTGCACTCGATGACTGTTCTGCGTACTTCTGCCATACTGTTAATCTTGTCAACAATTTGTTGCCATTTTGCCTCTCTCCTACTGATTGGCAACTTTGATGTGACAAACAGTTGGTACTGGTGTTCCATCACCTCTTTAACCAGAATTTCCTGCTCCTCTGCACTGAAGCGACACTTTCTTTTCTTCTTCTCCCTGCCCTGGGTCTTGTGTGGGTCCTCCTGGCTGGCTCCTGGTCTGTTGTCATCTTCCTGGGGTCTGTACAGTCATCTGGGATCCATTTTGGCTCTCCTCTGCACAAATGGCTGTGTTTGCGGCCAGTTTTGACGCTATTGCGTCAAAAAACGCTGCATATCCGGTTTGCGGTGACGTAAATCGGCTCACAGTAATTTCTGCCTCGTTAACGTAATCTTTCTTTACTACGTGACGCTGTGGTGTGCATCAAAGAAAATGACTCACACCTGTGGTTTGCGCTGCCGTGCATCAAAGTATACATTTGACGCACGCACAGAAATGGCGTTAACCGGCGGTAATATTTTTGACACAAAACTGCGTTGGTGCAGTTTTGCATCAAAAAGTATAAATATGGGCCTTTATGTGTTGTAACTTACCAGACTCCACTCCCACAGGTATTCCTGTGAAGTCCTCTGGATGCAGGATGGCCAAGACCTTCTCCTTCAAGGGAAAGAAATGTAATTGGCCACTGTGAGGGCCACCAGCAGTCTTCTTGGCCTACAGCTGGTGCCTGGAGAACAGGGAAAACACCTGGCCCCTGAGGTCATTCTACCTCTTCCTCATGACCTCCTTTGTGTGAAGGGTGGTGCCTACAGCATTCAATCTTTCAATGATCCTGTCCCATATTTCCATTTTACTACTGTGAGGAGTATGTTGGATGTGTTCTCCAAACACTTGTGGCTCTACTCTTATGATTTAATCCACCATGAGTCTTAACTCATCTTCGCAACAATGTGGATTTTTAGAAAGTGAAATGGTGGGGAGAAAAATGGGTGACAGTGACTTACTGAACAGGGGAAGTGCAAAAGGGTGTAAAAGGTCCAAAGTGTGTGCAGAGAGTTCCATGGAGTGGTGAAAAAAATACGGATGTCTGCAATATGGAAAAATGTTGATAAGTTTTCTTCCCCAAGTAGTGGAAATGCAAAGGATTGTGGTTTGTGTATTTTATAGATCAATTTGCAGATGTGTCCCCTGTGGCAATGTGTATCAGCTGTGTTGTTTTCAAATTCATTCAATGTGCAGTTGTCTATTACCTGCTGAACACAAACCACCGTGGTTCAGACCACCATTGGCTGACCACCATGAAGGGACCACAACGGTGACTATGTGCTTATAATATGCTCTGTGGTTGTTTGCAGTGCTGATGGCATTGGTCAGACCGCCTATTTCCAGGCCGGCACACCACTAGCAGTCTGCCATTTTTGCTTGGTGGTCGGAGGTCCTGCCTATGTAGCTTGTAACAGGCCGGTCTAAAAGACCGCCAAAATATCGCTCTTTTCAAGGCTGCGAGCATGGCAGTCTCGGGGTCTGATTGTCCATCTGATAATGAGGCCCACAGTGTCTCTTCCACTCTGTTACTCAGTAGGACTGCAAACTAATATGTCATTTACATTTTGTAGCAGAGTGCTGTCACATTGAAAACTTGACAAATCACTTTTTATTGCTCTGTTGAACACACTGGAGGACTAAATTACCCCTGGGGAAAACAAGATTACAAATACTGAGTCCTGCAATATGAGAAAGCTGTCAGATAGTGGCTATCTGGATGGGGAGGAATGATGAAGAAGGCATTCTTGGTATCAATAACAAACTTATCTGACAGCCTGTGGGATATTTATCAAGATGATGGAGGGGTCAGGAACAATTGGGAATTCTGGTAAAACAATATTGCTCAAAGAGGGCAGGTCTTGAATTATGTGCCAAGTATTGCCCTTAGCTTTCTTAGCTGGGTAATAGGGGTGTTACAAGATGACACTCTCAGGTGAATTACTCCCTGTTCCAGTAATGCCTGTATAGTGGAGGCAATGCCCTCATCTGTCTTTTTGCACAAAGGATATTGTTTATTCTGGGTAAGATGGCACCTCTCTTCAATGTAATCCGGAATGGTGCTGCAGTGTAGATGAGGCTGACATCATGAGAACCCTTAGTCCACAAGGCATCTGGCAACTGTGACCTATCGGCTTCTTTTACTGAGTCAAAGAGCTCTGCTTGCTGTGGGTGACTTTTAGCACAGACCTCAGTGGCATGTAATCCTGGAAAAGTATAATCCTGTTCTTGGGGCTGTCATTAAATAGCTTGTTGTTCAGTAGCTCCCTAATCATCTTTCCAGACTTGAGGAAGATGTCTCATGCCCACAAAATACCACTATGTTCGCTGGCTGCCAAGGCGCTATAGGTTGGTGTTAGTACCAAAGCCTCTATCTGCAATATTGCCTCCACTTCTGATGTCCAATTTTCTTGCATCACCTGCCCCATCTAACAACACTAAATCTGGCTCAAAATGGGGTGCCCCAGAGACCTTTTGTATCAAGGTATCAGTGACTGTCCAATCGCCGGGAGAACGAGATCTTAATACATCCCTCTTCTCCCCTGCAGGGAGATTACCATCCGTTTACGAGAAGTTTACATTCTGCTAGAGGATAACTTCCGTTAGGAAGAAAAGAGGTACCAGACTTAGAGACAGCATCTTTACAGTGGAAAGTGGAGGCGGAGTCAGGAGAGAACAGTGCTAAGTGATCGGAAGAAGAACAGACACTTGGGCATCTTTGGGGGTCGAGTGGACCCAGAGCTGGAGATGACGAAAAGGAAGCAACCTGAAAAAGAGCAGGAGACGACTCAGGAGGCCATTTTCTGTGGAGCTGCATCTTCCCACCACGCTTCAGGAGGAGCGTGGCTCCGTCAGGTGTGTGGTTGGGTGCGAGGACTGGGAAAGACACTTGAGGCTATCTGACCACCCCACTAGTTCTAACAAAGAGAAATCATGAGGTGAAGGGGCTGCTCTGTTTTGTCGGGGAACGGGCTGAGTATAAGACTTACTACCTTATTGGGGCAACATATATGTTTCTTTATATTCCACTTTTTCCTCCCATACCTAAAAGGGAAATAAACCTTCCTTTTTCCCCCACCTATTCCAACCCTTTGAGTTTCAGTGCACATTCATGGTGTTTATGGTGGTGGCATCAAACTAAGAAGGAGAAACAAAAGCTCATTAACACTTACTGTACTTCTCTCGAGGGAATGGCGGATGGACCTCCTCCTTGGAACCTAAAAGAGAGAAGAAAAAGAACAAGCATTAATCTTCATCTGATGTGTATGTTGAAATATCTTGAGAAGAATAAATATAAAAAGTGAAATCCCTAATTAGAGTGTGACTAATTCCTAAAAAGTGCTGCCAAAGCATCACACAGGGGCATGTAAGGGGGTGGTGGCATGCTGGGGATGGTGCTGTCTGGCATACTTCTGCCATTTACACAGATATTTCCTCATGTAAAGGTAGTCCTAATCTGGACCACCCTCGCCATTCAGAATGCATTTGCCACATCGTGTGGGTCAAAGGACCCCTCTTGTGGCCAAGGGCTCATTTGTGAAGCTTATCAGCCAGTCCAGTCTGCTAAGTTTTCTATAAACGGACAAAATGCAGAACAGAATGCCAATTATCCTCTCCTTCAGTGATGGTCTCACTGGGGGTGAGGCCTGTGCCGAGCAAATTTGCATGGGACTCGGTCTGGCTGGCCATGGGTGCTTTGGAATTTTAACTGCTCAAACTCCTTACCTTGGGCTTCCTGCTTCTAGGAAGCACATCTCGCTCCCTTGCATTAGTTGGGTTAGGCAGTCTCCATGTGCCCCTTGTGAAGTCTAAGTCAATAAGTGGTCTTTCTTGGAGACCACTTATTCTGTTCCCTTCCTCGAGATACAGGTTGTTTCATCATATCTACAGTTGTGTCCACATCCTGCATTCCCTGCATCCTTTGCTTTGGGGTGGACACTTGCTTCCTAATAACTGTACCTGAAGTGTCTCTTTTCTGAAGCAACCACAATGTTGCTGTTGAAATATGTGATTGGTCATCTCTATCCCGTGAGCTCTGCTCTTTGCTCTCCTCCTCTTGGGGAAAGGTGGGTTCTAGATGCAGTACGAACTGTACCTCTAATTGCTCTAAAAAATGAGTATCCCCTATTTTAGTTTGCTGTCTAGGAGTTGTTACCCTCTTTGGTTTTGATTTTTGTGTGGTTACCTTGAGGGTCACTGCAGGGGAGTGTGAAGGGGTTTCAGTTTCAGGGTTTTCGAATCCTACTGCGGCTATTTGCAACTGCACCAGTGGGTTGATGCTGGGCACTGTGGGTGCAGTGCTCGTAGGTACATATGGGGAGGGGGGAATATTTTCAAACTTCACAAAATAATCTTCATACCTCTATGGTAGCTTCTCTTTTCTTTAAATTGGCTCCAGCATATTTACTTCAGAGGTATGTGACAATATGCTCAACTGCTCTATCATTAAACATTCCTTCGTTTGGCCAAGGAAATGCATGCTTTTGATTGGCTTTAAACCACTCCTTGCTATACTTTTGTAATTTATTTTTGTCACTGGGGAATACCTTCTGCATATGTTCCAAGGGGGTCTCCATGTTTAGATGTTCTTAATTCTTTACTTTCTACCTCTTCTGCTACCAGATATAAATAATTTCAAAGTAGACTTAAACAACTTTTCTAAAGGGAAATAATGTTGTCTACTTTTGCTACTTTACCATCTTACAATAGACTTTCAGCTTTTATTTCTGTTCACCAAGTGTACAGGACTCATTACAGTACAAACGTTTTATTACACACAATGTACATTTGAATCAACAGTTTGCATATTTATACATCTTCACAACATCACACTGTGGCCACATTTCATTCAACTGCATGTGGTCGCCTTCAGTCACTCAACAAACCAAAATTATACTAGTTATGCAAGCACCTTTTCAATTGTGCAATGCATGCACACAATCCGTAAATAGAAAAATAAAAAGAAGCAAACTGCATGCGGTTCCCTTCTGGGCTCCTCTGACAAATTCACATATACATATACTTCAGTTGATTGTGCAACACACATACATAATCGTTCAACACCAAAAAAACAGATTGCATGCAGTGTCCTTCTGGCCTTCTATGACAAATTCACAAATACATATATTTCCATTGATTATGCAACACATGTACACAATGATTCAACAATGAAAAAACAAATCACATGCAACACATTTATGGCTTTCTCTAACAAATTCACAAATACATATATTTCTGTTGATTGTGCAACAAACATACACAATCCTTCAACAATAAAAAGCAAATTGCATGGGGTGCCCTTCTGGCCTTCTCTGACAAATTCATAAATACATACATTTTCCTTGATTATGCAATGCACATAAACAATCCTTGAAAAAAAATAAAAAAACATATCACATGCGGTGCCCTTCTGGTCTTCTCTGACAAATTCACAAATATATGTATTTCTTCTGATTGTGCAACACAAGTAAACAATCCCTCAAAAAAAAGAAAAATGCATGCAGTGCCCTTCTGGTCTTCTCTGACAAGTTCACAAATACATATATTTCTGTTGATTGTCCAATGCACATACACAATCCTTCAACAATAAAAAACACAAGTTATATGTGGCACCATTCTGGCCTTCTCTGACAAATTCACACATACATATGTTCCCACTGATTATGCAACACATGTACACAATCCTTCAACAATTAAAAAACAAATCACACGCGGCACCTTTCTGGCTTTCTCTGACAAATTCACAAATACATATATTTCCATTGATTGTGCATTACATGTACACAATCCTTCAACAACAAAAATACAAATTGCGTGCAGTGCCCTTCTGACCCTCTCTGACAAATTCACAAATACATAAATTGCCACTGCCTATGTAAAACACGTACACAATCCTTCAACAATAAAAAACAAATATATGAGTTACATTGCACTTTCTTCTGCATTTATTATTGCCAAGAGGAGTGTGCTTATGTAGAACGAGGATCGTGATTCGCTTTGTCCTCACCTTTATGGGGACGGCGGTCTTCAGAGCCTTCCCAATCCCCTGTGCACAGGCAGAACTTCAGCTAACCCGGCTTCAGCTCATCTCAATAAATGTGTGGACAGCCGTCAGATGGGGTGCAAAGAAACCTCATGGGGTGGCTTGTTAACTGTTACGGGGTGAACAAATACGCTCTCAAGATTAAAAAATGTCCACTCAGACTCTTCTTGGCAATCCGAAGACAGCATTTACAAACTGTTGTGACAGAGAGAAAAAGACTGCAGACTGCACCTCAGCCCTGCACAACATGCCTCTATGGTTTTTCTCAAATGACCGTTCACAGACAGGCCTTTTTGTACACATCAGTACAATACTTCATTACAGATGATTATTAGTCTGATAACTTGCAAGTTTACAGATTAAAGTGAAAAAACACTTGAAAACATGTGACCCCATAACCCTGAATTCCTAGGCTAAGTCATTACTAGCTTTTTATTATACGTTCGACAAAGGTTTATGACCTAGCATTCGTTGACATATAAATGCATACACGCTCTTTTGTAAATGTAATTTATTTGAAGCGTGTGATGTTAGCATTGTGTGTCCAGGACTTCTGAGTGTTCAGAATTTGGTTTCTTCTCTGCACACAAATCATGCACCTGTGTGCTTTGGGCTAGTTCAAATATGTACCCATTTTCTAATCAGTTTGCAATCTGTTTGTAGGCATGGAGAAGTTGCCAAGGAATCATATGCTGATGTTGTAAATACTTGCAGGTTGCTTAGATATAAGTTAGCCTATAACAGATGACCCTTTCATGTTCCTTATTCCACTCCATCCCTAAATGAACTTTCATCTTGCTCGTGTCAGTGTGGGGGTTAGCCCTAAACTTATTTTTGATTTTGAACAACGATGTAGTTTCTACTTGTGCTTTATGTTGCATGATGTTTTCACATTTCATATTTACAGTAGTGTGTTTGTTTTGTACATTACCTAAATCATGGGGGGATCACCATCATAGACAAAGACAACCTCAAATGCACAACTACAACAGGCTCAGACAACCGTTTCTTAGAACACAAGCACTTAAACCTACAGACTATCCACAGCCTCACCCTGAATGGCACACCGCTTACAGGTCACCCGGTCCACGAGGCAACTTCAGCCACCTCACCTCAGGTTTCATCCCGCCCCTAGCTCCAACTCCAAGGACTTGCTACTCCTCAGTGATTACTGTTTCCACCTGGAAGAGTCCTTCTGACAATCGCTCCACTGAACTCCTTGAGGCAATCTTTGGCTCTGACAATAACATCAGCTATCGTTCTACCTGCCACATCATTCATTTCAAAGTCTCCATACCACAAACCAAAGCTCCAATCAACATCAACCAACTAAGGCAGAACCAGAACAGAATAACGATAAGTTACTTGTAAATCACACTCAAAACAGACAAATCCAACACAATCAACAACCTAGATGAGGACATGACCAACTACAAACCAGTGGATCTCCATCTGCGCTGATGTTATGGCACTCCTCAAAACTCATTAACACAGCAGAACCGACAAATATGCCTCATGGTACATGGTAGAACTCGGGGACTCAAAAAGGTACTGCAAACAGCTAGAAAGGAAATGTAGAGCCAGCCAGAATGCTGACGCTAGAACAACCTAGAAGGCCACCCTTCAACACTACCACCACTACCTGGGAGGCACTAAAAGAAGATCCTTCATGGACTGGATTGAAATCAGCTCCAACAATGGCAAATAGATTTTTGCTGATATTAAGGAATTCACAACCTCAGAAGCCTTAGCCAACTCCATGAGCTCTTCCCGAGAGGTCTGTGACATCTCTACTTCTGCAATAGCAAAATGTAAAAGATCAACAGTGACTTAAAAAAAAAAACAATCCCTGATGACATCATCAGCCAGCTGCCCGCCCACAACTAGGATAGACACCTACCCAACTGGAGAACACTGATCTAGGAAGATCACTTCAGTCATGAAAGCATCCACTCCCAGACCCCCACACACCCATGTTCACTTCATATGTGCAACCTAGGAAGGACCTGTGTTAAGAAAATTCCTCATTCACATCTGCAACTCCACAATCTTCCACAAGGACTGGAAGCATGCTCCAGTCAGAGCACTCCTCAAAAACCCATCACTACGCCCCAACCAACCGAGCAACTACTACATAATTTCCCTTCTACCACACCAGCGAAGGTGATAGAGAAGGTAATCAACCAACAACTTACCAGCCACCTGGAACTCCACAATTTTCGTGACCACCCCTAATCCAGCTTTTGAAGCAACCACAGTATGGGGAGAGCACTAATCACTGTCACAAATGAACATCTGCACCCTACTGGACTGAGGAGAAGCCACCCTCCTCATACTGCTGGACCTCTCATCTGTGTCCGATACAGTGTCACAATCCAGCCTCATTAAAAGGCTACATGCAAACATCATCCAAGTTCTAGCCCTTGAATGAATATGCTACTTCCTCACAGGGAGACCACAAAATGTTAGACTCCCTCCCTATACATCAGAGCACAAGGACTTGATCTTTGGAACCCCTCAAAGATCATCCCTCAGCCCAATCCAATTCAATATTTACTGCATGCTACTCAACAATGACATGAGATCTTACAGCATCTCTCTCGTCATCCTCTCAATGTAAGACAAGTTCCCTACAGCCAGATTTGTTATCACCAAATGCATGATCTACATAACAGAATGGATGGAAATCAACGTCTTGAAGCAACTTGGACAAAAAAGAGGTGCTGTTCTTCTCCTCAAGAGTTCACCCGGTGGCCAGTAGAGCTTGGGCCAACACCATGACTAAATAACAGTGCATGAAACCTGGGAATTGTCTTAGCAATAAAAACAACATGGCCTCATAGGTGAACACAGTTAGTTTTTCTGCTTCAACATACTCATAGCCTCAAGAAAAATTTTAAGTGGATCCTCAAGAGCAACAGGCCCTACTTATGTACGTCCCTCTCCCTATATGGGCTTGAGCACAGAGAGTCACTCAAATCAATCGTCCAGCTTAATATCTGAAAAAGTACTGAACAAATTGACACCAAATCACAAAAGCAGGCTTTTTGAGCAAGATCTAGTTTTTGCCAAATTTGGAATAATTTCATTCAGCCGTTTTTCAGTAGCTTTGTCTAAAAAAGTCTGTGGAAAATGAGCTTACATTTTCTACTTTGGGATTTCCCTTTTTTCTCTGCCACCCCGAAACCTTTCATACACAAACTAGGCAAAAAGAGCACTTCTTAAAAACGTTTTCTGTAGATTTTTAAACAGCATCAAAGTTATTAGCAAATCAAAAAGGCTTTTTTTATGGAAATGCTGATCTAACTATAACTACCCAGTGGCAGCCACCACTAAGTAATATATTCATCCTAACCTGTATCGGAAGTCTGCATTGTATTGACTGCACAACCATCACATTGAAAAAGTGAATACTGAAGCATCTTTGTACCATTAAAGCAGCAGAACTATTTTATTGGCTTTGTGAAATGGACAGCTGAAAATTGTTTTGCTGTTCAGAAGGTCAATCAATCAAAGAAATTTGTAGAGCGCGCTACTCACCCGTGAGGGTCTCAAGGCGCTGGGGGATAAATTGGGGGGGGCAGGGAGGGTCACTGGTCGAACAGCCATGTCTTGAGGTTCTTTCTGAAGACCAGCACGTCTTTGGTTTTGCGAAGGTCGGTGGGGAGGGGGTTCCCCGGTTTTGGGGGCGAGGTAGGAGAAAGACCTGCCTCCTGTTGTGGTGCGCTGGCTGCGGGGGACTGTGGCTAGGGCGAGGTCGGTTGATCGGAGGTTGCGTGTGGGAGTGGAAGTTTACTGTTTCATTGAGATAGGTTGGGCCAGTGTTGTGGAGGGATTTGTGTCCGTGGATGAGGATCTTGAATGTGATTCTCTTGTCTATGGGGAGCCAGTGAAGGGATTTGAGGTGTGGTTCGATTCGTTCGTGGCGGGGAAGGCCAAGGACGAGGCGCGCAGCTGTGTTCTGGATTCTTTGGAGTTTGCGTTTGAGTGTGGCGCTGGAGTAGAGGGCGTTACCGTAGTCCAGTCTGTTGCTGATGAGTGCGTGGGTGATTGTCTTTCTGGTTTCTGGGGGGATCCATTTGAAGGATTTTTTTAGAGTGCGGAGTGTGTGGAAGCAGGAGGCGGTTAGAGCATTGATTTGCTGTGTCATGGAGAGGGAGGGGTCGAGGATGATGCCGAGGTTGCGTGCGTGGGTTTCGGGGGTGGGTGCGGGGCCTAGGGCGGTGGGCCACCAGGAGTCGTACCATGTGGTTTTGTTGGGGCCGAAGATGATGATTTTGGTTTTGTTCGAGTTGAGCTTGAGGTGGTTAGTGGTCATCCAGTTGGCGGTGTCTAGGAGAGCGGCGTGTAGGTTGGTTTTGGCGGTGGTGGGGTTGCGGGTGAGGGAGAGGATGCGTTCGGTGTCATCTGCATAGGAGAGGATAGTGATTCCGTGTGCTCAGAGAATGTTGGCTAGGGGGATCATGTAGATGTTGAAGAGTGTGGGGCTGAGGGAGGATCCTTGGGGGACTCCGCAGGTGATCTTGGTAGTGTTGGAGTGGAAGGGCAGAAGGCGGACTCTCTGGGTTCGGTTGGTGAGGAAGGAGGTGAGCCAGTCTAAGACTTTGTCGCGGATTCTCATGTTGAGGAGGCGTGTGCGGAGTGTGTGGTGGCAGATGGTGTCAAAAGCTGCGGAGAGGTCCAGGAGGATGAATGCGACGGTCTCACCTTTGTCGACTTTGGTCCTGATGTCGTCAGTGCATGTGATGAGGGCGGTTTCTGTGCTGTGGTTCTTGCGGAACCCAGATTGAGAGGGGTCAAGGGTGTTGGTTGCTTCGAGGAAGTGGGATAGGCGGGTGTTGACTAATTTTTCTGGAACCTTGACGGGGAAAGGGAGGAGGGAGATGGGCGGTAGTTGGAGAGGATCTCCGGGTCGGCTTGTTTTTTTTTTAGGAGAGCAGTATTTTTCGTGTGCTTCCAGGTGTCTGGGTAGGTGGCGGAGTCGAAAGAGGAGTTGATTATGTTGTAGAGTATGGGGGCGATGGTAGGGCTAGCTTTGTTGTAGATGTGGTGTGGACAGGGGTCAGAGGGGGAACCGGAGTGGATGGAGTTCATGTTTTTTTCGGTTTCCTTCGTGTGTGGTAGGGGTCCATGTGGATAGTGTGGTGGGGGGGTCTTGAGTGGGGGTTGAGTTGGGTGAGTGAGGGGTATGTGTGGTGGGTGTGTGTGATATGAAGCTATTGTGGATGTCCAGGATTTTGTGTAGGAAGTGGTTGGAAAGGGTGTCACGTAGGGGCTGTGTGTGTGTGGGGTCTATGTTGCTGGCTTTGGGTTTGGCAAGTTTATTGATGATGGTGAAGAGTTCTTTGCTGTTCATAGAGTTGTTGTCAAGGCGTGTCTTGTAGTGATCTCTTTTGGCGGTGCGTATGAGTTGGTGATGGGTGAGAATGGTGGTTTTGAGGGAGGAGAAGTTGGTTGAGGAGGGTTCTAGTCTCCATATTTTCTCAGCTTGGTGGCATTTGCGCTTGGAGTCTTGGAGTTCAGGGGTGAACCATGGGGCGTTCTTGATGTTGCGGGTGGTGATGTGTTTTCTGAGGGGGGCTAGTGTGTCTGCGCAGGTAGTGATCCATTTGGAGAGGTTGAGTGCTCCTGCATTGGGGTCATAGGTGTGGGGGGGGGTTATGGGCCAGTTTGGAGTTTAGTCGTTCTGTGGGGATCTTGTCCCACATGCGGTAGGGTGTGGTGTGTTGATGGTAGTGTGTGGGGGCTTAGTGAAGGAGAAGTGGACGCAGCGGTGGTCAGTCCAGAGGAGTCCGGTGGTGTGGCTGTAGGCTATGTGTTGGCTCGAGGTGAAGATTGCGTCCAGCGTGTGTCCTGCTGAGTGGGTGGGTGCGGTGACCAGTTGTTTGAGTCCGAGGTTGTTGAGGTTGTCTATGAGGGAGGTAGTGTTGTGGTCTTGTTGGTTTTCTAAGTGAAAGTTGAAATCACCGAGGATGATGTAGTCTGTGTTGGTGAAGGCGTACGGGCTGATGCTGTCGGCGATGGTGTCGCAGAATGCGGGGCGTGGTCCGGGTGGTCTGTAGATTAGTGTACCTCTGAGGGTGGAGTTGTTGATTGGTGTGGATGAGAAAGTGAATGTGTTCAGTGTTACCAATAGTGTCTTGAGAGCTGGTGGTGACTTTGATGGTGTCTCTGTGTAGGATGGCGATGCCACCGCCTGGCCTGTTGAGGCGGCCTTTGTGTTGGAGTTTGTATCCTTTGGGGGTGGCTATGGCTATGTCGGGTTCTGAGGAGGGGTTGGTCCAGGTTTCCGTGAGGAAGGCGATGTCAGGTGAGTGTGAAGTGATGAGGTCCCAGAGTTCTATGGTATGTTTGTGAAGGGAGCGGATGTTGAAGAGCAGGCAGTTCAGGTGGTTGTAGTGGGTGGCGTTGGTGTGGTGCGTGAGGGTATTGTTGCGGGGTGTGTTCTGGTTGTGGGCAGGTGTGCTGCGGGGTTGGTTGGTGGGGGCAGGGTGGGTGAGTCTTGTGTTGGGGGTGTTGTGTTTGTTGAAGGTGGGGTCGCTATGGTTGGTGTGTGGTGTGAGGGATGACGAGCAGGAGAAGTGGCAGGTGTGGCAGGTGAAGGGGCCATGAGTGTGTGTGGGGCTAGATGTGGTGCATGTGGGGCGGGGGCCTGGGTTGAGAGAGTGGAGGGTGAGGGGGGAGTAGGTGTGTCTGAGAGGGCCAGGGGTTCTGGCGCTGGGCATGGTCCAGGCGCGGACGGGCGCACATGGGCTTGCCTTTGGCTGCCATAAGAGGAGGGGAGGGTGGGAGTGGTAGCTGGGAGGCGGGAGGGCATGTCCAATGAGAGGGACGGGGCGGCAGGGGATGCAGCGGCGGGGATAACGGCTAATGGAGAGGTGAGAAGGAGGGGGGAGGCGGGAGGGGACGCAGGGGACGCAGCGGTGGGAAAACGGCTAATGGAGAGGTGAGAAGGAGGGGGGAGGCGGGAGGGGCCACAGGGGACGCAGCGGCGGGGAAAACGGCTAATGAGAGGTGAGAAGGAGGGAGGAAGCAGGAGGGGCCGCAGGGGACGCAGCGGCGGGGTAAAAAGCAAAAAGGTGACGGGAGAGGAGGTGGTGCGGAAGGCGGAGTGGGGAGCGACCTACCTGCAAGCAGGGTCAAAGGAGAATATTAGCATTGGAGATAGGGTACAGACACTCAGGAACCTTAAATTGAGTGTGTATAGCTTTGAAATTACCATTTCTTACTTGCCACAATATGGATAGTGAGATGCAGGTATTTTTAAAATAATACATAGTTATTTCATTTTGAAACCCATGTTAATGAGCAAAGAAGGTAGCATAATTTCTAAACCCCATTTGTTGTTGCTGGTGATGAGACATCCATGTTCCCCACTGTGCCTTCTTTTTCAGGATGTAGGAGTCTTATCTTCACACAAAGAGTAGTAAACTAGCGGCAGGCTAAAAATTCTGCTTTGAGAGCCGAGTTTGCAGAATTTGCCCCCTCAATGCTCCACTTGGAGGTGGAGTTCCAGCACAATTCTGCCAACCACTGCATGGTCAATTTTCTTTAGCATTGATCACCAACGCTACGTTGGTAAGTGTGAGTGAGAATTTGCTTTCCACTAGCTTGATTTTCAGGTTCTACAGCACTTCCTGGAGTGATTCTCAATGCGGGCAGTCCCTTCAGGTCATGACCGGTCACGTTGTGAAAGCTGCTACTCGAGTAGAAAATCTTCTCAAATACTCAAGCAGCAGAAAGAATCAGCACCCTCTGGTACACCCCATAGTGCCCTTTGTGCTGATTTTACAGTGTGGAAGAAGTTATCAGCTCTAAAAATCATCAGGAGCAGCACAATGTGCTCAATTCTGTCCACTCACGGAACTCGGCAGAATCTCAAACACTTTTCTGTAACTCCACAGAGTTCCATGGAGTAAAGCTCTGTGAGTTCCACATAGGCCTATAGAAAATCATTGTGGTGTCCCTAAGAGAAGATTTGTTTTTTTTTAGGACGATTTCAACCTGCAAGAAAAGAGCTTATACCGCAATCCGGAATCATATTTTTTGCAGCAGTGGGGTGACCAGCATGGCATGTCATGATTGATGCTTGGGAAACATATTTCAGCCCCACATGCACTGATGAAGATGGAAAAGGTATTTCTGAAAAAGTTAGAATGTCCCCTTTTCAGAGGTACCTCTCTGTAGTGGATGACTTCTGGGAACTGCCTCATGTAAACTATTCAGAAGCAGACATTCAAGGAAAGTTACTGGAGGGAGCACACTCACAGGCATGGCCAAGTGTTCCTCCACAGCAAATTGACTTACTCAGTCTTTTCTGTCACCCCAGGAGTGTGAGTGTAGCATTTACCATCAATCTGCTCCCAGAGAGTGGCACAAAGCCCACTAGGGACAGGCATACGTTTTTGTTTTAGTTTTTTTAATTAAATAAACAAAGAAAAGGGTGCAGTGGTCCACTTGGCTTTATGCATTCCCCACCTCAATTGACACCACTAGCCTTTCAGCTACACCATCAGGGGGGATTGTAGTTTAAGTCCAATCTCCTTCCTTGATAGGAGCAGAATGAAGCCAAGACACCATGGACCTGATTTATACTTTTGCTGCAAAACAGAGCAAATGCAGTTTTGCGACAAAAAGTATATCGCCGGCTTTCGCCATTCCACAATGCCAGCTGGGCACCATATTGAAGAAATGGCTCAACCCAGCACTAAACTTGGACTAGCGTCTTAAAAGAAGTCGCTAGCTGGGGGGGGGTGGCGGTAGGGAAGGAGTGGGTTGTGCGTCAAAAAATTACGCTAGCCTGGTTAGAGGCAAAAAAAAGGCCTCTAACCAGACTAGCACCATTTCCCACCAAAAACATAACTCTTGACTTAGGAAAGACAGGAGTCATGCCCACCACCTCAATGGCCAGCACAGAGGACAAGTGTCCCCTGGGCATGGCCATTACACCCTGTGCAATGGAGGGGGCCCAAAGTTAGGGCCCCCAATGGAGTTTAAAAAAAAAAACATACTTACCAATACTTACCCTACTTACCTGGGATGGATCCCCCATCCTCTGGTGTCCTTCTGGTGTGGGTGGGGGTGTTCCTGGGGCTTGGGGAGGGCACATGTGGACCCATTCCATGGTGTTTAACCATGGAAATGGGTCCACAGGTCCCATAATGCCTGGTCTGACCCAGGCATTAAATAATGGTTCAAAGCAAGCTTTGCGCCATTATTTAGCCCCTCTTCCCACCTGTGTGTCATTTTAGCATGGGAGGATAAATATGGGGCTATGGGGATAGCACAATTTTTTAGATGAGAACAGCATCTCATTGACGCAAGGTAGGTGCATGCATCCAAAAAAATAGTACAAACTCGTAGATTTTGACAATAGACGTGTCTAACGTCAAAATATAAATGTGGAGTTAGGTTTGTGCCTTATTTGCATAGAAAAAGACACAAATTCGGTGCAAACAGGGTATAAATATGCCCCCGTGTTTTTATTTATTTATAAAAAGAATGGAGTGGGTTTTGCCTGCCTTGACTTTCCACCCAATAAACCTAAACCCTAGATACCAACAGTCTTTCTTCTCCCCCTTTGGATGGTCAAAAAGACGACAAAACACCATAGGTTTTTCTATGTATGAAAAATAAGTGACGTGGGACTAGCCCACCCAGGAATCAGACTGCACCTCCACTTTTAAAAGCCCCAATAGCGTTTTAGATCAGCGTGGAAAGGGGAGCAATTGGGGGAGTTTTACACTGATCTGCCCTTTTAGGGAGGGTGAAAGCCACTAAACACCAGGAAGTTTCATCTTTATAATAAACATGGGTGAGTGTTTCCTGTTCAGGCAAATGACCACAACCCCACTACCATTTAAAAAGGCTCCATCTGTCTTTCTACAGTCTCTGGGGTACAGATCTGAGACTTGACACAAATTCTATTCCTCAGGGGAGGCAGAAAGCCTTTTGGATGCCAGGAATGCTTATGTTTAAAATATGAATGTGGTGGGGGAGGCCTTTTCAAACATCAACAGTCTCCCCTCCCTTAAATCCCTAATATTCTGTCTGTCCTCCCACAGGGCCAGAGCATTCCCATTGCCAAAGCAAGCAAGGGGAAATTTAGATTGTTTAGGGTGTAGTTTTGACATATGACAAATACTTGATATTTCGGCACATAGGGGCATATTTACACACAAAGTATTTCTCCTCATTGCACAATGCTAATGCTACCCATAGGGTGGCATTAGTGGGTAGGGTTAGTTTTACAGCTGCCACAAATTTATGAATTCTTGTAAATCTGGGGCAGCATCAAAAGCAATGGGTGTTGTGGAGAACGCCCAATGCAACACCCATTGCATGCCCCTCTGCTGTAGAAAACTGCCTCGGAGGGGCCATATTTACAATACGGCTGTAAGCCAAAAAAGTGGCTTATTGCTACCTTGTAAATATGGTGTACTGCACAGCGCCACCGGAGAAGCACTTTTAAATAAGCCCCTTTGTTTTTCGTCTTATTTCTGTAGTACTAGTATAATAATAATAAGCAAAATCAAATATTTGTAGATAGAACACTCTATTGTGACTTCTTTAACCTGCTCAATGAGTCGGACGGCCAGAAGCCATCTGATACTACAATGTTCATATGTGTTAGTCAGCTCCCAGTCGTCCACACACATAGCACTTGAAATCCCTCTGGTGTGGGCATCAAACAGATTTCTTTTAGAAAGAAATGCCTCGGGAGATGGGGTAAATTTTCCCCATCTCCACAGGCTGTTTCTTTTGTTTCAGTGAAAAGACTATCAGCGCGCGTCATCATGATTTCACTGAAGCTGAAAGTGAAATGAGCTGATCGGCTCAATAGGAGAGCTCTAGGAGATAACAGCACACTTCATTGATAAGAAAATCCCATATTGATGGGATTTCTACTTAAGATGAACCTTCACCTTGTGTGGCATAACATACTTTTTGTTTGCATGTTATACTATTATGTACAGACATAGGTTCATATGCTCCCTTTATAAAAGGTACACTTGCTACCTAAATAAAAGTTGCCAAACAACCGTCAAGAGACCATTCTGAAACCATCCCCTTAGAAATAACAAGAGAGCAAACAAGCAATTTAAATTGACTACCCTTAACAATATAGATCGTCCCTCTAACAGCTCTACCTCTCAATATGTAGGGTCTAGATTCCCAAATCATATGAGAAACCCTCTTAAAATGGTTGGATGCAAATGTGGTGAGACTGGTTTACCTCTAGAAAACTCATCAATTTAAGGGTGATACACATAGACTGAAATTCTGTCTTTACCCATCACAGTTCCACTAATCTTCCCTTACCAACATGAAGGGGTAGCCATTTTATTTACAAAAGATATACAGTGCATGTAAGAGGGTATCTATCGAGTTGGGAAGGGCAATGCATTTTTTGTAAGAAGAAACTATGTAAAAAAGGAAATAACATTACTATGCATAGATGCCCCTAAATGAAAAAAATTACCCTTCTTTGCAGACCTTTTCCTTCATATTTCAAGTTTCACACTGGGAGTATTGATCATGAGAGGGGGCCTCAATACCATGTTCCACTCTAGCATGTATCTCAGAGGCCTGTGCACAAGGGCTAGTAATCACCACACTCCCTGACAAAAGACATTAAAGACCTAAGAGGTAATTTATAGGTTGTCATCTAGGGTAGTGTGTTCACCAACATGGCGGTTTGCCAGCCGTATTAGGGTTGGGAAGAATGCTAGCTTTCTCTCTACAGGTAGACCACCTGACTGTGTTGAAAGATAATGGGCCAAAGCATTAGGAGCATCGAAGGAAGGGTATCAAACCCCTCACCCTCCCAAATTAGTGTAGACAATATGATGTATTTTATTTTTGTCTGTCACTGCCAGGAACAATCTGAAGGTGAGACAACAAAAATAAATATCAATGACGTCACACTGGGTAACAAAAAAGCTCCCTAGCTATGGGGTCATTTTGTTTTAGTTTTTCAGTGACAAACTTCCATTTATGAGCTTGTATTTGAATAACAAAACATTTGCGAAAGTTTAGTGGATGAATGTCACAACCAATGGTTGCATAACACCAAACTTTTTGTACTTTGGCAGGAATCACCTTGATGGTGGGTTGCTGTTAAGGTACAGAGTTCAAGATTGAGCCAGTCTCTGAATAGTTCAGATGGTAGTCCATGAAGGTATCAGACATAGGCCCTCATTACTACATTGGCAGTAAATCCCGCTTACCGCCGTGCAGAAGACCGCCAACACACCGCAGCGGCGGCGGAATTCCACTACAGCTATTATGACCCACAGCTTGGAATCTGCCAAAATCTAGACACCCACACAAGTCCGCCACACCAAAGGTCAGTGATAAACTGGCGATAACAAAACCTGCACCGTCATGCCAACAGGAATACGCCCACACTATCACAAGCCACTAATCCACGCCGCAGTCTTTCAACCGCGGTATTCCATTGACAGTACACACTGCCCCGCTCAAAATACACACACATTTACAAAACACAACCACATTGGGCAATTCGAAATACACACACCTGATACACATACACACACCACTCCCACACACCCAATACAAAATAAAACACACACCTACATCACCCACAAACCCTTACTAACAAAAATTGAGAACGAAGAACAGAGAGAGACACCACCATCAACAAACTAGAATCCACAGGCACACAACACCATTACTCACACAACATCCACGAACCTCACATCACAACACACACCACCTCACACATCACCCATACCACATCATGGCACCGCAAAGACACCCCAGGTTCTATGAGGAGGAGCTCAGGGTCCTGGTGGAGGAAATCATCCGGGTAGAGCCACAGCTATTCGGATCACAGGTGCAGCACACCTCCATAGCTAGGAAGATGGAGCTATGGCGCAGAATCGTAGACAGGGTCAACGCAGTGGGAGAGCATCTAAGAACACAGGATGACATCAGGAAGAGGAGGAATGACCTACGGGGGAAGGTACATTCCGTGGTCTCAAGACACCAGATTGCTGTTCAAAGAACTGGAGGCGGACCCCCATCTCCTCCCCCACAACTAACAACATGGGAGGAGCAGGTCTTGGCTATACTGCATCCTGAGGGCCTCACAGGAGTAGCTGGAGGAATGGAACCTGGTAAGTCAAATCTTAACTATAACATCCCCCACCCTACCTGCATGCTATCACATACCCCCACCTTCACCCTCACCCCCAACACTCCACCTCACATATGTCCCACATATGTCCCACTATCACAAACCACAGATCCCAACACCAAATCCTGCATGCAACACCAAAACATGGATACCCATCACCAAAAGCATGTCCACTACAGATACCCACACAGATCCCCAAACCAAATATCACACAAGGTCCTAGACAAAAATGTAAGCACTGGGATACAGGGTCACCCACCCATTGGGCTCCACAGCTGCCACAAGACCTCCATCTGGACCATCCTCCTGCAGGAAAGGCACTTGTTGTCGCAAAGCCAAGTTGTGCGGCATACAGCAGACCACGATGATCTGGCACACCTTCTTTGGTGAGTGGTAAAGAGAACCACCTGTCATATGGAGGCACTGGAATCTGGCCTTCAGGAGGCTGAGGGTTCTTTCTATAATACTCCTAATTCGCCCACGTGCCTCATTGTAGCGTTCCTCTGCCCTTGTCCTGGGATTTCTCACTGGGGTCAGAAGCCATGACAGGTTGGGGTACTCAGAGTAACCTGAAAATATCGAGGGACAACTGTTGGACACACACTAACCCTTAGGGACAACCCCAGACCCAGACAACTATTCACAGGGTATAGGGTCCTTGTCCTCACCTATTAGCCACACACAGTGCCTCTGGAGTTGACCCATCACATAAGGGATGCTGCTATTCCCCAAAATCTAAGCATTATGCACTGAGCCAGGAAACTTGGCGTTCACATTGGAGATGTATTGGTCGGCCAAACACACATTCTGCACATTCATTGAATGATAGCTCTTCCTGTTTCTGTACACCTGTTCACTCCTGCGTGGGGGTACCAAGGCCACATGTGTTCTATCAATGCCACCTATGATGTTGGGGATATGTCCCAGGGCATAGAAGTCACCTTTCACTGTAGGAAAATCCTCCACCTAAGGGAAAACGATGTAGCTGCGCATGTGTTTCAGCAGGGCAGACAACACTCTGGACAACAGGTTTGAGAACATAGGCTGGGACATCCCTGATGAAATAGCCACTGTTGTTTGAAAGGACCCACTGGCCAGGACATGGAGTACTGACAGGACCTGGACTAGAGGGGGGATTCCTGTGGGATGGCGGATAGCTGAAATCAGGTCTGACTCCAACTGGGCACACAGTTCATGGATTGTTGCACAATCAAGTCTGTAGGTGATTATTACATGTCTCTCTTCCATTGTTGACAGGTCCACCAGCGGTCTGTACACCGGAGGATGCTGCCATCTCCTCACCTGTCCCAGCGGACGTTGCCTATGGACGAGAACAGTGAGCACAGAGTCAGCCAACACTGAGGTAGTAAAAAAAGAATTTATTGCACACATTTGTCAATCCGCTATGTGCCTGTCTCTGTGTGTATGTGGCCCCCTGAAATGGCGGCTGCCTGACCTGTAATGTGGGACAAGGGGATATGAGGTAACTGCGCTGGCGTTGTACACCGTTGCGGTAGGCGGTGGAAGACCGCGGCGCAATCCTACATTGGTTAACATTGGGCCCTATGGGTCTGAGGAGCCAATGATGATGTATGCCGATGGTGACGGTACGCACCACCGCGGACGTGACCCCCATTTTCTGTCTGTTCACTCACTTGATACCTGACCTTCGACAGGAGAGGACCTACACTGCAAGTGCTGCTGTGACCTCAGTCTGGAAGCGACGATGGCTCATGTGTCTGGGGAAAGGGCCCCTGCCTTCACTTCGGAGGAGTTGGAGAAGTTAGTGGATGGGGTCCTCCCCCAGTACACGCTACTCTACGGTCCTCCAGACAAACAGGTGAGTACACTGTGAGCATGCTGTATGTGCAATGCCTGTTTGGAGTGGTGTGGATGGAAGATACAGGGGGGGACTGAGGCCTGCAGGAGCGGACGGTGAGTGTATGTGTGTCAGGGTAAGGGTGGGAACGTGGGCCAATGAATGTGACGGTCCGGACAGTTAAAGTTTTTCCTTTTCCACTGTACTATTCCTCTAGGTTAGCACCCACCAGAAGAAGGATATTTGGCATGCCATCACCAAGGACGTCTGGACCCTGGGGGTCCACCACAGACGGAGCACCCACTGCCAGAAAAGATGAGAGGACATTGGCCGCTGGAGCAAGAAGATGGCGGAGGCCCAGCTGGGGATGGCCTCCAAACGTTAAGAGGGGTGCCCTCCTCACCATATACCCCCTGATGTTCCGGATCTTGGCGGTGGCGTATCCGGAGTTGGATGGGTGCTTGAGGGCATCACAGCAGCCACAAGGGGGTGAGTACACTCTCATTCAGCTGACTCTCACACATTACGAGGTATCTGGGTGGGGGAGGTGGGCAGTGGGTTCCCCTGGCCAGGGCGAGCTTTGTAGGCAAGGACCCTTTGTGAGGCAGGATATGTGGCACCCCAACCCCACCAGTGGTAAGAGCCATCTACACCTAGTGAGGCTCCTGTGACCTCATGTGTGCAGCAATCGGGCATAGGCTTGTACCCCATGTCCCTGTGATTAATTAGGGAACTCTAAGTGCATGGCGTAGTGCAGAGGGCTGCTGTGTCTGTAGTGTCTGCCAACGGTACCGGTATTGCATGCACTGAACATGTCTTTCTTCTTTCCCCCCCGAATTTTTGTGGTCTCCCTGTTCCTGTGTGCATTAGCATCATCAGGCGGAGGAGCAGTGCCACCGGAGCTGGAGGGAGCTGCATCGCACATGGCCCTGGAGGTCGAGACAATGGAGTCTGAAGTCATCAGTGGGATGGAGGGCGAGGGGAACTCCACGGCGGGGACAAGGGCAGAGACCAGCGACATCGACTCCTCCTCTGATGGGAGCTCCCTTGCGGTGGCGGGCCCCTCTGTGCCCACTGCATCAACAGGTACAGCCGCCACCCCCCCTTCCAGCACCACCCTCCCAGCAGCCCCTCAGCATGTGTCCCGTGGCCGCTCACCCAGGAGGGTGGGCATCTCCCTTGCCCCAGGCACCTCAGGCCCTGCCCCAGTCAGCGCTGCTGCCCTCAGTGAGGAGTCCATTGACCTCCTCAGATCCCTCACTGCTGGGCAGTCTACCATTCTGAATGTCATCCAGGGTGTAGAGAGGCAGTTGCAGCAAACAAATGCATACCTGGAGGGCATTCATTCTGGCCAGGCAGCCCAACAGAGAGCATTTCAGGCTCTGGCCTCAGCACTGATGACAGCCACGTTCCCTGTGTCCAGCCTCCCCCCTCCAACTTCCCCCACCCAGACCCAATCCCCTGTACCTCAGCCTATCCCAAGCACACTATCAGACCAGCATGCACACACCTCAACACACAAGGGTGGCTCAGGCAAACATAAGCACCACACATCCCACAGGCACTCACACAAGCATCATACCCATACACACATACCAACATCCACTGCCTCCACTGTGTCCCCCTCCTCCACATCTCCCTCCTCCCTCCCAGTCTCATCTCCACTCACACCTGCATGCACTACATCCTCAGCCACTACCTCCATCACCAGCACGCCCATCACCACACACCGCTCATGTGCACTCACCACCCCCACTACCATTCACATGTCCCCTGTGTCCTCTCCCTGTGTGTCTGTGAGCTCTCCTCCCAAAGTACACAAACGCTGTTACACACCCACCCAACAGCCATCCATCTCACAACAGCTTACAACCTATGCACCTTCACCCAAAGTCACCAAACGAACACCTCCTACAACCACTACCTCTTCCTCCACTCCCATACCCCCTCCATCCACCCGTCCCAGAGTGTCTAAAAAACTTTTCCTATCAAATGTTGACCTCTTCCCTACACCTCTCCCCCCCTAGGGCCCGCCTTTCCAGGTCCCAAAACAGCACCTCAGCCACCACATCACCGGGCACAATGGTGCCAGCAATAACGGGATTTTGGAGTGCGCCAAGCAACAGGGCTGCCAGTGTCCCAAGGAGTGAGGGCAAGGACATTCTGCCACCTCCAAAACAGAAAAAGTTGCCCACATCCCAGAGGGAGAAGGCCAAAACACCTGCCACCAAGGGCTCAGTCAAGGCAAAAATTGAAAGTGGCAAAACAGCTGCGCCACCATCCAAGATGGGGAAGGGCCTGAAAATCAAAGGCAGGTCCACATGGACGCCAACCTGCACGGCGGACAAGACCGGCACCGCCACCTGAACCGCCGCCACAGACACCACCGACAGCACCCCAGACACTGAGCCCTTCACCAGCACAGCCGTCAGTGAGCCCGCCACCAGCACCGCCGCTACTGACACCGCCGCCAGCACCACAGTGAGTGAGCCACCACCAGCACCGCCGCTACTGACACCGCCGCCTGCACCGCCTGTGGCCCCACAACATCCTAAGCCAGTGGCACCACCGCAAACATGGCTGCCATCCCCAGTGGTCAGTTATACGAGGCTGGTGGTCAGTTCCAGGAGCATGGGCAGCTTGCATGTTGCACCACCGTCAGTGGAGTGTCACATCCACTTCCTCAGTCCTTGGCAGGATGAAGCACTCTGGACACAAAGCCCCATCCAGAACCAGTGGAGTATTACATCCACTATCTCAGTCCTTGGCAAGATGAAGCACTCTGGGCACAAAGCCCCCTCCAGAACCAGTGGAGAAAGGCATCCACTACCTCAGTCCTTGGCAGGATGAAACCCTCTGGGCACAAAGCCCCCTCCAGAACCAGTGGAGTATTACATCCACTATCTCAGTCCTTGGCAGGATGAAGCACTCTGGGCACAATGCCCTCTCCTGATCCAGTGGAGAAAGGCATCCACTTGTGATACTGTGGCTTGGCACTCCCCAGGATAAAGCAGTGGGCAATCCACCCACTGGAGAGACTTGAGAGACTGTGGCTTTGTACTCCCCAGGATAAAGCAGTGGGCAAACCACCCACTGGAGAGACTTGAGAGTCTGTGGATTTGCACTCCCCAGGACACATCAATGGGCATGGATGCCCCTCGTGGAGCTGGCATCGTGCACTCATCCGGCTGAGGTGCCCCCCCTTCCCTTCCCCCTGAGGTGCCTGTTTCATTTCGATCTGATGGCCCAGCAGTGTTCTCTCCGTTTCGAGTCTTGTATCTAGTGTGGGCCTCGCCCATGCATTTTGGGCCCAGTGGTCCACAGACTATGAATTGTGCACTACCCGGACTTGCATAGTTGGTGTACATAATTGTTTATACTGTATTTAAAGTTTTGACTAATGGATTTTTATTGATTACAATTGTTACAATCATTTCCTTTTGTCGTTGCGTTCTTCCCGGGGGGCTTGGGGGGTGTAAATGTAATGCTGCAGCATGTGTTTGTGTGTGTGTTGTTGTGGGTGAGGGTGGGGGTGGAGGTGTTGCGTGTGTGTGTCACTCTCTTTTCCCTCCCCCCTCCCCTGTGTTGTAGGTGCAGTACTCACTGTGGTCGTCGCCGCCGTCTTTCGTGCTCCTGGTAGAGGAGCAGGAATACTATTGCAGGGAGTATTTGGAGTTCTGGCTCCGTGGTGTCCTGGTTCCTCGTGGGTTGTGTAGAAGTGAGTGTTTCCCCTTCCAAGTCCTGTTTCCGCCGTGTTTTTGTTCGCGTTGAATCCGCCCCCGGAAAAGGTGGCGGATTGGCCTGTCATAATAGTGTGGGCGGTACATTGTCTTCCGCCTGTCTGTTGGTGGTGACCGATGTGGCGGTCGGAGTATTAAAGTGGCTGTCTATGTTGGCGATTTCCGCCATGGTCATGATTCCATTTTTTTTTGCAGCCGGCCTATTGGCCGTCTTACCGCCGCTTTAACACCGACCGCCAGGGTTGTAATGAGGGCCATATGTGCTCCACCAGAGACAGACAGTATGCCTTCTATCAAACTCTGGATTTTGCCCTTGGACTTGGTTGACTGAGAGGAGCTTTACTATCTACGCAAAAGTTCATAGATCCACTATGAGGATAGCAATATGCTCATACAAGACACAGAAAAACAAGCTGCTATTACTAGCGAGATAGGTCTCCAGTGTTATCACAATGCAATTTATCCCTTTTTCAGGACTTGAATTCCTCCAGCAGGAAAAGGCTGCAGGCTGAATCTGAAAATGGCTCCATGAGGCTCAATACCTTCTTGTCAGGATCCCCCTGAACTGGATATGATGCTAGATTCCACATTGCAGCAACAATGCATCTCAACCAGATTTGCTTGGCAGGGCCATGTCCTATCGCCTAAGATGGAGGATGCATAATTCAGGAGCTCCGGTCCTGGGCCCTTTATCCTCAGGAAAATCTGCCACAATCAATGATACCGAAACCCTCACTGTTGATTCCATGCTGGTTGGTACTTGCGCCGTACAATCTGAAGATCCCTCTGTGATGGGGGCAACTTTGGAGAACAACTCGCCAGACCACAACTGAAATGCCGCGGTGGAGTCCATCCTGATCAGACCGGCTTGGTCAGCGGCCACTCTCACTGCTGAGCTGGGGCACCTTTGGGCCTGCAGCCCCCTCACCTGACTCGCAACCCCCTCGGGGGTGACTTGACAGAGGGGTGTGGGGAGAGCCGAATCGTAGCTGGGCATTCCAAGGATTGGACCCAGCCATGATTGAGCAGCTGGGACCTGGTGGGCCTGATCACTTTCACCCCACCATGCCTGAGAGAGCTGGGTGAGGACTGGGGAGAGACTGCACGGCATTTGCATCCTACGCCCACCATGACTCAACTGTGGAACCCTAGTGGACTGGGGAATGATGGTCATATGATTTGCTGTGGCCTGCGGTTCTCAGGCAGCCTAGCTGCTGTTGCTCCCCTGAAAGCGGAGCACCTCTAGGCCTGAGGGCCTTGGTCCAACCTGCAATCTCCTTGGAGGATGGCTCAACGAAGAAGCAGGGAGCATGTCGGGCCATGACTTGGTGCACCTGGGATCAGGTTGCCATTTGAGGCCCAATCATTGACAGAGGGAGCCCAGACCCGTGGGGCCTTATTGCCTATGACCCAGGATGCCTGAGTGAGTCAGACAGGGATGGGGACAATGGAACCAGACTAACCCTCCCCCAGAGACTCTGCTGAAAGCCTTCCCGGACTGGTGAGTGACCAGTGTGTGGTCTGCTGTGGCCTGTGGCATTTCGACAGCTTGGCCGCCGTGAGCTGGGGCCCGGTGGGGGGCTGCCGATGTGAAGGAGCGTGCTGAGGCTGATTAGAATGCAAATGATAGGCAGCCTGGGGGAACAGACAGACAATGCTCCACCAGCTCAATAGAGTGGAAGCATTGCCTTCCAAGCTGTGTACAATTGCTGCTGCGGTAGGTCTGAACTGTGAAAGCCCACTCTCGAATTCAGATGGCATGCACTGAAGGCCCAGGAGGATCCTCGTGCTGCCCAAGGGCTACGCATAAAAGGTGCAAGATCCCTGGTGATATCTGGGTGCTGAACTGAGGCCTTGGTGGTGTACCAACACAATTGAAGGACCCCAGCTCTGCCACCCTTGCAATAGACTGTGCCTCACTCACTGCTCCCAGTGGAGGCTGGCTATAAACTAATCATGGGACAAACCAACCGCAGAACCCCTGGACTGGATAGCTGCACATGCTCCTGCTATCTAAGATCTCAGGGCTCAATTGCCTCAACTCCTGATTGTATTCCTTCTACAATATCAGCACACCCTGTGGACAAACTTGATATAGTACTGCAGGAAATCTGGGAGTCCAGGACTGCAATAGTGCAGTATCTCAGTGTCATCACTACAGACATCAGTCTGCTTAAAGAGGATCATCATAAACTGGCAGAGTTAAATCAACAGAACAGGCTCTGTCTACATTCACACCAGGCTATGCAGAGCAGGGGGCATTAACAGACCAGTTGTGAAGACTGGTGGAGTGGCTTCCGGACTGCACCGAGGGGATGCCAGAAGGCACAGAAGGTCCTCAACCCATTCAGTTTATTGAAACATGGCTCTGGACTCAGAGAGTCCCGGCGGGCTTGTCTGCTCTCTTTACAGTGGAGAGAAAGAGAACACCGAGTGCCTATGAAGGCACCCCAAAGCCAATAGTAACAAAAATTTTGAATTGTATACACCGGGACACACTGTGGCAGATGGCCTGTGAGCACACGCCACTCACTGTTCAGGGGGCGAGAGTTTCAGTATGCCCAGATTATACTCTTGCTGTGCAACGTCCGCTGTCCTCCTTTTAAAAGGTGGTGTCATCTGAGACTAATTGATCTCTCCTATGCATTCATCTACTCGGCCATTCTAAAAATTATACATGACCGGCGCTCTCACTTGTTGTGCATCCCCGCTGTGGCCAAGGACTGACTGGACCACAATTTCCCAGATGCTCAGGACATTGCTTGTGGCGTTCCCCGCCCCGATTACCCTGCCGATCGCCGAGGTGCAGACAGTGCAGCACAGTTACTAGGGTGAGGGCGGCACCATCTCCTCAGCAGGCCTGGGAAAGCCAACAAAAGGCCATCTGCCTGGCGACTACTTTGCGTGACCTGGAATGCTGTTCAAGCTCTGGCTTATCCTGGGGTAGTGCTTAAGACTGTGCTTCAGACTCTGACATGGAGATCACTGTGGCTTATTTCCAGCTATAGTGCCACAGATGGCTAGCGACTTATGAGGCCCCACACTGTATATAAACCATGACACATACCCCGAATGGAGCTCTGACACCTGTAGCCTCAGCTAGAACCTGGGTCTCTCCACTGCTATCATCCTGTACTGTTTTCTGCAGACCACCAGTGGAGGACACAGCATTGATGTTCATGTCCTGTAAGAGGTTAATGTTGGACTTGATGATGGAAACGTATACCTTCCTTTCTACTACACAATGAAATGGTAGTTTGTCGTTATGCATAACATTAGGCCCAGGTCCGAACTCAAAGTAGCTAGTACACATACCTACCACCATGGTGGTGCCGCCCACACCAAAAATGACACTATACCCCTCAAGAGCAGGACACAGTTCTTTTCTGATTGTTAATTTTGGTTATGCCTGCTTCACTGGTCAAGCAAAGTTGTCTTCCTGGACCAAGCACTGGGGAAAGTTATTTTTTGTTATGCTTCTGTCACCAATTGTAGTCAGGTGGGGTGCACACTTTCGGATACTGGGGGCAATGCATTGCTGGACACACAGCTATTTTGATAGCTACAGCACCTAACTCATACAATATGCTCATCTGGAATGTTAGGGGGTTGGGAACAGTACATAAATACCATAGGGTACTAGAGCAGTTACATAGGCGCTGCACACACATATCTTTCTTACAGTAAACACATCTTACTGTTGCGGAGACCCTGAAGTTGTGCAGTAAGTGGAGAGGGCAGCTCTTTCATACCTCCTACTCTGCCTTCGCCAAAGGAGCCACCATTTGGATACGAGCAGGTGTTCCTTTCCTGGTTCAGGACTACAAAATTGATATGCATGGGTGATATGTGTTCTTGCAAGGTCTCTTAGATGGTGAAAAAATTGTGCTTGGTTGTCTTTATGCACTTAATCAAGAACAGGGTGTGTTTTCACAGTGCTACCGAAATGGGCTCATCTCCCATGGGTCCTAGGTGGGAATTATAATACAGTACTTGACTTTTAAAAAGATCGCTCACACCCACATTTGCCAAATACTGCTCCAATCCGGCATGCTAGGTCTCTACTGCAATAGACTGAAGGTTGGGACCTCTTAGATGTATGGTGTATGCTCAACATAAATACAAGAGAGTATTCATTTTACTCTCCCCCACACACACACTTAATTTACGTTTAGACAGGTTCCCACACTCCTCCCGTTTTAGCCCCAAATAACTCACTGCACATATTTAGGGAAAACACTGCCTGACAATAACCCCTTTCAAATTGCGCTTTCATGGGGCTGAGTGCCTACCCCAAACCCCACCTGGCACCTCCAGTCCATGTTATTAGAAGACGCGGTTTTCCGAGAGACAATAACAACGGCCTTTGACACTTACGTCTCTGAAAACACAGACACAGCCTCCTCTCCTTTGGCCAAATGGGATGCCTTCAAGTTGATGATATGGGGAACATCCCTCACCAGGCTAGTGGGTGTGCGTGAGGAAGTACTGAGGGAGCTTACACATATAGAGGCAGTCTTGGGCCCTCTGGATTAAACTGTGGCACAGCCCGCTGCCGATGACTCTCAACTACAAAATGCCTGAATATGCCATGCTGAACTCCTTGAACGCCTTAGAGTTATTGATTACAAGTCATTTACCCAAAAACTGCACACAGAGGTGGATAAGCCAGGCACTCTTCTGGCATGAGTAATCACACCAGAAAAAGCACCAACGCCGATCCTATTGATACTCTCCCCACGCTAGGCACAGTTGAGACACAAACTGAAAAAAAATGCCTTCCGTCCCCTGCACCAGCCGACATATCATCATTTCTATGCCGGAACACATACCCCCAGGTGCTGGTGGCAGATGGGGGGACACTAAGGGCCCCTAACTTAGCAGCTAAAATATGTGAAGCCATCAAAGGACTTGCACATAACAAAACCCCGTGCTCTGTTGGGTTACCAGTATAATTTTATCCCACCTATGCTGCACAGCTGGTCCGACGCCTTGAGAGGTTGTATAATTCTTCTCTGGATAGAGGGATACTTACCCATTCAACCAGTGAGGCATTGGTGACCTCCCTCCTTAAACCTAACAGGTCAATCCTTAGTAAAGTACTGGTGTACCGCCTCCTTCCACTACTTCTGCAATTATTGCATACAGACTAATGTGGTTTTGTTCTCTGCCATAGTACGTCATTGAATGAACTCAGGCTAGTTTGGACAATGGATGAGGCTAAGCAACATCCATTTGGCGGATGATGCTCTCTAGATATTCAACACCATCAGCTTGGACTTTATGCTAGCCACGCTGACTGCCTTTGCGATACCTAAAGAATATATCTGATGGGTAAGATTGCTGTACTCTGAGCCTACAGCCAGAGCACAGACCGGTCCACACATATCAGCCTCTTACCGAATATTTAGTGGGACCCGGCAAGGATGCCCACTGTCCCCTCTTTTATTTGTGCTGTCGGTGGAACCACTTGCAGAACATATTGGCCGAGGAGCTGCGACATGGGGAATCATAATAGATTTTACAATTCACTAGGGGGGTTATTACAACTTTGGAGGAGGTGTTAATCCGTCCCAAATGTGACGATATACCACCAGCCGTATTACGAGTTCCATAGGATATAATGGACTCGTAATACAGCTGGTGGTATATCTGTCACTTTACCGTCACTTTTGGGACGGATTAACACCTCCTCCAAAGTTGTAATAACCCCCTAGGTCTCTTTATAAGCGGAGGATATGATCCTATACTATAAGGGCCTGCGACATGATCTGGGTCGGGTGGCACAGATTCTTGCGGACGTTGGTAATATATCTGGTCTTCAAATCGATGCCAATAACACTTACCCAGAACCACTGATCCAATTTGGATCCCTAACTATTGTAACAGCCCCCGTCTCCTTCCGATACCTCGGTATCAGGGTATAACACGACCACACAGATTTATTGGAAGGTAACTTAATGCAGGCGAAAGCAGCACTCTGATTCCACATGGACCTCTGGACTACATTGCCCCTTTTACTAGCTGGTCGACTGGCCTTGGCGAAGATGGTAGTATTACTTCAATTACTATAGTATTTTGTCAACTTGCTACTTCTAATACCGGCCTATGTATTTCACACACTAAACCTGATGTTAATCAATCTCATTTGGGGGAACAGTCGGCATATGATTAGCTGGGCAAAACTGCAACTGCCACCTGATGAATGAAGAATGGGTGACCCATATTTTAAAGCCTATTGCCTAGTGGGGTAATTGCAATGGCTGTCATATTGGCTAGCTGGCCGCAACCTGGGAGAGATTAACTACACCACCACAATGCTTCGGAAGAGCCTGCTTCACGGATTACTGTGCCTCCTAGAAAACTACAGGTAGAAACACTGCTGCTGTTACGCACAGCATTAGCATATTGGAAGACTGCTCTGAGATACACAGCTTCCCAACCCCATATGCTCCAAATATACCACTGTGTGGGCTTCCCATGCCCTCAGGTACTCTAACAGCCAATATGCTATGTGCCTAGGATCAGGATGGGTCCGCACCCTGGGTGACCTAATCAAGGATAACATGTTAATGCTGCACTAAGACTTTTTTGGGGCCCGGGGATTCCTGGATACACCATTCTTAACACATGCCAAAATTCTTGATTATGTCTGTGAATATTGGCCACCCAAAGGGATAGAGTTGACACACATATTTCCTTACAGGCTCTTCACACTATGGGTCACAGCTGACACCTTACCCATTGGCTGTACCGGGTGCTTAGGGGGCATCTTAAAACACCATTGGAGTCACTTAAAACAAAGTGGACCATAGATATTGATCAGGACATCACAACCAAAGAGTGGACTTTCTTTTTGCAATATTCTAAGAAAGTATCTCATAACTCCAGATTTAAACGTATGCAGTTCTCCATATTCCACTGAGTTTACCTCACACCACATAGGCTCAACATGATGTTCCCCACGACTACTGCACATGGTCCTCGTTGTCATACTTACAATACCGACCTCATGCATATGCTCTGATCTTACCACTCACTCTCAGAATACTGCCCAGCTATTTGGACATCACTGACTGAGCTCATAGGCAATATCCCAGGGTTAGCCTCAGACAAATACATATTAGAGTTGTACCCCAGACTCTGAGGCTCCAAAGTGACCTCATGCTTCATAGACTTATCACTACTCTTAGGAAAGCGACAACTGACTAAGCGATGGAAGTCAGCATGGGTGCCCCCGATTACCAGCTGGTGAGCCGAGGTGTTGCATTGGGGCCGAGCTGAAAGTACGGTACTCCGTCACGTGGAATGCAGTGAGATACGGCGGAAGCTGATATCTCTGGAGTGAGACGCCCTGTTGGAAGCATTTTGGGCACAGCATAGTGCAGATGAGGGGAAACACTGAGCACCTCTAGGGTTCTTGGGACTGATTCAGGCCATAGTCAATAACTATAATCTTAACCTCGCCATTCCCTTGCCAAATGTATCATGCATTCTTAGCTAGGTGAGTCACTCCCTACAGGTTCAGCCTTACCTAGTCTTCCATGAAGGTAACACTATCAGTTGCAGCGCACTTTCCTCCATTGCCTGCAGGTTACTACCCCACAATTACAGTCCGTATCTAGTCCGACAGATGAATGTTCAAGGGAGAGTAGTGGGGTAGTTCAGAACAAACTGTTGGTATTGATATGATGATATAATAAAGGATATGATATACTATATGATTATGCTTTGCTACGTGTAATTCATATGTACTGAAATGGTCACTAGTACGACCTCATAATTGTCATTGGAACAATGTATCTTGAATACCAATACAGTTTGTGTTAAAAAACACATATCGGCTTGGCAGGTTTGTCCTCTGGATGTCTGGATTCCAAACCTTTTCTAACTCCAAGGATTTTGAGGAATACTAGGAAGAGTACAGTTTGACACAGTCAAGGGACCCAGAATCCCAGGGTCACAACCTAGGGTCAAACCTCAATCCAGCAGAGGCCTCCAGTAGCATAAACTTCAAGTGCAGTTGGTACTAGTCAGCTGGGCCCTTCTGGAAAAGGCCTCTTGCAACTTATTGTGGCCCTGCATCTTACAAATAAGGTCAGCCAATCTAAACTTTGAGTCCAAATCCTTCTCCAGGGTATGAGTGTGAGCATATCCAGCCCTTCTGGTCTCCTCTCTGGTAACACGTGAAGCTTCAGTCCTTCTGTTTTTCTACAGATCCAGAGTGCTCTGTTGAGAGTGGCAAGTTAATCAACATTTATGACTGGCACTAACGTGTCGGTGGTGGTGACCCTTCCCCTTCTCTAATATTGTGGAAAACATCCACAAAGGTAACCCTGCACACTTTTTCCTGTGTTCCTTACTACAAGCAATCCCACAGGGCCCTTTTCTGCCTATATAAAACATGGTGGAATCCTTCTCCCCTTGTACAGAGCCTGTGTGCCCACCCCAAGAGGTGTGGTCAGGGAAATGAGCATCACTTCCTTTCAAGTCACTACAAACAAACTCTGGAGGCAGGTCCATACCCTCTATGACTGGACCCCCCTGACTGGGGAACAAAGAAGAAACCTTTGCAGGTGTCATCTGACAGTTTCCTGAAAGAGGAAAGCCCCCTTCGAATGTAATCACATTCTTGGGTACTACCCAAATGGTCATCCTGCCAGAGGAACAAAAACACCTCTCCAAACCAAAGTCTTTGTCTCTGCACTGTGAGCAGTTTCCATGCTTCGTTCAGGGTTTGAGCAATCAGAGAGCTGCAGCTGGAGACTAATATAAATTAGACTCTTAGCCTCCAGCATCTTTAGGCAGGGAAATTGTAACTTTGCCTTTGATATTTATACAAATCTGGCTTCACCAGTGAGTTTGTTTTTAATAAATGTCAAAAAGAATTGAAAAAATACATTTCTAGGTGTTTCCTAACCGCAGATAGCATTATTAAATGCAAGAGTGCAACATTTCTCTGTAGAGCAACCAGCCTTGATGCAGTAAAAATAGCAGTTGGGTTCTAGTTACTGTAAAGACATACTCATTTTAAATGTCTACATGTCATCATATTAAATACTGTGCACCCTGTTCTGTGGGCTACAAAAGCTACAGAAAAGTTTGTGTCTCTCAAAAAGGTTTTATTTTGACATCTCATTGCAGTTTTAAACTGTAGCAGTCAGGCTGCTTTAGAAGGCCTAGAGTCTTGTTTGCCTTTGTTACACAACTGAGCAATCAATCAATCAATCAATCAATCTGTATTAATAGAGCACAACTCTATTACCCCTGGGGTTATCCGAGTGTTGAGGATGCAAGGCCTCAGTGGAAGAACTAGTTTGTGAGTTTCATCCTGAAGTTGGACAGGGAGAGTGATGTTCATAGGTGAAGGGGTGGGTTGTTCCAGGCCTTGGTGGGCGTGTATGGGAAGGAAGGGCCTTCACTGTGGCTGCAGTGAATCCAAGAGGTGTTGTGAGTGCCGGGAGTTAGAGCACAGGTGTCTGGTGGGTTTGTGGAAGTTCACGCAGTGGTTGATGTATGCCGGTCCTGGATTGGAGCACCTTCCTGCACAAAAACAATCACAAGAGGTGTTATCCTCTTTCTATGTGTGCCCCAGAATGCAGCGATATTTCTACCCGTTGTGTCATTCTTATGCCACTCCTGAGGTGGTGTAGGAATCTGACGCATTCCCAGACTTGTAAATCTGGTAAGGCGTTCGATTCCTTCAGGTTTCATGGGTGTTGCATGGAAACACCACAAGCAACACCCATGGAATGCCCCTTTCACTCAGTGTTAGGCATGAAAGGGGTTCATATGTATAAGGCTATGAAAGCCATGCATGGTGGCTTTGCATGGCATTGTAAATATGGGCTGGCACACTGTGCCACCGGAGCATCAAAAGAAGATGCTCTAGTGGCGTAGTGTGCTGCTAGGACCTCATAAATGTTTTTGTAGGGGTTTTGTATGTCATGTGTTTTTTAAATGCCTTTGTTATTAGGTCACATTCCATACATATACTTATACTAATACACTGATGGTTAGGGTATTGGGCTGTTGCAATTGAAGAAAATTGTTTGCTTCAAGTAATCTTCAACAATTTCAGTGACTAATTGATGTACTCACTGTGGTAGCAAAGTTTGGTGTGTCCTTCTCTACAATAGATCATGTTTATTACATATTCATTAGTCGGAAATATAGCAGCATTTGTTGATGCCCATAAATACATTACATGATATAAGAGAATACTATGACAGTACATCCTCAGAAACAAACAACACAACCATAATAGAACAAAGGATAGCACAATGCAACAAAACAACCTCAACATAGCATAACACACAACCACAACACTAGCAGAAACACAGCACAGTATAATAACAGATCAGCATAGAACAAAAACCACAATGTAGGAAGCTGGCTCTGTATCTACTATATCAAAATGAGATGTAGTGTGCAGTGTCCAGGGTTCCCCAGAGGCTAAAGTAGATAATACTAATGCTCTCTTTTTTGGTAGAGTGGTTGAGCACTTAGGCTTATTAGAGGGTAGTGCAAAGCATTTGTTGTACACACACAGTCAAGAAATGAGGCACACACTCAATGACTAACTCCAGCCCATTTGCTTTTATACAGCACATATATATATGTTACTTTATTTCTAGAACTAAAAGATTTGCATTGCAGCTAAGTACAGTTGTAAATATGTATCAAGAATATGTTTCAAATGTACTTTGTTTAGATTTGGCAAATAGAACAGTTTAGGCAAGTAACACGTTTCACCTTCAAAAGTTGACAGTGACATTTTCAGTACAGTCTTAGGGAAGGAAAAGTGTTAGTGCAGTTTTGGAGTAAGTACTTGACTTACAGTTCCAGTCACTGGAGGTTAGAAGGTCCACTGGTCAAGGTTCAAGATGACCCTAAACATACACCATCATCAACACGGGGCTGGTCGGGGGCAGAGGTCAAATTTGGTGTTGGATTTAGAATGGAATTCTGTGGATACTCGGGGCACTCCAAAACATATCTGCTGGCAGATATGTACCCATGACTTCGGAGGGCAGACCTTCGGGGTTTAGGTGACCACCTGTGGGGCCACAGGTTAGCACCAAACACACACCCTCAGTGCACAGGGGCGGCAATGTGCAGTGTGAAAAGACAGCGTCTGGGTCCTAATGCTTTCCAATAGGGAGACCCCGGGGGGGTCACAAAGATGCTGCTAGCTGGGTCCAGGTGGTCAGTTTTGAAAAACCAAAGGCTGGACAAGGAGGGGGGCTGTCTGCTGAATGTTGCTGGTCCACCAGTTAGATTCTCCAGGGTCAGGGGTCGGCAGGTGCATGGGTACATTTGGACATCAGGTATCTTCAGCTGTTTCTCTTGTGGTCAGTGAGGTCCTCTGAACTTAGGTTGCAGGCACCGTCGTGTTGGCCAGGATGGGTCAACCCAGGGTGGACACAAGGTCAGAATTACCTGGGGACCTTCTCTGGACTGGTGGGCCACCTGGACATGAGCCGTGGAGGTCAGGTACAGAGTAGGCAGGACTATATGATCTGGGTGGTTCTGGAGTACTTCTCTGAGTTTCTTGTGGACAGAGCCACTGTCTTCAGGAGTTCTTGGTCCTCTGGTGGTCAGGCAGACCTCTGGGGGTTGGTAGAGGTCACTGGTCCTGCAGGATGTTTTGACTCTTTTGTAGTAGAGTGCCTGAAGCTGAAAACAGTCTGGTAGGGCTGGGGCCAAGTCAGTTGTCATCTGGAGTCTTCACTGCTGGAAGGTCAGCTTAGCAGTCCTTCTTCTTTCTTCTTGTCTTGAGGTTGCCAGGAATCTGGTGACCTAGGTCCAGGGTGCCTTTTAATCCTAGATTTAGGTTTGTTACAGAGGTCAGAGGGCCGTAGCCAATGGCTACTCCCCCTGAGTGTGGCTACACCTTTCCTATGCCCACTCCCCTTACTGAGGGGGGCACTTTCTTGACCCTACTGGTCCCTGTCCTCCAAACCAAGATGGAGGATTCTGCAGGGAGGGGGTCACTTCAGCTCTGGAACCTTATGGGTGGTCCTAGCTGGAATGGTCACTGCTCCCTGTTTTACCTAATTTTCCTGCCGAACTTGCCACCAGAAGTCTGGCTTCGTCCTGGGGGGCGGGCATCTCCATTAGCTGGAGTTCCCTGGTGCACTGTAACAGGAGGCTTGAGTCCTTGAGGCTCACTGCCAGGTGTTGCAGTTCCTGCAAGGGGGAGGTGTGAAGCACCTCCACCCAGAGCAGGATTTGTTTCTGACTCCAGGGTGCACAAAGGTGCTCACCCCATGGGGTCAGAAACTTGTCTTTTAGTGGGAGGCGGGCACAGACTTGTCAAGCCTTACACTAAAGGGTTGGTTAAAATACAGGGGGCACCTCTAAGATGCCCTCTTAGTGCATTGTACAAAAAATCCAACGCTGGCCAGTGTGGGTTTATTGTGCGGGGAAGTTTGATACTAAACTTCTCAGCCTTCAGTGAAGCCATCAGGGAGTTGTGGAGTTCGTAATGACAAACTCCCAGGCCATGTACTTAATATTGCCACACTGCACTTACAATGTCTAAGAATAGACTTGGACAATGTAGGAGCATATTGCTCATGCAGCCATGCCCTCACCTGACGTAAATTGCACCAAGCCTTAGGGCTGTAAGGCCTATTAGAGAGGTAACTTACCTATGCCACAGGCAGTGGTTGGTGGGCATGGCACCCTAAGAGGGATGCCATGTTGACCTTTTTCTGAGCACCAGCACACAACTTTGCAATGGCAGTGTGCATGTGCTTGGTGAGGCGTCCCTTATGGTGGCACAATACAGACTGTAGCCCTTAGGGACCCATCTGGTCACACAACCCTTGGCACCAGTGGTATCTTTTGCAAGGGACTTAGCTGTGTGCCAGGGGTGTGCCAATTGTGGGAACAATGGTACAGTTTAGGGAAAGAACACTAGCGCTGGGTCCTGGTTAACAGGATCCCAGCACACTCTCAGTTAAGTCAGCATCAATATCAGACAAACGCTGGTGGGTAACCATGCCAAAAGGGCACTTTCCTATACACAAAACTAAAAAAAACTGAACAGCAAACCATACAAAAGCAACACAATCAAATCCAATGTAAGCACACCACGTCATCACAAAAACAAATATAATACAATATAGACAGCACAATCTGACACATAAAAAACAACTCAACATTGCAATGCCTTTTCTTTTGCTTTTTTGTTGTAGTATATTCTTATAGTGCTGCTTTTTTGTTGTCTGATTATTGTGTTATGTTGAAATTTAGCTGCTCGTTATTCAATTGTATTTTGTTAGTATGCTTTTGTGTATTGTGCAATGTGTTGCAATTGTTTGCGTTATGCTTTATTGGTGTCTTGTAGTTTTGTGGTATCATTGTGTTATGTCATAGTATTTTGTTGGTTAGTTGCATATTTGTAGTAGTGCTATCATGTTGTGTTTTTACTTTTGCATTTTTGTTTGCTTGTTGTGTTGCCATTAAGGATTTTGGTTGTGTGTTTTATGAACTCGTGTTGTGCTTTTGTGTTCTTTTGGAAGCTGTGTTGTTGTAGTTCCTCTACTTCAACTGTAGTCCATATATTTGAAAGATGTACACATATTTTTGTGATAAATCCAGTTTCATGAAGCAGTAGTAAAATGTGTTGCACCAAGCACGTCTCTATTTACAACCAAAAACATGTAATAGCATCGATCAAAATGTCTTTCTAATCTGAAAAGGTGAAATCTAGAAGTGAAACGTAATGGAAATCTCTGATTCTAGTGGACGAGCTAAACTGAATTAGCTGAATTTCCATCAGTGGATTTACCTCCTCCAATTCGGATGGAAATCAGCTGCGGTATGTGATACCAAAGGCAGGTATTGAGTCCTGGGGGAATCAGTAGATATTGCATTGCTTTTAATTTCAAAATCAGGCCCTAAACGCTAATAATTATTTTCTCAGTCTCTCACAATGTAAGAGCGGAGTCAACGTCTCTTCTATCATGTCCGTTGGGAAACACCTGGAAAATGACTTTTTATGAGGTGCACCCTTTGACATTTTTATTGGAATAATGATGCTACTTGCCAGAATTACAACTGTTTCCTAATTGGCTTTCCCTCTGTAGTAGCCATATGCAGTTCTGTTAATTCATCAGCTTCTGTTCCCTTGTAGGCAAATGAATGTCACTATGAATATTCGAAGAGAATTGAACAGATCATTAAAACCAAAAGAAGAAGCGAAAGGCAGGTTTGACAATGAACAGTGCCAAGGAGACATGGGAATAATGAGCATCAATAACTCCAGGAAGCAGACTCGGTATATTGGATTAATTAAAGAAAACGTAATTTATTGGACAGTGATACAGTAATGAGAAACCTGGAAAGCATTGCAGGATATGCTCAAAATATTTCAGAGTTTTGAAAGGGCTAACAGCGCCATACATTAGAGATAATCACTTTTCCTGACGTAGTTCTTCCCTTCAGAATATTGTTATGTTTATTTTTATTATTGATTTACTTAAATTCATATTCATTGTTAAGCATTTACGAATATTGTCCTTTAAAGTTAGTACACTTTCCTTAAAGAAAAAATATAGCCTGCGCCTGTAAATAATGCAGAAGGGGGCTTCCTCTGGTTTATTTATGACACCAATGTTCGCACCTAAATGAGACGTTACCGATCTCCTATGCTTGTGGCGTTATTAGTATTCAGGTGAGGAGTTTGCACTTTTCGTATTAGGACCTGTAACAATTTATTAAAGCTCTGCAACTAGGTGCCTGTGTTATGAGACCGACCTACATCTCGATACGTGCTGTACATGTCTCTCTGATTTCTTAAGTGTATTTTTCCTTAACTGCAAATTGGCCGTTTCTGATCACAACCAGGAAGATAAAAGCACATTACCTTACAAGTGCCTCTAAACAAATACCACATTCATTACATGTTTATGGTTTGTCGCCTGCATTTCAGGGTATCCTTCTGCCTCCTAAGCATTGATTTAACAATAATAAAACTTGGCCTCGGGTCACGTGTTGCTGGTTGATTTAAAATAATTTCCTGTATTTGATTAGATGGGCATGGTTAATGAGGAGGTCAAGTGTGAGGCATGGGGATACTTACTTTCTGCTTTAACAACTGTCTCTTTTTATATAGCTAATTGAGGGTTTTTTTTCTGAGTGATTTTGAAATAGCGCTGCGTTTCTCGGAGGAAGAACTTGTAGCTGAAGGTGGAGAGTATAACACCATATGGGGGCGGGTCAGAAAACTGTTTTTGTCTGGCACTATTACATGCCCTTGGTTAAAATTAAGGTAGAACTGCGTTTTAGCCACGTATCTTGAAAGTAGATTATAATAGTTTTACTGTATGACAAGAATATTTGTTAGTGATCTTTTATTTGTATTTTAACTTTGTGCTGCTGTATATTTTCATTGTGCCATTGTGTTGGTCTATATTGTTTTGCTTTCTGTTTGACTGCTCTGTGTGGCTTCCTGTTATGTTTACGTTGTGTTGTGAATTTGCTTCAGAAAGCAGCGCATTCCTTTAACGCATCAATGACAACGATTTACCACTGGCTAAAGTCCAGCTCTCCGACTATTTAAGTCCCCATCCTGCCCAAATCGGTGGCAGAAACGCCTTAAACCGCGCTTCAGTGCTCACGTTACGTGACATGACCGAGCAAATTATAACATTTAATTAATAAGCATTTGCAGAGTCATTTAGTTTTGTTTATATGTGAAAATGTCCTTTCGTGGAGACAGTCATGCATTTATCATGCTTGCTCCCTGACACCCATCCTTACATTCATGCATTCATTCATCCTCACATTCACACATTCATTCACTTAGATAGCTACACAGCAATAATGGAAGAGGTAGTTTAAGATACAATGTTTGTTTTTATATCGCACGTTTCGGCATTTTTAAATACATATTTCCAAATGACATTATGTAGTTTTCTTCATTTGTATTTGAGATGTAAATGAACTAACTGAGGCACTTCGGCAGCTCGCTCTCAAAAGAATTGCCAGCCACTATACTTCCCGTTCCTGTAAATATTAAATTACAAATAACCAGCACATCATTGAGTCAAACCTAACGTAATTCAGCACCACTTGTTCTGACTTACCCAGAGTATGTGATGTATAGGACCCCTGAGGTACAAAACAGTCAAACCAGCACAGATGGGCAGACTAACACAGTATGACCAGTTCTCTCAGTGGCCACTGCATTAAGACCAGCTCTTGTCCCTTTAGTATCCCATTACTATCCTCCTGATGAGCATTCTTACAAATGGGGGAAGCAGCATCATAGTGTCATGGTGTTGTAAAGTACGACCTCACACTTTAGAAAATGTCCTGTACAAAAAGACAACATCAAATACATTTGGAAGAAAACACCCACCTAAGCCTTTCAAACTCATTCCAGACAAACTACAATAGATGCTTAATGAAAACGATAGAAAGATCACCTTTTTCAACTTGCTGCCATTTGAGGCACAAGTGAAGTGACTTTGCAGTGTTCATGTGCCACACGTGATGAATAAACGGACAAAACAACCGTGAACCAAACAAGGAACTATTGCCTGTTGATAGGAAGTGAAAACAACCTTCAAACCAATTGTGATAATTGGTAAATGGTGATATCATCAGGGTAGGGAAGTCAAAGCCAAGGAGAGATGCCCTGTTTTTTTTTGATGGAGCACCACTTCCAAATTATTTGTCTTTTCAGTGGTGGAAACGTCCACTTACTCATTATTAGGCTGCCTCAAATTCATATTAATTAACATATGTCCCTTAATATCTATGAGGCTTTTGTTGTAATTGACTTGTGTGGTGATACCTATTAATTACTATTATATATAGTACAACATTCTAATAGATTATCAACTTAACAAAAGCAACCCAAAAAATGAACGGCCACGTGCATTGCCACCCTAAGATGGAAGATGCTCCACAGTTCCACGAGCTTATAGGGGCCGCTTATATAATTAATATTGATACGAAAAAGACACATCTGTTGTTAAACAAGACACTCCTAGTACTCACATATCCGAGCACGTGCTAATGAAGACACACAAATGTGCGCTTTGCAGTGTTTAGAGACAAAATCATACCTATGTTTCTCTTTCATTTATGCGCAATATTTTTGGAGATGTTTTTATATTTTCTCGGCACAGAGAATAGTGATTACTTATACAACCTAATGTATGTCATTTTAACTGTTTTTCTGTTTCACCTGCGCGGATATGTACTTAATAGCCATTGTATGTCCAGGAGTAAATGTTGAGTGCTCTACTAACGCAGGAGTATCATGGTGCTTCAAAGGTGTAATGTTTAAACTTGCAAGATGGGTTCATCATATAAATGGATTACAAGAAGAAATTATGTCATTGTGGCCAGGCACATATCATCAATTATCCGTGCTGCAATAGTCTTCAGTGGATATGAAACTCCACCTGCTTCATTACATCTGCACCAACTTAAATTCATCTCTAATTATAGACCCATGAGGAGAGGACAGTCCGTTTAATAAAGTTCTCACTGGCTGAGCAACGAGTGGCTAACATCGGGCAGATGCAATAGCAAGCAGTGAGGACATCGTGCAATACTGTTGCAAGATAAATATTTTTTTAGTGTTACAGGTGATAGCAGCTATAATACCTGTGAAAGTGGAAAATATTTTTGAATTGACTAAACCACTAAATCTATATTATATTGAAATTCCCAGTCAGTAGTGTGTTATCGTCTTACAAAATCAGAAGGCAACGTATTTGTGTGTGAGTGACTGCATGGATGTGTGACTTGGTGTGTATGATTGTGTGGGTGTGTAAGTGTGTGTGTGAGTGCATTAATTGGTGTTTGAGTGTGTGAGTGGTTGTGTGGGTCTGTGAGTGGGTGCGTGAGTGGTTTTGTGGGTCTGTTAGTGGGTGCGTGAGAGACCGTGTGGGTCGGTGACTGGGGTGGAAGTGGTTTTGTGGGTCAGGGAGTGGGAGTGGGAGTGGTTGTGTGAGTGGGTGTGTGGGTCTGTTAGTTAATTATGAGTGGCTGTATGGGTATTGAGTGGGTGTGTGAGTGGTCGTGTAGGTGTGTAAATGGGTGTGTGAGTGGGTTTGTGAGCAGCTGTGTAGGTCTGTGACTGGTTGTGCTAGTGACTTAGTGGATCTGAGAGTGGGTGCATGAGTGTGTGAGTGAGTGTGCACATGAATGTGTGAGTGCATCTGTGAGTAGGTGTGTTTTTTTGATCAAGGTCAGAACCGTGGATCCTTCGTGGATTCACACAGGGGGCTGCAATAAGCACTGTGAAGGATCTGCAGGCCCTAGGGTGCCCCTAAAACATTTTTGGGTAATTTCTTGCCCATGAGAGGGGTCCCTTTTAGACCACTCTATCAATCCCATGTGGTTAGGTACCTCTACAGTGACTCCTTCTATCACATTTAACTTTTATCCCCCACACTCGAGGATCGCGTCTCAATACACAAAATGGTAGCTGCAGTTTTCCTGAGAGGTTGTGGCCAGCCAATCAAGGCATTGCTGTTGGTATGTAGATCCCCAGATCCATTGCAGTAGATACATGGTGGATCCATATCTATAGATGTACATAAATCATTTTTTCTTTATTAACACAAAAACTACTGGACAGATTTACACCAAATTGCAAAAAGAGATCTTTCTTGACCAAGATCTAGCTTCCTTCCAAATTTGGTGTAATGCCATCTAGCATTTTGGGCTTTAGTCAGGTCTAAAACCCCCATGGGATATTGCATTGGGAAAATGCATTTTTGGACCCCACCTTTTTCTCAGCCCCGCTTGACAAATCACCAAGAAACATTCCAGACTGCAGCTGAAGTGAGAGGCAAACTAGTTTTGAAAAAATCATGATGATTCTTCAAACAACCTCAAATTTATTAGCAAACCAAAAAATGCTTTTCAAACTAGAAAACTAGATCCACCTTAAAAAAAAACTACTGACAACCCGTGCATGCAGCCAACCCCATGCTATGGTTCTGAGAGTAGGTATATGATGGGCTGTACAGTGTGTGAGTGGGTGTGTGCAGCTGTGTGGGTGTATAAGTGTGTGTGTGAGTGTGTGTGTGGGTTTGAGTGGATGTGTGAGGGGTTTTGTGGGTCTGTGAGTGGGTGTATGAATGGCTGTATGGGTGTGAGTGGTTGTGTGAGTGGTTGTGTGAGTGTATCAATAGGCTTGTGAGCACGTGAGTATATGTATAAGTAGCTGTATGGGTCTCTGAGTAAGTGTGCAAATGGTTTTGCGGGTCTGTGAGTGGGAGTGGCTGTATGGGTGTGTTAGTAATTGTGTTGGTGTGTAAGTGGGTGTTTGGGTGTGTGAGTGGCTTTGTGGATCTGTGAGTAGGTGTGCGAGTGGGTTTGTGGGTCTGTGAGTGGCAATATGGGTGTGTGAGGGGGTGAGTGAGTGTCTGTGTGGGTGAGTGAGTATCTGTGTGGGTGAGTGTGTGAGTGGGTCTGTGAAGGGGTGCACTGTGGTGGATCCACAGATCCTCATGCACCCCCAAAAACATTTCTGGACAAGTTCTTGCCCGTGAGGTGTCCCCCAAAGGCCCCTCCATTAGTCCCATTGAGAAGGGGTACCTCTACCCTGAACCCTTCTCTCATTTTTAAGTTTTATTTTAAACCCCCCCAGTCCCAAGATCCGATACACAAAATGGCAGCCACAGCATTCCTCTCATGTTGCTTCCATCCAATCAAGGCATTGCTGTTGGTGCGTGGATCTGCTGATCTACTTGGGTGGATCCACAGTAGGTCAGGGAATCTAGATATACATAAATCTATTTTCTTTAATAACTCCATAACTAGTAAACACATTTACACCAAATTACAAAAAGCACTCTTTCTGGACCATGATCTAGCTTTCGGCCAAATTTGATGTAATTTTCTATGGAAACTGGTTCCTAACTATGACTACCGATTAGCAACAGCGAGTAGGTGATATATATATATATATAACTATATACATAGGTAGTTATAGTTAGAGCTGCTTTCTCACAAGCAGAGTTTTTTTTTTTTGGTTTGCTAATAATTTTGGCCCCATTTGCTGAATCTTCAGTAAATGAACCAAAAACTAATTAAATCCACCTCAGCTCCTTCCTGGAAAGTTTTGGGGTGATCAGTCAAGCAGGGGCTGAAAAAAATAGGGGTCCCAAAACGTACTTCTTTAGGCCTGGCAATAGCAAAAACTTCTGAGAAAATTACACCAAATTTGGCAAGAAGATAGATCTTTGTCTGCCAAATGTACTTTTTGTGAATTAGTGTAAATCTATTCAGTAGCTTTTGAGAAATTTAGGGTCAAATATATTGTATATTTGGGTGGTTGAGCTTGCGAGACTCTCACAAGGGTCCCGCAGGTGTGCAAAATTTTGAAATGGAGCCCTGTGATCGGTCGACGGGCCCGTTTTCCCTGTGAGCCTTTATGCTCTTGCTGGAGTAAGAGGCTCCTGCAAGTCTCTCGAGAATGAGTGCTCTGATTAGCTGGCTATTGGAATGTTAGAAATAAAATGACAGCCATTTCTATTTACTGTGAAAAATTCTAGGTGTTTGGGAAATGAAATAAAAAAGCTATATAATGGGGAAGTAGAAAGGCATGCTGCCCCCTTAAGTTTAGAGAGAAGATGTTGAAGGAATAAATACAGTGAAGAAAAAAAACAATTTATATTGTTTTTTACGGACTGTTTAGATATTGCAGGGCTCTTGCGAGATTGTGAATAGGAAAAACAATGATTTCTTCATATACTCCATTAACAAGACTGTATATTGTAGCTATTGTTTTTGAGAGGAAGTGTGTAAAAGATAAGTACTGTGATAAGTAGATGGTAAATTCCTATTATCCCCAAAAAAGTTACGATCCTACGAGACTCTCAAGGGGATCAAGAACCATGCACACTCTCTACTACGCACAACCATCATATGAGACAGAGGTCTGACAAAAGAGGGCAGTACATGTTTACACCCTAATATGTAAACCTCTCACCTGAGAGAGAGGGGTTAGTGGAGAGGCAGTCTCTCTCTATATATATCCTACTACACAAACCTGTAATCTGAGAGAGAGGTCTGGAAGCAGAGACCTTGTACACACCTTACTACTCACACCCTTTATCTGAGAAAGTGATCTGGAAAGAGAGGGGAGTTCATGCAGACACCCTACTGCTTACACCTTTCATGTAAGAGAGTGGTCTGAGGGAAGAGGCCAGTTTCTCCTCACACCCTATTATGCACACCATCATCCAAGTGATGGTTCTCATTGGAGATGCCAGTCCTACACACACACTACTACATACATGCATCATCAGAGATGGAGACCTGTAAGGAAAGGTCACTTTCTGATCACACCCTACTGCACACAGCTGTCACACAAGAGATAGGTCTCAGTAGAGAGGATAGTATGTCCCATATACTACTATTTCTCTACAATTTTGTTGCGATTCTGCAAGACTCTCCCAAATGTAGCTCACAAGCTTCAGGGGTGAAGCTTACCACGTGGATAACTGTGATCTGGCCAAAGGCTTAGAAGAACTGAGAGGAAATTACTGATCCTGCCATGAGGTATTTTATGATGCTCTAAGTTCTGGTAATTAGAAATATACTTTATGAATTTTGTTGAGAAGTGTCACTTAGTGCACTACTGTTGGGAAATTAATTATCTGCAATGGTTAGTGAGTCAAAAGCTGTTTGTAGAGGTGCATGTTTATAAATATAGACTTTGAGAGGTAGTCTTTAGAATGTGGAGAGATATCACTAAGTATTGGATGTTGTAGTAAAAAATTAAATTTTCAATCTGTATGTATTTGTGAGTAATGGAGGCAGTGTTTGTGAATTTATAAAACAAAGCATCTGTTTATACAAGGCTTTTTATGAATCTTGCCGGGCACATATTTTACCCCTCTGAGATGTTTGAATGAGATATTGCAATTTCTATAGTAAAGGTATGTACTCACTGTTGGGAAAGGTTTGTAAAGAAGGATGTGTTGCTTTACCAAGTTGTTATGGAACCACGTCTAATGTAGGGGTGGGCAAAAAATTCTACTCTGCAGGTGGAGTTTGTGGAGTTTTGCCCACTGTGCATCCAACTTGGAGTGTGGAATTCAGACAAAACTCCTCCAACCTCCTTGTGGTGGAGTTGTCATTCCCTCGCAGCTCTCCAACATTAAGTTGGCAAGCGTAAGCAAGAATTTGCATCCCCTAGCGTGATTGTTGGATGCTAGAACTCCTCTGGACAAGATTTCTCAATGTAGGAGGTCATGAAGGATTGCGACCATTCACATTGAGAAATCTGCCACGTGAGCAGGAAATCTACTTGAGCAACAGAAAAAAGCAGCACCTTCTGGCACGCTGTGTGGTGCCACTGGCACTGATTTCACAATGCAAAGCAGATCCTGGCACTAAAAATCAGTGTGAGCAATGCGACTCGTCTGACTCCTCCTGTTTGCTGAACTCTAGAGTCTCACAAAGTTTTTACGTAACTCTGTAGGGTTCAGTGAAGCAAAACCTTGTGAGTTCAACCCAACCCTAGTTTAAAAGGCATGTTATAACTTAATTGTGGCTAGACAAATGCAGTGTGCAGTACATATAAGTATGTGATTGTGGTTGAAAAATGTAGAATTCTTCATAGAAAGTAGTGATGTATCTTTGTTATTGAATCCTGATCAGTATGTATCACTACAATCTTTGAGTATTTTGTTGTTTTTAGGGAGAAAATGGAAAACAGAAGCTCTGAAAAACAGAAGTACCATATCACACATTGTATGGAGGAGTGAAACAAAAAATGTTTACTTTGGGGGAAATATGGAAAATTAACTGTGTGGAAGGTCTGGAACAAAATGTAATTGCACAAATGATGCTCTTATTTCATACGGCAACACTTATATCCTTGGAGAAGCTTGTACTATGTAGCTCTACTCAACTTGCTTTTGATGGCAGAATGATCCGCTTACTCTAGCAGAAAAAAGTGCTTTATTTATAAAAGGAGAGTTGTTATTTGCTTGAGCAATGAGTGCCTGAGCAGGCACAGTGTCACTAGGTTCAAAGGATAAGGACACCCCTGACGAGTATTCCAGCTCTGTGGCATGAGTTAACTCAGCCCAAGCAAGGTGATGAGGGTGCATACCCCTCAAATGTCACGGCATGCTATTGGTATTCATTGGGGCTTATTCACAAGCATGCAAGCGTCCCTTCCTGCACATAAACAATCATTAATGGCATTTTGCTGTTTCTCTGTGCAGAATGCAGCACACATAAAAATGCATAAATGAGGAGAAAGAAAAGTATTTCCCCTTGTTGTGCCACTCTAACGCCGCCTGTGGGGTGGCGTTAGTATTTGGTGCTGTCTCAGGTTTATGATTTCTCATAAATCTGTGGCACTGTCATAAGCAATGGGTGTTGTGTGGAAATGCCTAAAGCAACGATAATTGCACTCCCCTATGCCACAGAAAATTGTGCAGGGGGCTCATATTTACAAGGCGGCATTAAGCCATACAAAGTGGCTTAGCACCACGTTGCAAATATGGAAATGGGCACATCACCACCAGTGTGTCGCTGAAAGTGACGCTCCGGTGGCGCTGGAGGTTTTAAAATAAGCCCCACAATGTTTACCTTGTTCTAGCTCCCCAGCTAAACTCCTTTTTGTACATTTTACAAATCAGCAAAGATAAATAATATTTTTTAAAGTTTGCTGTTTTTGTAGTTTAATAATGTAATTGTTTATGTTGTTAAATTGTTTTTCAAATAAAATACTTGAAGATACTACTGACTTCTTTCTTTAATAACTTTTAAAGATTTGAAAATTAGTACAGTCTTCTAATGTTGACAAAGTGGCAGTTCATCCTTCAAGAACTGTAACTGTTCTCCTGCATGTATATGAATGTTTAAGGTACTATAGAGAGATTAGTGCTTCTCCCCACTGTAGAATAAAGTTTGTTTTTTTCAGACACAAGGTAGGCTTTGTACACAGGCAAATGCAGTCTCATAGTATACTACACATTGCTGCCTGCTGGTAGAGAGGGCAGTTCTTTTGCACATCTTAGTATATATGCCTTTCACTGTGGAGAGAAGCTTCAGCGGAGAGCTCTGTCTTTTTATACATCATACTAGACATGCCTGTCCCCATAAGAAGTTGTCTGAGAGAGAGGAGAGTGTGTTGTTACATTCAAATGTGCACACTGTTTGTGCAAGACACAGTTGTCAACAGATAGGTTATTACATTTTACACTCTATTTATGACATTCATTTTCATGAAGAGAGTTATGAGCAGTGACAGCAGTCTCCACCCACTTCATATTTTGCAAGTGTTACTCTTGGGAGATGCAAAGAGGGCAGTGTGTTTTCATATCATAGTCTCTATAGTTGTTATGCAAGATCTGCTTATGAGTATAAAGGTAATTTCAACTGCGTTCTTTACTTGTACTTCTTTCATAATAGGGAGATGTGTGACCACAAAGGTAAGCCACTTTTCACAATGCTAATTTGCACAAGCATTGTACAAGAGACACATCAGAGGAGAGAGGCCAGTCTTCCTATACATTATGCTATGTAGAGTTATCATACAAGAGACTTGTGTCAGGAAACAAGACAGTTTCTCCAGGCAGCCTACTATTGACACCTGTCACCATGAAAACAGGTATGATTAGAGAGATGATTTCTCCTAAACACTACTAGAGACATCTCTTACACTAGTATGATGTGTTAGCAGAGATATGGCCTCCTTTCCAGACAGCATTTCATAATGCTGCTGTCATAAGGAGAGGTGTGAGGACAGATTCTACTAGTTCACGACACTGTACTATATATCAAAGTTATTTCGTGTAGAGGCTAAGGGCCTGATTTAGAATTTGGTGGATGGGTTACTCCTTCACAAAAGTGACTGAGATCCCAGCCGCCATATTAAAATTTCCATGGGATATTATCTGATCATAAAACGTCAGACCAGATATCTGCTCCATTTGATACAGAGTAACCTATCCGCTAAACTCTAAATCAGACCCAAAGATTCCCTACATACTACTATGTATATCCACCGGGCTGGGGAGAGCTGTGAGTTGACAGGGAAAATTATTCCCACACATTAATAACTATGGTTACTAACCTGAGGAGAGGTGTCAGTGGAAAGCTAGTATTTGTTATTCTAAGTATGAAATAGTGTGGTGAGCAATTTTAGTGATATTTGTGGGCATGTTATTTTGGCAACTAGGCCTGCAGTCTGTGCCCTTTAGCCTAGAATTGTTTCATTTTATTCTTTTAAGAACAATCACATTTGTTGTGATGTTTCATTTTCCCTAATCTTGTCCTTTCGCTTAGTAAAGCACTTAAATTTTTACATTGGGACTCTTTTCTCAGAACACTAGCTGTTTTATTATAAAAACATCTCTCTGTCCCTTGCACGTTAGAGGGAGGTTCCAGCCAGATTACTACCATTGCATGCATTCTGACTTCGCTACAGCTGCTTGTTGGGACTATCAGCTCCCTAACCAGTATGGATGGGGAGGGCATCTCAATAGATGGGCAGGCATCTTCACTAATGTCATACTCAGGTATGGGGGATGATGTTGGGGTCCTGCAAGGCAGATTATGGCTTATCCTGCTGTGCTCTAATATTGAACATTAGTGGAGTAGGTAGGAATCATACCTATTCTATAGTGACAGTATGATGGGATTTTTTTTGTGTTTCACTTTTCTTGTCACCATTGTACCTTTAGTATGTTTTAGTTTTTATCATCCTGATTATTGCAGTTCATGTCATATTATCTATGATGCAGCTGATTCAATGAATCAGTTTCTGTTTGTCTTTGCATTTGTGAGACAAATGACACTGAGAGAAAAGGATAGGATTTGACCCACCACGATTTCCCTCAGTCACAATATGATACGCCTGGTTGCCACAAACTACCCCTGCTCTTGGGCACAGGGCCCTACTAGCTGGCCAGAAATTGATAAGGCCGACAGTTGTCAAATGGTGTAGGATTGAACTTAGATCCACACAATTCAGGCGATGCTGCCACCCAAGTCCAGTAACCTCATTGATACAATGAGTGCCAACAAGACAATAGTGAGGTCTTAAATGTGAGTACCATTCCTACCCTACTATGCATACTACAGAGCCTCAGAAAGGTGTACATGGAGATGCAGTTTCTCTTTACACCCTACTCTACACCCTAGTAGGGGTGGGCAGAGCTTGTAGAGTTTTACTTCACAGAATTACATAGAGTTACATAAAAGCTCTGTGAGATTCCAGGGAGTTCCACTAACTCCTAGTTAAGTTGCAGAGATGACAGGCCACTCCTTCTATACTCACTACTATGTACATGTGTCATCTGAGAAGGAGGTCTGTGAGAAGAGGTCACTTTCTCTACACACCCTACTACACCTGCATTGCAAAAGAGAGGATACTCAATCCCACATGCTACTATTTCCCCACAATTTTGTTGCAATTCCACAAGATTCTCGCAAAAGTAGCTCACATGCTTCAAGGAGTGAAGCTTGCCACATGGATAACTGTGATCTTGTGAAAGGCTTGCGATACCTGAGGGGAGATTACTGAGCTTGCCATGAGGTGTTTTATGATCCTACAAACCTCTCATGAGACATGCATGGAACATTACTGGACCTACCACAGGTTGTCGTACAATACCACAAGAGTCTTGCAAGATTGTATAGGGGAAAGTGAAAAAAAGGGCCAATGCCCAATGAATAGTTACCATTCCATTTGCATGGTTGAAAAAATTAGATCTAAAAGATTTCTTTGCACCATTTTAGGGGCATTTTAATGCTTGCACAGAGCAGGCATTAAAATGAGGAACATCATTATTTATAATGGGCCTCAATGTGGTTTGCAGGATTAGCGTCAACATTTTAGCAGCTAATCCTGCAAAGTGCCAAACTAGCATAAAAAATGTTGACACTAGTTCCCTAACTACTGCCATGGTGCACTGTATCTTAAATACGGCACACACACGGTGGCACTAGTTGGGTACTTAAGGGCCCAAGAATAGTGGCACCACATTGGATGCAGTGCCACTTTTCTTAAATCTGCCCCTTTGTTTTTTTATTAAAGTTCTAAGTTTTTTTTAAATTCTATTTTTTAAGTATAACATCCCTGTTACCTTTGCATTTTTCAGTGAATTTCTAGGTTTTTTAAAAATATTAAGTAAAATTCCCTTCACAATGCACAGTTTGGGGGATGTGGACTCAGGTCCAGGCCTGGCATTGTGCTGTCCCCACCCAAGCTTGCTGCTCTTGCCTTCCCCCTCCTTTCCATCCATCGTCCAAGCCCATGCCATGTTCCCTCATTATAGCCCTGTGTGGACATTGTTCTGTCACTGCCCTTCCCACCTGCCCTGAACATTTAGCTTGCAGTCCCATCTACCTCCTCCCTGCCCTCTGTTGCCTGAGTCCATGCACCAGCCCCTTCCCTCCTGCCCTACATAATTGCAATGTGCTGCCACTGCCCTCCATTTAGCTTGATGTCCCTTCCCACTTCTTCTGCCCACTGTTGCCCAATTCTATGTCCTATTATTGCCCTCCTGCTTAGCCTAATTGGTTAGCTTGATGCCTCTACCCTCTTCCCCCTGCCCTCTGATGTCTGTGTGCATGTTTCTGGTCCCTCCTTTTTGCCCACCATGTTTCGTGGACCAGCCACCATCCTTTATATCCATTCTAAGTGTTCTGTTGAGCTGCCCCTCCCACCTGCCCAGCATGGTCATATGGCTGCCACCTGTCCCTGCCACATTTGCCCTGCCTGTCTGACTTCCATGCCCTCATCCCCTCCCTACTGTCCACTATGGCCCATTTTTCTGCCACTGCCTTCTGCCATCCAAGTTTTGTTGTGCTGACACTGCTCCTCCTCCCTGCCCTGTGTGGTCTGTCATGAAGCCCATTCCCCTGCCCTCTGTTCTCTGTGCCCAGCCCCTACCCCTCGCTTCTGTCCTCCATGGTTCTTTGTGCATGCACTGACCCCTCCTTCTTGCAAACCATCTCTGTTCTGCTGCCACTAAACCTCCTGCTGGCCAAGCATGGTCTCCTTTGCTGCCACACCCCCTCCCATCAGCCCTCTGTGATCAGCTTGCTGCCCTTGACCCCCTCCTACCTTCCCTCCATTGTCTGTGTGTATGCCATTATAGTTTCACTGTTGCCCTCCATGATGTGTTGTGATTCCAGTGCCCATTCTGCCTGCCTTCGATGGTCAGCTTGCTGCTTCTGGCCTGTCCCATTGCTCCCTGCCCTCTGCTTCCGATGTACAGGCCCCTATTCTTCCCTCTTGCCTTATCTGATCCATTGTTGTGCCCTTGCCCCCTCCCGCCTGCCATTCATGGTCAATTTTGTTGCAACTGTTTCTCCTGTCTGTCCGGTATGGTCAGCTTGCTTCCCTTGCTTATTTCTCCTCTGCTCTCTGTTGTCCCTATGAATGGCCCTGTCCCCTCATTATTGCTTTCTATGGTATGTTGTGCTACACTGCCATCCCACATGCCCTGTGTGGTGTAATGTGCTACTGCAACCCCTGACGCCTGCCCTGCAAGGTCTGTTTGGTGCCTATGTCCATATCCCTCCTGCCCTCTTTTATACAAGTCCATGTCCCTACCCCATTCCTCCTGCTCTCCGTGATTCAATGTACCATACTTGCCAACAAGAGGGAGATTTTGAAAAATAAATACCTGGGGAGTTGATATTCCCCATTGACTTACATTGAAAGAGAGGAGACTTTAGGCAGGAGACAGGTAAAGTAAAGCCCTTTGGGCTTAATAACAGCCTCAATCATGTTTGTTGGCAAGTATGGTTTTACTGTCACTGCCTTTTCGTTCTTCCCTCTTTGGCCTGTTATATTGCCAGAGCCTCTCTTGCTTGTCCTGTGTGGTGGGTTGTTACCCCTGCCCCCCTTTCCCCTGCCCTCCATGTGCTTACACAGCCCTTCCTGCCTGCCCAGGATGGCCAACTTGTTGCATCTGCACCCTCTCCCCTGACCTCAATTATCTGAGTCCATGCCCCTGACCTCTGCCTCCCCACAGTATTCTAATGGACAACTAGATGGCTAACATTCTATATTTATTACAAAAAAGTGTGGCACGCCTGATATCCATCGGATGTAATCAAAACTGTAATGCCTAAAGCGTTTAATTTAGAAATTATTAAAATGAGAGGGTCTTATTCCAATTGGAATTATGGTTAGTGCTCTAAAAATCTAAAACGAGGATCTATTTTCCGAGTTCTCAAACAGGAGCAAAACAGGGCATTATGTCCAGAGCTACCAACTTTGCAACTGGGGAACCAGGTTTGAGTTTCAGCGTCAACACAATATGTTGTGGTTCTAGGCAAATCTCCCCATGCCTAAAACCAAAATGAATGTGTCTTTCTATATTGTTACTGATGCTCATGTAAAACACTCCAATCCCTTTGTGTCAAATCTGTGCTATGCAAAACTGCAAAAAAAACGAATAAAAGAAGTGTTTTGCGCACTTCCGTCATTGGGATATACTTGGGCTGCATTTGCATGATATTTGTGCTACATGTTGGCTCTTTTTTCTGTGCTGGCCGTTTTGGGATAACAGTTTTCTATGCAGTGCTCAAATGTCCTCCTTTACTGCCATATTGTGGAAAAACTGGGCTGATTGAAGAAGCCCCCTCACTTTTTGCACCCATTTTAGCTAACACAGGTGTAGTGTAGCCATTTTTAATATAGCCTCATACACGTTAGTTTAACATACTAGACCGATGTGCGCTTTGCCCTAGATATATTTTATTTAGCTTCGCACTGTTATCTTACAATAACCAGTTTTACGGTCTTGTTTAATTTCTTCTATCACACTGTTTAGCTTAGTTCAGCACTTTGTTCTCAAATAATGCATTCTTGATCGCCCTGTGCTTCAGTCAAGGCTACAGTCTGGTACATTGCCGGTAAACGTGGTAGAAGCTTAGTCTCCAGTATTAGTAGAAAATACACATTCTTACGTAGGGACATTTTCTTAGAACATCTGCATGTTAGTTATGAAAATACTTCCTAGTCCTAGTATACGGCAAGAGGGAGGTTCCAGCCAGGGACCGACAACTATATGCTGAAAGCCCCGTTGCAGATGCTGATGCAGATTACGGGCCTTTGCTCAGGTGTGAGGGTTGATGTCCTCCCGGGGAACCTGAAAGGCAGGCTTAGAGCTTCACATGCTGTGCTCGAAACATAACTTAGAGAGAAAATAATCTAGCGGCACTATGATAGCCTTATTCTTGTGCTATTTTCATTTTACTGTGTTGTATAGTTCTGGTTATTGCAGCTCACGCTTTGCTATCTAAAATGCAATAATTTTATTAAACCAATCTTTAAAACTTAAACTGCCTTTGTCATTTATATATATGAGACTGTACTGTGTATGAGAGAACCGGTTGTGACCTGAGTGACCACGACTTCCCTGAGAAGTACTAAGATGTCATGGGCTCGGCTGCCCAATTGTCTCTACCATTCGGGAGAGATGAGGCACTGCTAGATAGCCGGAGCAAAACCTGGATTTAGAGTGACAAGTGTCATCCACCGTGGGTCCCCCCCACACTGTGAACGATCTTGCCGCTCAAAATCCAGTAGTCTCATTAGGATAATGAGAGCCTACGCAACACAGGTGCTTTCTGTCTCTGACTGTGCCCTGGACACTGCTAACCAGTCCCAGGGCCAGTGCTCTGTGTAAAATGGCTTATTCAAATTAGGCATAATTATAATTAGATCTAACAACTGGCTTATAAGTCCCTATTATATGGAAGGTCATGTAGGCCTAGGGATCCCAGAGTAGACAGGGCACCCCTTGGTGTATTGCTGTGGTCCCTGGTGTCATTTTAAACATAGTCTGCATTGCTGGCTGCTTTTAAGTTAAAGTTAGTCCCAATTTCAATTTTGGAATTAAAAGTACTTCCAAAGTCCTAAACTACCCAATTGTTAAATATAAGTCTGCCCTAGGTGCCCCCAGGGATGGGTGCAGTGTAAATATACACAGGGACTGTATAACATATGTTTTATAAGTCCTGGTGAGGGAAAACAGACATATTTGTTTTTCCTTATTGTGTCAACGGGCCCCTTAGGCTAAAAAGGAGAGACTTTATTTAAAAATAATAAAGTCTTTTTTTCAATAGGGATGAGCTAAGTATACCAGGTTTGGTACTAAATTACATTTTATAATAAATCCAACAACTTGCCAATGTTGAATTTGAAATAACTAGCACAGGGAAAGAGTTTTAGAACTCTTTCTGAAAGTCACCAAACTTCAGCCCTGTCGTGCCTTTTCCTGATTGGTCAGACTTTGGCAGTCTGAGCCAGGATGCCTTAATGAGGTGTGAAGTAGCCTGAGCTGAAACAAAGGAAGCATCTGGTGGGCAGAGAACCTCTACAGCAGATGGCAGAACAGGATAAGAAATTGGTCTTCAAAGGAGGGAAAGCCACTTGGGACAGAAACGGAACCTCCCTATTGCCTGCAGCCCCAGACAGTTAGGCACCCTCACATTAGATTAGGAGAGGGGCTAGGAAGGGGTGTGTTAAGGGAAACTTAGCCAAACCAGTGGATGGATTCAGTCAGATTTAAAGTCTAATAATGAATATTTGCCATCTTGGATTTTTTCAGAATGTTGCTCCCTGAGATTGAGTTTTGCCACACTTCCCAGGAAGTAGTAACTCAAGAGAGTGGTGGCCTGCACTCCGTTGGACAGAAGCACACTCCTGATCCCCCCCGGAGCAAGTATAAATATGGCAGAGCTACCCCACAATTGAGATCCCTGCCGGACTGCCCTGCAGGACCCCTGGACTGCATCTGGACCCTGCACTTGGAAGGACTGCACCAGCTCCACACTTTGAGCTTCATCAAGACAAAAGACTTTGCCTTGCTTCTGCAACTCCAGGATTGGACTCTCTGTAAGCTACAGGTACAAAGGAGCTGACCAGAATCCCCTTAATCACGTCCTCAAGAGTCACCCTAATGGCCAGTGTCCAGTGGCCAGTTAAGGATTCTGGCCAGGTGCATTCTGGGAATTGAAGTCCCAACTTCGAAGGACAACGTCAGAGCTTCTGGAAACTCAGAGCAAGTTTGTGGACACTTTGAGGGCCCAAAAAGTAGTTCTGGAAGAAAATCTAGAAGTTTTGAGAAATTTGGTGCATCTTTGAAAAAAAGCTCCATAAGTGGACTGATCCAATGTCCAGGGTCAAGCTGGCCACCATCAACCGTGACCTGGCATAAATTTCAGGTTAATCCCGCTGAAAATCTTTGGAGCCCCAGATGTCCAGGATTTCACCGGGGGCTCGTGGAAAGGCAATCTGACGATGTTGCATCAAAATCGGCTTACTGGGAAGGACTGTCTGACGTTGGGGAAGAAAAGCTCCAGAAAACCTTTTAAGTAAGAAGGTAAAAGTTAGACCAAGGCCTCCTGTGCTGTGTATCCGAGAAGGGCTCCATCGTGGTTGGCCTCAAATATTGACTTTGCCCTGGTTGAGTGCAACCAGATATCCTCAGTAGGCGCTTTTGGTTTTTAGGCACTAGAAAGCATTTTTTTCATTTAATCTTTAAAAATGCATTTTTTATTGTGTTTTGTGTTTTACTTATTTATTCTTAATATTATTATATTTAATGCTTTACACACCTGTCTCCTAAGTTAAGCTTAACTGTTTGTGGACCAAGCTGCAAGGGTTGAGCAAGGATTAATATATTGAGGTCTTGACTGGACCTAGTTAAGGGTTTGTGGCCCATTGTTAAGTGTAGGTAGCTACCTGCCCTTACCAATAATCCACTTTCCAATTTAAATTTTCAGTTTTCCAATCTGATTTCATCAGGATGACTTCCACACCTCTGGCATAAATTCATAATGTAAGCACTCTATTTGCTCATTAGAACACTAGTAAAACTGCTGATCATCAAAGAGTTGAGTGGCACTCTGAGTCTGATGTTAAATGACATGTTTAAATCTGCATGTCAGAATCTTTTAATACAATAGAAGATGCTATTTGAGAACTCACTTAAAACGTGCCCTATTTTTTCTTTCTACAACACTAACCTAATTTCTATGACAGAACAACCCCCCTAATTTTGTACCTTACTAAATAAGATGTTTTACATTTTTTCAGTTTGATTCAATCAAGATGGCCTATTTTTATTATAAGTAAGACTGTAAGCAGTCTAGTTGTTCTTTAGAATACTCTGGCAGGCTTTAGCAGAAAGCAAGTGATTGAACTGACAAGCTGCTCCTGTTGGGATTACATATTTTACTGAGAGTATCAGACTTCATTCTCTTTTGGCTGAGAAAGATAGTGCAAATTTACAGAAAATATGCTCTCATTTTAGCTTCTGGAGCACCCTCCATAACTTCTATGGGAAAATCAGGAGAAAACATTTTCCTCTCAAACATGATTCGTGCCCAGCAGAAAGCTTTTTCACAGGGTAAAATCTCCCTAGAACAGACCATAATACTTAAAAAGAGTATGGCACCATCAACAAATGATTTATATTGAAACTGTATCACCTTTTATACGTTTTCCGTTTTATGACCCTCAAAAACTGCCATTTACTACTACGCATTTCAGTGGAATCCCTGTCCCAGAGTCCTGTAACGGCTGCCACAGCATGTTTATATATATTCACTGAAAATACCAAAGGTTACAGGGACTTTATAATTAGGGTCTAAATTTACTTGTACAAAACCAGAGAAATTAAGCAGTTATAGTTACAGTTATTTCAAGTAACTATAACTCACTCCCTAAGGTAACTGTAACTCGCACCCCCGCAATGCACATTTTTTTTATTTTTTTTATTTGACTGCTAATGCTTCATTTATACTTTCAATAATGCTATAGAAGTTGTCATGAGTGATGTAATGTCTGAGAAAGTTAGCAGTGCTTGCTTTCCATTGGCTTCACTCCTATTTTTTTAATAATTTTCTGTATTGTAGTGGATTGTTATACTTAATTGTGAAACTGATGCTTCCGGTACTTTTACATTGTATCAGCGTTCTGCATTGTTATGTGACTGTTTTCAAATTGCTCAGATGTGTGTTAGAAAAGATCCATGAAAAATGGTTAAATGTAATGAAGCATAGTAGCAGCAAAGTGTAGGAGTCCAGTCTAGTCTAGTCATATGTTGGTGGTGGGATGGGAAGCTTCTTGTTTTAAAAGATAGTCTGTGCACTAAAACTCAAAGGCCAGGTGAAGGCTTCGGCTGAAATGTGTCACCATATTTTGCACTTCACACTTTATGATTTGAAAAAATATAATACAAAAATGATTGCATCTAAGGACATGACTGTCTGCTTTATCTGCTGCCTCTGCTTTGACTACTGCTGGAATAGTTGGCGTGAATGGACTTTTCATTGTGAGATGCATATATACATGTATATATATATATATATATTTTATTTTTACCACATATGCAACATTACCGTGCATGCCATTTCACAAATGCCTTTCTAACTCTAAGTCCCCTGCCACGATGTGGCAGGCCTTGGTGGGGTTGTGATTCCTTCCAAATAACAAGAAACGCTCTCTCATATATATCCTGCTGGCAGTCACCATTAGGTAGCTATAGTTAAGACCATGTTTCCATAGAAAAGCATTTTGTGGCTTGCCTATATCTTTGGCATTGTTGGACGATTCTTCCTGAAATTTTCCAAAAAAGGTGTTCTGATGATTTTTGTTCAACATAGAAAGTTTTGGGGTAATCTGTCAAGTGGGGCTGAGAAAAATGAGGGCTAAAAATAAACGTGCATTTGCCATGTTAATTTGCATAGGACCTTTGAACATGACTACAGCCCGAACCACTGGACGAAATTACAACAAATTATCAGAAAGCTAGTTTTCGGTACACAGATTGTGTTTTCACTTACTTGGTTTAAATCTGTTCAGTACTTTCTGAGAAAATAAAGGGAAAACAAATTTGTATATCTCTGACTGCAGGGACAGTGATTATTTCGCAAATAAATTGTGAACATTTTTAATTTTTCACGAATGAACATGTGAAAAGAAGCACTGTAATTGGCTGACCACAATCAGACTAAACGCTGAAGCTACCATATTATTTTATGGGACACGGTTCCCTGGAGTAAAAAAATCATCATTGGGAGTGACATAAGGGGTCAGGGTGAAAGTACCCTGACCTTAAGTGTGTGATATAGGTGTAATGATAAGCAGAGGGATAGGGAGGAATATTGGTCCAGTGTACAGCCTCCCTAGAGATATGAAAATAAAGAAAAGTACACTGTTCCAGCTAGAGAGAGAGACAGTAGCATAAGGAGGGTCCTATTTTCAGGAGCAAAAACCTCACACACCCAGATGGGTGTCATGCTTCATCATTGGAGTTGCTCCTTGTCAGACTGGCGCTGCAATGTCTGACGGGCACCTCCCCAAATGGGGGGGCTCTTTGCCGGAGTTCCTATCTGAGATGATGCCAAGACCCAAAGTGTGTGTGTAAAGTTAGGAGATCAGAAGAAAGGAATCTAAAATTGACTCACTGAACCTAAAAAAGAGATCTATTTAATAATCAAAATATAGGTCAGAGGCCAAGATTAAAACTAATCATGAGAGTGAAACAGAGTTAATGGTCAATCACTCTAGGACACAAGGGTGGGGAATTTCCACGTTATCCCTCATAAAGGTCAACATGTTTCGCGTCTCCCAGAGGCCCAAACGGGTCCAGTGACGCTTCTTCAGGACCAAAAATAGACTAGATGTATCTCCTATTCGTGAAAAGTATGAAAAAACTAATACCTGAAATTGTCAGGACAAATGTATCCAGTCACTCACACTGATATGGGATTACTAATCCTGTCTGTCGCCCGTCCCCATTAAGGAGCATGCTACATGGGACTGAGCGGACCAATGGTCAGGTGTATACCTCCTTGGTAAAGGTTCCTCCTGCCGGCGGGTAACCTACCCGGGTCCACGTCTCCCCATTTGGGAGAAGCGGACCCGGGTAGGTTACCCGCCGGCAGGAGGAACCTTTACCATTCGGGAGACGCGGACCCAGGTAGGTTACCCGCCGGCAGGAGGAACCTTTACCAAGGAGGTTTATAGTGCACATGTTGGTAATTCGCATCTAAGTAAGATTTATTTATTCATTTATGTATTTATATGGTGATCGACATAAATTACATTACATTTATGTAAAAACATGTAAAAAAATGTTATGATGGAAAGTTCAATTAGAAGGCAAATTGGTTGTAACGTAGTTTGGGATTGAGCGTAAAGATCATGTGATATATATGAAGAAAAACCAAATGGCGAATTAGAAGCTGACGAAGGCGGCAACGCCGAAACGCGTTCTTTTCTTTTGTGACAATAAACTCTGATGAATTACGATTCCCGCGGAGCGCTGTCCTTCTCTGTATCAATGGGATCAAGTGTGGATTTATAGCGAGTTAGCGCTCGCAAGGTGACGAGCACCGCTGACGGTTTGGAGCAGGACTGGTACGCTAGTTGGAAGTGTTTATTTTATGCTCTCCTGCCCCCGCTGCCAGAAGATCCAACAGTATCGCTACCGGCTCGAGGTGAGTCCGCGACGGAGTCGGAGGACACCGGAACTGCTAACCCGTCGAAGCGAGGTAAGCGTACTTGTGGTGTAATTGGCATGTCAAGCGGAGTCAGACGCTGGTCACAACAACCGCACAAATAAGTAATCTTATAAACTGTGCACCGGCGCGTGTGGTATCCAAAGGTCAGATTGGTTTGTTGGCTAAAAACAGTACGATACTGAGAGTGACATTGAAATGGCGCAGAAATCCCAAAACTTACACGACAACAGAAAATTAAAAGCACAATTAGCCTTTTCATCCACTACAGAGGTCACCTCACAGAATACAGAGCATTCTGAGAGACGAACAGATATTTATGACAAGTTCAAGGAACTTGAAAGATTAAAGAAAAAGGAGATGAATAAATGGTGGGAGTGTGAGTCTCTGAACAGATATTTAGAAGTAAATAGAGTCCCAAGGGGCCTACGGATTTCCTTTTTGCCTGCTTACGATGATCCTAATCCGGAAATGTTAAAAGAATGGGCCCAACATAATGCCCATAGCTCGGCAGGAATGATGAGGATTTTGATAAAGTATGCCCAGAGTGACAGGGATAAAGCGTTAGAAAAAATCGAAAGCCTGACTAAGGATATAGACGGTTTTACAGATAATAAAACAGTAGAATCCTTAAACAAGGCAATGGAAGAACGACTTGACAAAATGGAAGATGAAATCATTCAAAAGAAAAAGCGAAAATTCAATAGGGATAAAATTGACTATGAAACAGGTCAGATATATACATATGTCAAAAAAATTGATTTTTGGAGGAACCAAAGAATAAGTGAGTCACAAAAGCAAATCACAAATGACGAAAGAAGAAAATCAAATATAGATATCAGCGAAAGTGCAGATACAGATGCTGAGGAATCAACATGTTCACATATACAAACAACCCTACAAGATGAATTCGATTTTTTAAGGAGAGACCACAGATCCAATCACAGACCATGGCGAGGTATCAGACAAAGAGGAAGAGGCAGAGACAGAAGAGACGAGGGGGGAAAAGAAACCTACACAGAAGGGTACGAGAAATTAACCCGAAGCAACAAACGATATTAATGGATGACAAAACAGTTGTGAACCTGTCAAAGCTTGTCTTGGAAGAAGATGACATTAAGGCCCATATTTATACTTTTTGACGCAAAACTGCGCCAACGCAGTTTTGCGTCAAAAAAATTAGCGCCGGCTAACGCCATTCTGAAGTGCCATGCGGGCGCCGTATTTATTGAATGACGTTAGCCGGCGTTAGCCGCCGGCGCTGTCTGGTGTGCGTAAAAAAAAACGACGTACACCAGGCAGTGCCGACGTAGGGGGAAAATGGCGTATGGGCGTCCACAAATGGTGCAAGTCAGGCTGAGGCAAAAAAATCGCCACAATCCGATTTGTGCCATTTTTTTTACGACGCCCATCCCCCATTGAAATGACTCCTGTCTTAGCAAAGACAGGAGTCATGCCCCCTAGCCCAGTGGCCATGCCCAGGGGACTTCTGTCCCCTGGGCATGGTCATTGGGCATAGTGGCATGTAGGGGGGCACAAATCAGGCCCCCCTATGCCACAAAGAAATTCAAAAAAAAAATACCTACCTGGACTTACCTTAATGTCCCTGGGGTGGGTCCCTCCATCCTTGGGTGTCCTCCTGGGGTGGGCAAGGGTGGCAGGGGGTGTCCCTGGGGGCAGGGGCGGGCACCTCTGGGCTCATTCTGAGCCCACAGATCCCTTAACGCCTACCCTGACCCAGGCGCTAAAATCCGGCACTAATGCAGGTTTTTTAGACCCGCCCACTCCAGGGCGTCATTTTTGCCCGGGAGTATAAATCCGACGCATATGCATCGGAGTCATTTTTTAGGACGGGAACGCCTACCTTGCATATCATTAACGCAAGGAAGGTGTTCACGTAAAAAAATGACGCTAACTCCATGAACTTTGGCGCTTGACGTGTCTAACGCCAAAGTATAAATATGGAGTTAGTTTTGCGTCTAATTTGCGTCTAAAAAAAACACGCAAATTCGGCGAAAACGGAGTATAAATATGCCCCTAAGAACCTGTCATTGGGATTATCATGCTGTCAACCCAATCATTTTGAGTATGTGCAAAGCCGGATAGACCTTTTCCTGTTTATACGAAAATTTAAGTTGTTAAAAATCCATACCCATAAAAACAATAAAATCGGAGAGGATGAAAAGGTGTTGACAATCAGCAGGGATACCTCAAAGAAACAATCGGCTGACAACTTACTAATCGAGGATGCAAGTCTATTAAAAGAACTGTGGGAAATGGATGAGAACATTAGAATAACAGATGATGAGCAAGTAATTGCCAGATTAGACCTGGAAGGAATAGCAACGGACAAGTTGGAGATCTCAGGACTTAAACAAAGATCGAAAATTGTGCCAGGATCCAGTGGAGACCTAATTGACCACTTCTCAGAGATCATAATTAAAGGCTTAAAAACATTTAAAAAAAGAGAAATGGAAAAGACAAGGAAGATCAAGACTAAATATATTAAGACCCTTGAAAAGTTGACCAATAATCCGCAAATAGTGGTGAGAGGTTCAGACAAAGGTGGAAACATTGTGATCTGGCAAATTGAAGAATACATGGAAGAAGCATATAGACAATTGAATGACCCCATATGCTATGAAAAGATAGACAAGAAATATGTGGAGAATGTCAAACATCAGTTTGACATAGAATTACAGAGTTGGAAAACCAAATGTCTAATTACGGAGGATGAATATAGATTTTTGAAAGTGGACTACCCAAAACTACCTGTGTTTTATTTAATACCTAAGATACACAAAGACGCAGTGAAACCCCCTGGGAGACCTATAATTTCAAGTAGAGGCAGTCTCTTTGAACCCCTATCACAGTATATAGATACATTTTTATCCCCTTTAGTTGCGAGCTTGCCATTGTATTTGAAAGACAGCACTGATTTTTTAAAAAGGATCTTTGATGTTGGGTGGGAGGATGATTTCCTCCTCATGACGTTAGACGTAACAGCATTATATACGAGCATACCCCATGATTTGGGGATGAAAGCTATTGAACATTTTTTGAGAGTGAGACCTATCGGGTTTTTTCAACATAGCAAAATGTTAATTAGCATGATTGGTTGGTGTTTACAACATAATATGTTCTTCTATAACAATGACATATTTGAGCAAAAATGCGGGACTGCTATGGGAACCTGTTTCGCACCAAGCTACGCGAACCTGTATATGGGTTGGTGGGAAGAACAAGTACTTAATCTCCCCCCCCTCGACCAGTGGAATCAGCATATTGTACTTTGGTTGAGATATATAGACGATATTTTTATCATCTGGAAAGGGGACATGACCAGTGCTTTACAATTCTCACAAGAAGTAAACAAGAACAATTGTAATTTAAAATTTACAAGTAAGATACATACAAGTGAGATAGAGTTTCTTGATGTAAAAGTGATGATTGAACATAACAGTATTTAGAAAACAAACCGCAGGTAACAGCATTTTACACGCTTCCAGTCATCATCCACAACCGCTAAAAGAAAGTATTCCATTTGGTGAGATGATGAGAGCCAAAAGGATATGTAGTACTGAGACCAAGTTTAAAGAAGTTCAGGTAGACATGGAGAGGAGATTATACAACAGAGGATATACTGATAGGACACTCGAAAGAGCCAATAATAAAATAAAATCTAGAGCTAGAGAAGATCTATTATTCTCGCCAAAGGGAAGTAAGAATAAGACAAACAGTGGTGCGAATAGTGGAACAATAGTGAGGTTCATTACAACATTTAATGAAGCACATGACCAAGTACGCAATTTATTACAAAAGCACTGGCATGTTGTAAGGAGTGATCCTATAATAGGACAGAGCATGATGAGGAGACCACAAATAACCTATCGAAGAGGCAAATCTTTGAAAGATGTTCTAGTGAAAAGTGATATTAGACAATTGAACAAACAAACTACATGGTTTAACACACAGGATGGCTTTTACAAGTGTACGAAATGCAAAGCATGCAAGATTGGAGAAAATATTAAAAATGTAACCATGAGTAACAGGACAGTACACACTATAAAGGGAAGATACACGTGTAAAAGTGATTATGTGATCTATATCTTGAAATGTACTTGCCCTAAACTGTATGTGGGCAGCACAAAATTGCAGGTACATAAGAGAGTCCTGCAACACTTAAGAGCTATCACAAATAATGATATCACAGATCCAGTAGCTAGACACATTCACGAGATACATGGAGCGAAAATAGAGGCGTTACGCTACAGCGTAATTGATGGCATAACTAGAGATAGTAGAGGGGGAGACCGAGAGAAACATCTGCGCAAATTAGAGTCGAGATACATACTATCACTCGACACAAAGGAACCAAATGGTCTGAATATTAGTGAGGAGTTATACATACATTTATGTTAATGAATTGATTCAATTAGTACCATGTAAATATCCGAGGAGGTAGTCAGTAGTCTCACCCCTATATATTAAATGGCCATGATGGACAGATGTAAATGTCGCTTATCCAAATAGAAATTTATCACATTTAGTCCTTACAATACCAAGATGGGAGTTGAGCCGGATTTGGTCATGATATCATGAAGAAAACTCAATATGATAAAAACAGTAAGATCGAATCAAGGCAGTACAATTGAAGGGACAAAATATATGACAATTGTATAATATATTGAAGCCCAGCTAGAATCAATTATACCAATTAATGGGGAGTCTACTTTTATGAGTTGTAATATAAGTATAGGCTATTTGGAAAGTCAATTCTTCAAAGAATGTTTATAACACATATAGACCAAGGCAATGGGGTCTTGTATGTATTTATTTGCATTGGTTGTATTCACTTTTATTATTATCCACATCGTTGTATTTATATTTGGGTCCTTTCGGTTTATAGTGCACATGTTGGTAATTTGCATCTAAGTAAGATTTATTTATTCATTTATGTATTTATATGGTGATCGACATAAATTACATTTATGTAAAAAAAAAAAAAAAAATGTTATGATGAAAAGTTCAATTAGAAGGCAAATTGGTTGTAACGTAGTTTGGGATTGAGCGTAAAGATCATGTGATATATATGAAGAAAAACAAAATGGCGAATTAGAAGCTGACGAAGGCGGCAATGCCGAAACGCGTTCTTTTCTTTTGTGCCAATAAACCCTGATGAATTACGATTCCCGCGGAGTGCTGTCCTTCTCTGTATCAATGGGATCAGGGGGCATATTTATACTCTGTTTGCGCCAAATTAGCGTTGTTTTTTTCGATGCAAATTCGGCGCAAAATTAACGCCATATTTATACTTTCGCGTTAGACGCGTCTAGCGCCAAAGTATGAGGAATGAGCGTCATTTTTTGGCGTGAACGCCTTCCTTGCGTTAATGAGATGCAAGGTAGGCGTTCCCGTCTAAAAAAATGACTGCGACGCAAATGTGTCGTATTTATACTCCCGGGCAAAAATCACGCCCGGGAGTGGGCGGGGCAAAAAACCCCGCATTTGCGCCTCTTTTTAACGCCTGGGTCAGGGCAGGCGTTAAGGGACCTGTGGGCTCAAAATGAGCCCACAGCTGCCCTCCCATGCCCCCAGGGACCCCCCCCTGCCACCCTTGCCCACCCCAGGAGGACACCCAAGGATGGAGGGACCCATCCCAGGGACATTCAGGTAAGTTCAGGTAAGTATAATTTTTTTTTTTTAAATATTTTTTTTGGGCATAGGGGGGCCTGATTTGTGCCCCCCTACATGCCACAATGCCCAATGACCATGCCCAGGGGACATAAGTCCCCTGGGCATGGCCATTGGGCAAGGGGGCATGACTCCTGTCTTTACTAAGACAGGAGTCATGTAAATGGCGACTGGGCGTCGTTAAAAATGGCGCAAATCAGGTGGAGGCGATTTTTTTGCCTCAACCTGACTTGCCCCATTTTAAGACGCCCTAACGCCATTTTTCCCAACGCCGGCGCTGCCTGGTGTACGTGGTTTTTTTCCACGCACACCAGGCAGCGCCGGTCTGCTAGCGCCGGCTAACGCCATTCAATAAATCCGGCGCCCGCATGGTGCTTCAGAATGGCGTTAGCCGGCGCTAAACTTTTTGACGCTAAACTGCGTTAGCGCAGTTTAGCGTCAAAAAGTATATACGGGCCCAAGTGTGGATTTATAGCGAGGTAGCGCTCGCAAGGTGACGAGCACCGCTGACAGTTTGGAGCAGGACTGGTACGCTAGTTGGAAGTGTTTATATATATATATATATATATATATATATATAATATATGAACTGAATAGTTACCCTATCATAGAGGAATTTCACCATAATTCATACATTTCTTGATGTTAATTTCCAACACATAACCCTTATTTTCATTAATTCATAGCTCACAACCTATATAATTCTTCTTTTGCATATAATCAGATATAACTCCACTTTCTGCAATCAGGAGCTGTCAAAAGGCTCCCACTTGCAGAAAGAGGAGTTTTCATCAGTTTCCCTGCATGGAAATATGCATGCAGGGAACAGATGAAAACATTGCTCCCACAATGAGAGAGCTGCTATTTAAATCAGCTCTCTGCTTGCAGGAGCAATGCCAACTCCTGCAGGAGTCAGGAGCTGGTTGGGACTGCTGGGGCCTTGAGGCCCCCGACGGTCCACTTAGGCTAATCTGAATGCCCTTGGCACTCATGGAAATGTAGCTGGGTCCTGGGGGATGGGGTCCTTGGGGCCATAATTGGCATAGAAAGGGGGAAAACATCACCCCTTTCCTCTTAGAAAAATATTTGTCCCTGGAGAGGTGGTGGTCCCTAAAGACAAGAGAGTTCTTGTGGCCTCCCTTATAAAAATGTTTTCATAATTTCCCTGAAGAGGTGGTGGTCCCCAGGGCCTGGGGGTTCATGCCCCTCCCAAATGATAATAAAATGTAGCCCTAGGGAGGTGGTGGTACCCAGAGCCCGAGGGCTATGCGCAGCCAACCCATATATTTTTTAAATGTTGTCCTGGGAAGGTAGTGGTCCCTGGGACATGGGGGAGTTCTATGGGCCTCCCTACATTTTTTAAATGTGAAGCCCTGGGAAGGTGGTGGTCCCCAGAGCTTGGTGTGGCATTGACTGTGGCCAAACAATACCACCTGTAACTCCCCATGCACTGCTAATCACCCCAGATATTACAGCACTCATGGCAACTTTTATATTGTCATGAAAAATATAAATGAATCATTAGCAGTCAAATTATTGAAGATAAAACTGTGTGTGTCAAGGACGTGAGTTATAGTTACCATAGGAGACAATTTATAGCTTCTAGTTTCTATGGTTTTCTGTGAGTAAATTCAGAACCTAACTATAAAGTCTCTGTAACCTTAAATTTGTTAAGTGAATTTATGCACAGACTTGATTCAGCGGCTGCTGGCATGCTTTCTGATCATCCGTGGTGCTCTGAGTCATGCACGTCCACTGCTGTACCCAATACGCAGAGTTCCTTCTTTCGTTCATAAATGGACATGCCTCTCAGGGCATCAATGTGCCCAAAATTGTGTCACTTTGTTCATGACATTGCATGCCGTATTTTTCACTATTGCATTTAAATATTGCGGCATCACCAGAAGCTCATAGCTATAGAAAGGTGACTCAACCCTTAGTGCATAATTTTTTCATGGTCTAGAGGTGCAGTGTGCCAGCCCATTTTAACATGGCCACCCAAAGCCACCTTGCATGGCTTTTCATGGCCTTTTAAATCTTTGTCCACCTTCTAGCTTAACTCTGAGTGAAAGGGTTGTTCCATGGGTGCTGCTGTGGGTGTTCCTATGCAACACCTATGGAACATGATTAATTCCCAGATTTACAAGACTAGGAATATTTCAGATTCCTATGCCACCTTAGGGGTGGCATTAAAGTGGCAGAACAGTGAGAAATAACATTATTTCACCCCGTTTTTCCTCTTTCTATGTCTACTGCCTTCTGCAAGCACACATAGAAAGAGGAAGATGCCATTAATGATTGTTTATGTGCAGAAACGTGTCCCTTCCCACACATAAACAATTTACCCTGCAGTCCAGGTACCCATGCACCATGGCACCAGGGTTCCTGCATTGAAGCTAGGCAGCAGATTGTGCGGCAGCACTGAGAAAATTACAGAGATGTTTCTGTAAATATGACACATCCCTGCACTTTCAAAATGACGCACTGTAATGCAGCAAGCTGGCTTGCATTGTTACACTGCATAGTTTTTTTGTAAATGAGGCCCATAAGGTTCTACATTGAATCCTTATGCCCTGTGGGCCAATCTGCATAGCTGGTCACCATCTCGTAAAGGGACTTTACAGGTTGTCCTTCCCATAGCAGGTCATATACTTAAATCAACAATGCATGATCACAGTTCCCAAGTAGTTGCAAATACCAGCCTTTTATTTTCTAAATCTGTGAGAAAGTCACCCTTTTAGCATGTTCACCCTAAAGTTTCTGACTGATACGAATGGCAACCGACACTGACTGTGCCCCAGGCTCTGCTTAACAGTCCCAGGGTCAGTGTTCTGAATAATAGGTATTCAAAGGTCAAATGGCACAATGCTATTCTTCCAATTGGCAATAGCATTCCCTGGTAGATAATAGTGCAAGGGGGATTCAAACTAACTATAAGTCCCTAGAATATAATAGAACAGAGAAGTTTAGAGGCCCAGTAGATTTCCTGCACTGGAGTGTGCACTGCTTTGTGCCTGCTGTCATTTTTAAAGGCAGCCCTGTCTTGCAGACTGTCTTTAAAATGTAACATGTATGCAAATTTGACTTTGGAATTAAGAATACTTCCAAAGTAACAATCTACTTTATATTTACATATGTCACCCCAATGTCTCCCCTAAATGGACCAGGAGTGGGGTAATATGTAACTATAAGCAGGGACATTATAAAAGTTGTTTTATATACCCTGATGAGGGAAAACTGCACCTTTCATTTCCCCATTCTAGAAAGTTAGTTCAAAAGGCTAAAATGGAAGTATTTTCCAGAAGATTTTTTTTGCTAGGAAGAACATAAAAATGACATGCAAAGACTCAAAAGAATGATAATGATAAATGCAACAATTTGCAGTCGTTTAAATGGCCATAACTTGTACAGATGTTATAAGACTTTCTTTACTGTAAACCAAATCATAGCCTGCTAGTGGTCTCTCCTGATTGGCCAGCTCTAACAGGATTATCCAGGCTGATTTGATGAGTTAATAAATGGTCTGCACTGAGTAGAGGCTATTTGATTTGGGAGGATGGCAGATTGTGAAGTCAGGACAGTCGGGGTTGGGTAAATCAAGCTGAGGCTTCAAAAGGAAATCAGTCAGAAAGGAATGCAGTCTGGCCTGACCTCTTACCCTTGTACCCCACAGATAGATGGTGTGCTTAGGAAAAGATGTGCAGATGTCCAGAGGGGGAGTTAATGGAAATGAGCTACACCAGGGTTTGGTTTAGCCAGATCTTCCTCTGCTGGAAGAAAATCAACCATCTTGGAATGTTAAAGTGCAGTGTTTTCTGGGACAAGACGATGTCCCATTTTAGAGGATGTTGTCATACCTCTGGGTGGAACCCTGCAGCTCATTGGACAAGGAGGCCCACTGACTGTCCCCCAAGATGATTGAATAAAAGTAGCTGTTCTGCATTGAAATTCAGATCTGCTGCCTGCAACCACAAGAAGAAGACGGATTCCTTTGCGGGAACCCTGGTTTGCAAACCAGAGGCCTGCTCCCTTCAGGACTGTTCCTGTTGTACACTGGAACCACAGCCCAAAGGATTTTGCCTTGCTTCAAAAAGAACTCAGCAGTGGACTCCCTGAAGCAACAGGTTAAAAGAGATTCCCTGCACCAACTTCCACAAACATTCCCAGTCTAGAGTGCGTCCAGTGGACTTGCAAGGATTTGGCTAGGTGCATTGAGGGAATTGTAGTCCAAACATCCCAAGCAGAAACTCAGATATTATGTAAGGGTGGCTTGATCTCTTGACTGTGTCCCAGTGCAGTTCAACCTTCCCTTTGAGAGCTATTTGCTTCAAAGCACTAGGTCTACTTTCAATCTTTAAAAATGCATACCTCTGGCTTCCTATATTGGATTTTTGTTGTTTTTGTGCCATTTTAAAGAAAACAATGCTATATTTATAAATTGGTGGCTTTTTTTTATTGTGTGTTATATGTTACTTATTTACTGTATTGCTGTATTTAAATGCTTTGCATACCTGCCTCCTGAGTTAAGTCTGACTGCACATTGCTAAGCTACCAGGGGTTGAGCCAGGGGCTACTTTGTGGGACCTTGACTGGGCACAATCCTGTGTTGGGGGTGTACTTACCCCTACCAATACCCAACCCTTTAACAAAATCAAAGTTTCAATGTCCTGCTATGATCACAAATGTTCATATTTTCAAAGTAAACATATATGAACTGAATGGTTACCCTATCATGGAGGACTTTTACCACAATTCATATTTTTATGTTAATTCACAACACAATACACTTATGTTCATTAAATCATAGCTCCCCACCTATATAATTCTGCGTGTGTTTAGAATGTCCCAGTGGGTGTAAATGAGATACCTGGTCCCCAATATATGGGGATGTAAACCATGATTTATTATACATTGATATTGATTAATGATATAATACTCTGTCATGCCTTTATAATATAAATGCGACATTTGCACTACATTTATTGATAAGAAACTGTGCATGGCAGCGGCGTGAGTTCTTGTTACCCTGGTGCATGTGTTATAGCTTCTTGAGATAACTGTTAGACCTGGCATCCTTTGTGTGGTTTCCCCTGGTTTTTTTCTTTCTGAACCCCTGTTTTGACTGTGTCCTGAATTTCATTTTGTCTGGCTTTAGGACTCGCTTTTTCACTGCTGGCAAGTGCTAAAGTGCATGTTGTCTGTGTCTATTTTTGATACATTGGGTCTCTCCATTACTGGCATATTTGATTTACTGGTAAGTCCCTAGTAAAGTACACTATGTGTGCCCAGGGCCTGTAAATCAAATGCTGCTAGTGGCCCTGCAGCACTGATTGTGCCACCCACTACAGTAGCCTTTCAAACATGTCTATGGTAGACTTTCAAACATGTCTCAGGTCTGCCACTGCAGAACCTGTGTGTGCAGTTTAAACTGTCATTTCAACCTTGCAAGTGTACCTACTTGCCAGGCTCAAACCATCGTTTTTGTTACATGTGAGCCACCCCTATGATAGGCCCTGGTTAACCCCAAAGGCAGGGTGAGGTGTAGTTAAAAAGTTGGACATGGACCTTTAAGTGTAACATGACCAGATAGTGAAAAACCCTAAAATTCATTTTTCACTACTGCAAGGAATATCTCTCCCACAGGCTAACATTGAGGTTACCTAAAGCCTCTTTTAAGTGTAATTTTTAATTGGGAATGGGAAGAAATGTGGAATTTTGTGTTTCTGGACTCACAATTTCACTACAAATCTTTTGGCAAAGTCGTTTTTGAATTTGCAGGTTTGAAAATGCCACTTTAAGAAAGTTGGCATTTTCTTGTTTCACACATAAGCTTTATTCGGCCACAGACCCTCAAAGCAATATGATACAGTACAATATAAATATAAATAAACATCATAATATCATAGCAGAGTTTAAAAAAAAGAAGTAAAGTCCATGTTTGCCCGACTTGGAACAATTTCAAATCATTGTAAATAAAAGATGCGTATGCGCCATGCCATTACTAAAAACTTACTTACTGCATAAATTGTCACATTTGAATTATGGCTTTTTAAAATCCTCAAAGCTAAAAGACATTTCCTTAAGTTCAATTCCCGACATATTATGTGAATCCATTTGAACCTTGGGATTGAGTAAGCGGGACAAAAAAACATAAAATGTTCTACTGTTTCGGAAGAAGTGCCACATACAGGACAGATATCAGAGCTTAACTTGGGTCCCCATCTGCTCGTCAAGGCCTTCAAAGGTAATGTTCCAAATCGAAATCTGGCATACAAACTTTTGCCTAGTAAATCAGGTATTATATCTAAATATAGTTCGAACTCTGGATACCATTTAAAGTCAATAAACAAATTAGTTAAATGACCATTTGATTTTTGAGAAATGTAATTATTACGTATGTGGGACCAGTAAGCTCCTTTCAGTACTTTTACATGGGACTTCACGAGTTGCTGGAGATTCTCCCAAAAGTTCCTCAATCCCAGCGTGCAAAACCAACTGGATACGTATTTGATCCATGGAATGGACGTCGAGTTAGGGCATTTTAACAATTCTAATAGAGAAAACTTATATATGGCCAGTTCGGGAACTACCCAAAGCCTCACCCAATATAATAGAGGCCGTAAGATCATTAAATCAGCTATTCGTTTAAACCCTAGGTCTAAAAATAGGGGGGTTAATGGGGTGCTAATAGGGCAAGCACATAAAGCCCGTGCAAAGCTATTCTCAATTTTTGTTATCCTACTACTATCTGGTGTGCCCCAGATCTCTGCGCCGTAAACAGCAGCACCCTGTGCCTTAGCCACATAAATCTTTACTGCTGGAGACACAACTTTAGCGATCGTATTCCTATAGAGGCGCAATATGGATGCTGCCCGGTGTTGCAAAAGCCCAGCACTCTTGCCATCTTGTTCCTCCCAAAGGAGTGAATCTGTAAGTCTCACACCCAAGTAGTCAATGGAGCTAACCTGGTCCAAAATAGCTCCATCTAACCTAATAGTACATTTCTTACGAGGGCCAGAGCGAAGCACCATCAATTTCGTTTTCTTCGTGTTCAGCTCCAAACCAAAGTTCTAGCAAAATGATTTAAATCTGTCCACAAGAATTTGCAACCCCATAGGGGTTTTTGAAATCAATAGAGAGTCATCCGCAAAAAGGAGAATTGGGATTTTCTGATTGACTAGGGTGGGGGCATCGTTCTGGCAAGTCATTAGTTCTTGGACCACCTCGTTGATGAATAAAGAAAACAGAAGTGGTGCAAGCACACATCCCTGGCGGACACCTCTTTTAATGGGAAATTTGTTAGTCAATTCACCCTGATTGCCCCATCTTACTTGCGCATATGTACCTTCATGCATGCGTATTAATAGATGGATAATATCGGGTGGTGCCCCTATTTTGTGTAACACTCCCCAAAGCTTATCTCTTGGGACCAAATCAAAAGCAGAACGCAGATCAACAAAAATGACATATAAAGTTTGCTTTGCCAAGACTACATATTTCCAGTGTAGCACGGTCAACCTAAAAGCCTGGTCAACCGTGCTAACTCTGGAGCGGAACCCTGCCTGAAGCGGTGAAAGGATCTGCTGCTCCGTCACCCAGCTCGATAGTCTAACTAGCAACTGTTTGGCAAAGATTTTGTGTAAATTATCGATTAAACTGACCGGTCTGTAATTGATTGGAAGATTTACATTACCCTTTTGTAAATTGGGATAATTTCTGCACCCTTCCACGTCTCAGGGATCTGTCCTCCTTTTGTGATTTTATTTGACAGTAGGTTAATGTACCAGGTCAATATAGATAACTCTGATTTATAAAGGTCGCCTGGAATTTTATCGGGACCTGGGGCTTTACCTGACTTTAAAGAGTTGATAGCCTCTGCAGTTTCTTCTAAGGAGAAACAAATATAACTCTCAGAGTTATATAGATTCCCATCGAGTGGAGAAGTGGCAAGGTTAGTGTTTTGTAGAATTAGGGGGTCTAACCCCACTTTATCACAGTCAACAGCCCCAGTGGAGATAGTTCCTTCATACAAGAGAGAGAAGTGCTCCACCCAGGTTCTGGGTTGAATATGGTTCCTGAGATTAGACCTACCCCCTCTCTCATGCTTAGTCAGCAGTTCCCAGAAAAGCGTATTGTTGTTTGCTTTTGTAGCATCTAACAAATCCTGCCAAATAACATCTTCCCAAGTTTTCTTTGATTGTAAAATTGCCTTTTTGTACATACATCGTGCTTGTTTGATCACCCCCGTGGACCCGGCCTTTATGGCCTTTCTTAGCTCGATCTTAGCCCTCATACATGCATCATTAAACCATCTACTGTTAGATAAACCCCTGTGTTGCTGGCTTACCATGGCTGCCTTTTTATAAAAAACACTTTGAAGTTTGACCATCATATCTTCGTGGATATCAAGAAGTGGGATGGCTTCGGGCTCGAGGTCTTCGTAAGCTAACAAATTATCTAAAAACACTTGATAAATCTGACGTAGCAAATAGGGGTTTGACATGACTTTAGGCCATCTCACCTTTGTATTAGCATTATTTAAAATAGGGGGAGGGACCATTGATGGTTGCGTATTCGAGGTTCTGCCAAAGATATTCCCAGAAAGGGTAAGCAGCAGTGGGAAGTGATCACTCTCGCATCTTGAATCTACCCTCATGTCTAGCAGCAGTGGCCAAAGACGCACATCCACCAAAAAATAATCAATTACACTGGCCACAGAGCCTCGTAGGAATGTCGGTGCGAGGTTTAAATCAGAAGGGATTCGACCATTGCAGGCCCTTAGGCCAAACTTTAAGCATAATGTAGCGAGCTGTGCTGCGACACGAGAGCGTGGAGGATAACTATCACCATCCAATTGTGCAATCCCCCATAATTCGTCCTCTTCCACAGTTAAATCACTAAGAAATGCAGAGGGTTCAAAAGTGCAATTAACATCCCCTGCGATAATTAAATAGGAATTAGTTTGTATCGTGTCTAAAAAGTCAGAGAGTAAAGTTAAAATATGTGATTCTGTACCACGGGCAACAGAGCGGGCATTAACATTGATAAGAGTTATGTTAAAATTTTGATGAAAATAAATTTGTAAGCCCATCAAGTCGGGACAATCAAATTCTAAAACCTTATAATCACATTGGAGCTTTGAATTTAAAAGAATTAAAAGTCCCCCTTTTGCACGACCAGTTGCTTTCTCTGATGGCTGTGCAGGGATATAAAAAGAGAGAAACCCATCCATACTTGATTGGCCCTCGACCCAGGTTTCTTGAAACAGACACACATCTTGTGACTTGATGTAGGCAACCCAGTCCACATCATCCAGTTTCCTAGCAAGGCCAGCAAGATTCCAAGTCATAATGGATAACCCATGGGTTCCTGTTACAGTCCCATGTTTTGAGGGTAGAGCATCCTTATAATTCGGCTCATTAACAAGGGTCTTGTCTGATTTGTCTATTGAGGATGCCACTAAATTATCCTGAATGACAGCTTTCTGGGCGGAAGACAGTCATACAGAGCCATGATGCAAAAATACGCCTTCCTCCCTAGAGCCTCTCTCAATAACATTGGCAGTAGGACCAGACACAGGAACCTGTTTGGAGTCAGTTAGATTAGAAACTAGCCTGATGCCTCCTCCTTTTAGCTCCTTGTGCTGTCCCTTGTGTGCAACAGAGTCAATAAGTTGGTCTGCCAAGAATTTATCCAAAAACACAATCATAATTACATCAAGATTTGACCCAGAGGGGCTCCATCTTTCAGTTTTTAGAATGTCCGAGCGTATAACTGAAAGGCATCCCTGCCGATTGTGTAGCCAGTGAATAACCTTGTTAAGTCTGGACTCTTGGTCCTCAACAGACCTGGATGGCAACTTTGGGACATTAGTTAGGAAAAGAGTGTTGGCTCTGTGTCTAGAACTAATACTATTTGGAGACACGTCTAGAGCACTGTTCATTCTTCGAGAGGAGAAAGTGTAAGCTGGATCCTTAGTTAGAGGGTTAACAAGTAACTTTCTATTAGTTAGAAAGGGGCTATCCCTATTTTTTGGTATATTGGTAGTAGGATTTTGCCTTGTAGTGGAATGACAATTCGGTGGTGCAAAGGAGCTACCGTTAGGGTCTTCCCCATTCCTTATCTTATCTCCACCGAGGGGAATACTGTTGCCCCTGGTGTATTTATTTTTAGGATGGATAATGTGAGAAGATGTGTTACCTTCTACGGCCCTCCTATAGGATCCTGATCTCTGGGCATGGTAAGTTGGCCCCTCACCTATTTTAGCATTAGATGTAACAGAATCAACTACCAAGGTTCCACCTGCCCCTTCTGCCTCTGATTTCTGACATTTGCATCCCAATTGATGAGCCCTATTCCCCTTAAGCAGTTTAGTTATCTGCAATACTAGTTCCTTGATTTCATCTACTCTCTGGAGAATTAAAGGCAGTTTAGCTACACTGGCAGACAAATCAGAATGCATGTCAATAGTAATAGGAGGGGAAGTGGCAGCTTCAGTAGCTATGACAGTTGTATAGGGGTCGTCGGCCTCAATCAAATCGCTTTCCTCAGACAGAAGCTCAAAGCGATTTTTGCATGGAATATTAGGGGCCAACCTTATCTCAGGACTCAATGGTAGGGGTATACGTTCTATTTCCTCCACTTGCAAAATCCCCTGGAATTGTGAAGGATTAGAGGTACTGCTACATGCCACAATACCCTGTTGAAGTGAGGGGGCAGTGGCATTAGCATTTTCTTACTTTAACCATTCTGTGCCTTAGCCAGTCTCTACATACACGTCTGGGTTTAGGTGGTAGCTACCCTTGTGGATACTCTCTAGACAGCCACAACACAGGAAACGCTGGGTGTGACCAGGGATAAATCTACATTTATCTGCATACTGATAGTCTTCCTGGGCAGGAAGAGGTAGTTCACACTCACACCTGAATATGTTTTGTCCTGCCCTCACACAAAGTGCTGATTTATCCCCTACTGGTAGTCTGGAGCCAGGGCTGGAATGAAAGGGATATTTGTGCATGCCAGAGAGTTCCTTTGAAGTCATGCCTGCATCTTACTATCTCCACCTGGGCTCCCCCGCTGTGAGTCCTGCTCTGCCAAGTCGTGCCAAATCCAGTCCCTGGTCCTTGGAGGTGAGTATAGTGCAGCAATTTTAAGAAACCGATGCATCAACACTGGCTCTGTAATTGGAACGAATGCATCAAAACCGGCATGTCAATCCAAACCTTGACATCCTGCTACAGAATTGATGCCTCACCGCTGCTTGCGTGAAGACGTGGACACTATTTGCCGACTTTGCGATGCAATGACCCCGACTTTTAATGCAGCCCCGACTTGTCTGACACAACATCAACACATCAGATCTGGTATGCATTGCTTCTGTACATCAGTGCTTCAACGACATTACCCAATCAGGAAACTTTGCATTGCCTGCAAAAGCTACATATTCCCTCTTTTGGATCAACGCATCGTCTCCAAGCATCGACACAACAAAGGTAATGTCACTGGGTCTGCGTGACTCCTGTACTTGGCATTTAAAAATTCATTACTTAACTTGTGTATGTTGGATTTTTGTCATTTTGGTCTTGTTTGACTAAATATTGCCTATTTTTTCTTAACTGGTATGGAGTCCATTTGGGGTGTTTTTACTGTACTACTGTGTGCACAAACACAATACACATTCCCTCTTTAATGTAGCCTCCATTTTCTGTGCAAAGCTACCAGAGGATTTTTCGTGTGTATCGTACTTGCCCTGACTAGGACTGTGGTCTAGGACTAGGATTATAGTACATACTTGGACAGGGTACAAACCAATGCGAAATAGAGAACCAGTTCGTAAAAATAAGTATAATTATGACTGTTGAATTTCTATGGTTTCATGTATGTAAAATCTGAATGTAACTATAACGTCCCTGTGACCTTTGTTTTTTTTAAATATATATATATATATATATATATATATATATATATACATACATATATATGTAATATAAAAAAAAATACTTTAAAAATGTTACAGGGATGTTATAGTTAGGCTCACATTTGAAAAGTTCAAAACCATAGAAATTCAGCTATAATAGTTAGAATTATTTCAAGTAACTACAACTCGTACCCTAAGGTAACTATATCTTGCACCCCACCATACACAGTTATCTCATCAATAGGTTTACTACAAATGTTACAGTAACGTTATCAATGGTGTTCTAAAAGATTTTATGAGTGCTGTAACATCTGGGGTAATTAGCAGTGCATGGGAGGAGTGCGAATTATAGTTACCCAAGGCCACTCAAAAACTGATATCCGCCCTAAACCTTAAAAATAACCCTGCCACTCAAAAATCCATACCTCCCCTAAACCCTAAAATGACCCTTGCCACTTAAAAACCCATACCCACCTTAAACTATAAAAATATCCTTGCTACTGAAAAAACCAAACCCATACCCATCCTGAACCCTACAATTACCGTTGCCACTTAAAAACCCACACCCACACTAAACCCTAAAATTACCATTTACACCTGTAAACCCATATAAATCCTGAACTCTAAAAATTCCCTTGCCATCCAAAAACTCATACGTACCCTAAGCCCTACAAATTCCCTTGCCATCCAAAAATTCATGCCTTACCACGCAAAACACTATACCCACCCTAAACCCTTAAAACAAGTTTTATATACAGTGAAACAGTGAAACGGTGAAAACCGAATTTAGCAGTATTTCAGTTAGGACATATAAACACATTAGTGTATGTCCTACCTTCAACATACACTGTACCCTGCCCATGGGGCTACCTAGGGCCTACCTTGGGTGTGTCTTACATGTAAGAAAAGGGAAGGTTTAGGCCTGGCAAGTGGGTACACTTGCCACGTCAAATTGGCAGTTTAAAACTGCACAACCAGACACTGGAGTGGCAGGTCTGAGCCATGTTTACAGGGCTACTATTGTGGGTGGCACAACCAGTGCTGCAGGCCCACAACTGGCATTTGATCTACAGGCCCTGGGCACCTCTAGTGCACTATAATAGGGACTTACCAGTAAAGCAAATATGCCAATCATGGATAAACCAATCAACCATACAATTTACACAGTGAGAATATGCACTTAAGCACTGGTTAGCAGGTGTAGAGTTCTAAAGCCAACAAGAACAGGCCAGAAAAAATAGGAGGCAGGGAGGCAAAAAGATTTGGGGATGACCCTGCAGAAGGATAAAAGTATACACACACACATACATATATATCTATATATATATATATATCTATATATATATATATATATATATATATATATATATATATATATATATATATATATATATCGGTGAGCTTCTTCCCACACCACAGCAACAATTTACTGCTCGACTCTTTTCACCAAAAAGGCAGCTGGACAGCACAAAATTGATTCTCTTCATTTGCTTTCCAAACTGCTTCCCTCATAAAAAATGTTTCTGTATATATATGGCCCCCTATATGTGTATGTGAGAAAACTGGGCTGATTGCAGAAGCAACTTTTTGTCCCCATTTTTCACTCTTTGCTGGTGTTTTCTTCACTCTGAGTGTGCCCTGGGCACTGCTAATCAGTCCCAGGGCCAATGCTCTGAGTAACATGATTATACAAATTAGGCTAATGATAATTGGCTGTGTCAACTTACATATACGTCCCTAGTATATGGTAAGGCAGGTAGATTTAAGTACTCCAGCATAGGTAGTGCACTCATAGATGCACTGCTGAGGTCCCCAGTGTAAGTAAAGTTACATGCAAATTCGACTTTGGAATTGAAAGTGCTTCCAAAATCTTAAACTACATTATTATTATATATAGGTCACCCCTAATGTGTGCCCTAAGTGACACCAGGGCTGGGTGCAGTGTAACTATAAGCAGGGACCTTATAACATATTTTATAAGCCCTGATGAGGGAAAATAGCCAAATTCATTTTTCCCTTATTGTAGTGAATAGGCTCCAGAGGCTGAAATGGAGAGACTATGGGGGTCATTCTGACCCTGGCGGTCTATGACCGCCAGGGTCGCGGATGACTGAAGCACCGCCAACAGGCTGCCGGTGCTTCAAAGCCCATTCCGACCGCAGCGGTAAAGCCGCGGTCAGAAAACTGGGTCCGGCGGTTTCCCGCCGGATTTCCCCCGGCTGGGCTAATCCTCCATGGCGGCGCTGCAAGCAGCGCCGCCATGGGGATTCCGCCCGCCAGAGTAGGAATGAGGGCCTATATTTTAATTAAAAGGAGCTAGATATGTAACCTTTGTTATCAAACTTATTTTTATAATAAATCCACAACTTGCCACTTTTGAATTTAATATACCTAGTTCAGGGAAAGAGTTTTAAAACTCTACCTGAAAGTTGGCAGCTTCAGCTCTGTAGTGCCCTTTTCTGATTGGTCAGCCTCTGGCATCCTGGCCAGGCTGCCTTGATGAGGTGTGAAGTGGCCTGAGCTGAAAAAAAGGAACACAAAGGAAGTTCCTCGTGGAGGAGATCTGCCTCAGCAGATGGTGAAACAGGACAGGGGAGAGCAGCAAACTTGTCTTCAAAGGAGAGAAGGACATTTGGAGCACCTTAGGACCTCCCCCTTTGGTGCCAGGTGGCACCTTGATTAGATTAGGAAAATGCTGGAGAGGAGTGTGTTGAGGGAACTTAGCTCCACCAGTGGGTGGACTCAGCGAGACCTAACCTCGAAAATTCAGATTCTGCTTTATGGATTTTTAAGAATGTTGCTCCCTGGGTCTGATTTTTGCCACACTTCCCAAGAAGTGGTCCTCCGAGAGGGTGGTGGCCTGCATGTAATTGGACGATTGCCCCTCTGCTTTCCACCCTAGGAGCAAGGATAAATATGGCAGAGCTGCACCCAGACCTTAGATCCCTGCTGGGAGAAGATACTAGAGAGGAAGAACTGACCTGCCGGACCCCTGGCCTGCACCTGGACACTTCACTCACAGGAATGCACCAGCTTCACACTTTGGGCTTCAATAAGAAAAGGACTTTGCGTTGCTTCTGCAAATCCAGGAGTGGACCCCCTGTAGGCTACAGGTACAAAGGAGCTTCCCGGAGACCCCTGCATCAAGTTCTGCAAGAAGAGCCCAGCTGACCAGAGTCCAGTGGCCATTTGAGGATTCTGACGAGGTGCATTCTGTGAATTGCAGTTCCAACTCCCAAGGAGCAACTTAGAGCTTCTGGGCCCTTCAACGACACTTTACAGACCCAAAAAAGACCTCTGGAGGAAGATCCTGAAGTTCTGAGACATTTGGAGCAACTGTTTAAACAGCTCCATAAGTTGAAGAGGTTGGAGTTGTTGTCCCAGACCCCAAGAGGCAAACCAGACCTTCTGAACCCTTGGCTGGTGCTTTGGACCACTTTCAATTATCAAAAAACACTTCTGAAGGTAAGTGTAACAGTGTTACATTGTAGGTGGCCTGAACTCTGGACTTTCCCCTTGTCCAGTGTGACCTTTTTTAACCCTTTAAACGCTTTTAGTTTCTATGCACTAGAAAACATTAAGGTGCTCATTACGATTTTGGCAGTCTCAGGACTGCCATGTTGGCGGTGGCGGTCATACTGTTGATAGCCGGCGGTGAAGATCGCTAAATTATGACCATTGTGGTCTTCCCAACAGAACACAGCCAAACTACCGCCAGTACTGCCAGTGTGGACAGGCTGCCATCGATGGCGATAGGCACTTTAGGACCGGTGAGGAGCATGTTTCCACTGGACACATTATGAGGCTGCACACCACCAGGCTTTCCGTCGCTGTCGCACTGCCACTAAAACCCTGGCGGAAACTAACTCTATAGAAGGAAACACTCACCTTCAGGAACATATACCTGCCCAGAGCCGCCATGGATCCTGAACTTGAAGTCCTTCCACTGCTCCTGGTCACACAGTGACTCCAGAACAAGTGACAGCTAAAAAGACAACAACCATAAGTACACACACACCTAGCAGACACTAGAGGGAAAGGCATTAGTACACATGCACACATACATCGGAACGGCTTGGGACGGACACACAAACAAGTAACCACACACCCATAAGAACACACACACCTACATACACACAAGCATAACATACTAAACACATGCACACCCAAACTACACACACCACAACCAACACACACTTGCCGTACACACACAAAACCACACACACACACAGCACCACCACTGTCTAACACAATCATACACAGCTCCACCAACTCACACAGTGACATCACAACCGCAACTACACAAATGCTTCACCAAGCACTCTCACTGCACACCTCCACATGAAAACACATACACACCACAATACGTAACAACACCACACAACCAATCAACACTATCTTATTGCCATGCAACCAACCATTTGTCACACCACGCCCACACCACACACAACGCATAGAACATAGTCAACACCACACACATGGAAGCACACACAACAACCACACAAGGGCACACACACCACCATTACACATGCCAACACAAACTATACACAATTACACAATGTGGCTACACACATGCACATACCAAGCACAAACATATCCAACACACAAAACACAGCAATGACATCGGGACTAATGGCAGAGCCACACACACACATGCAGCCTATACACAACAGCTAGCACAATCAATACATACACACACACATCTCACACACACACACAAACAAAAGCCCACAAACACTAAACAGCCTTGTAGAAAGAAAAGTAGGACAAGTATGTTACCATAGAATCCAATAGGTTGACCCAGATATATTAAAATATTCAGCAATTAAAAAATACCTATATACAAATAAAAGGCCATTGGCCAGTCCAAAGTACATCACTGTGCCCTTACTTGACTGCAAAATGACCTCCACAGGATGGGGGCATCAAGGGGCAAACAGGCACCTCAGGGATCATGGGCTTGGGCTTGAGAGGGGGGTCCTTGGGCTTGAGTTTGCGAATGAGGTCCTTGGGCCTGGGTTTGGGAAGGGTAGACTTCTTGGGAGGGGCATGGGCACTAGAGGGGGGCAGAAGGGGACTTGGAGGTGGAAGGGCTGGACTTGGAGAGGGACACAGATCATGTGTGGGTCTCACTGGTGGGAAAGGGGTAGCGAAAAGGGAAAACTGAGAGGAAATGTTTGTTATACATAGTGGTGTGGTCATAGCAAAAGGGTTTGGGATTGGAGGGAGAGGATGTAGTTGTCAGATGTGTAGGTATAGATTTCTTGGTTGCAGGTGCATGCATGGAGTACTTGTGGATGCGGGACGTCTGTTGGGTGGGTGAGTGTGGGTGTTTAGGTGTTTTGGGAGGAGGGGGAGGAGGAGCTTGGAGATGCCATGGTGGATGAGTGACTGTCTGTTGGGGTGGTGTCTGCAGGTATGGTACATGTGCTGCATGTGGGGGTGTCTGTGGTTGTGGTGGTGGGTGCGGATGTGGTGACTGGTGTGGATGTCTGCTGGTCTATTGTTGTGCTGACTGTGGGTAAGATGGGACTAGTGGCTGGAGTTGTGCATGATGGTATGGTGGTTGCAGGTGTGTCTGTTGCAGTGTCTGTGAGGGAGGGTTGGCGGTGGAGTCAGTGCAGGGAGTGGATGTTGGTGTGTCTGCAGGTGGGTGGTGCTTGTGTGCATGCCGGTGGTTTGTCCTGTTGTACTTTTGTTTGTCTGAGCTACACTTGTCTGTTGAGGTAGATACATCCCTGTGTGTACATGTGCTTTGGATGGGTACGGGGAGAGGGGTCTGGGATTGGGAAGAGGTAATTGAAGGGGGGATGGGAGACAACGGAACAATGGCTGCTATCAGAGTGAAGAATAGAGCCTGAAAGGATCTCTGTAGGGCAGCAATGGCACCTTGAATGCCCTCCAGGAATGCATTGCTCTGTTGGACTTGAGCTTTCAGTTTCTGGATGGCATTTACAATAGTTGACTGACCCACATAGATTGACCTCAAAATGTCAATAGACTCCTCACTGAGGGCAGCAGGGCTGACTGGGGCGGGCAAAGGTGCCTGTGGTGAAGGAGACACCCACCCTTCTGGGTGAGGGGCACGGGCAACTGGGTGGGGAGCTACAGGGAGGGTGGTGCTAGTAAAGGGGGTGGCGCCAAAGATGGAGCTGGAGTGGTCCCAGATGCCTTCACCACAGCCAGGGAGTGTCAACTGGAGGAGGATTCCAAGGATGTGGTGTTCGATCCAGTCCCCCCTGGCACTCCCCTCACCATCCGTCCCACTGGATCCCTCGGTGTTGCTGGTGCCAGCTTCCTGGGTCACATGGGCTGCTGCTTCCCCACTCGTCTGTTCCCCTTCTCCTTCCCCAGACGATGCTGCTGAAAACAATGAAAGAGAGAGAGAGAGAGAGGGAGAGAGGGAGAGAGAGAGAGAAAGGGGTCAAAATGGTTAACATATAACTCCCATTGGCACAGCTACACATGTACATCTTTCACAATACATATCATGGGTAGGCCATTGCATTACATCATATCATGACATGTCACTAGTACACACACATGTCTGCCAACCCTCACACCTACAGCAATACCTAAGTAGGACTGCACTACTAGACTCATCCCCATGATGACAACTGAAACTCTTTAGCTGGCATAGCATGCCCTGGATACAGCAGGAGTAGTACGCCTGAACACACATCTTACATCTCAATGCCTTTTTCAACTATTGGATGTGCAGCTGACTCAACACAACACATCAAGCCTCTACAGTAACAACACTTGATTAGTCCATGTCCTCAGTAACATGCCCATTCCAGTGACAACAACTCCACTCACAGACCACACTGCACCTACCTGTCATTTTACGTGGCTACCCATTCAGTATAGTGATGCCATTATCGAAAAGAGCTCAGATTTAGCCAATACTAGTCAGACACCCAAACAGTTCACATCTGATGTGTAATAGGTAAATCTGTGGTACAGCATACTGCAAGTGCATCTACAATGGGCCATGCACTACATGCAAAACATTCAAACAATGAGCACACTATCACAACATATGTACATTTGGAATGCACATACCACATCATGGACCACTTCCAATGCCACCACACATGCAGGTTCACCAGTTGGACTATGCATCATGGTAACTCCACCCTCACACACACCATTCCACAAATGGCATAACCTGTCCCTGAGCCCAGACAACACATATCTCAGGAGGCATATATTTGCATGCATTAGGAACACATGGGCAAACACCACTGCCAGTACAACAAATTCACATTCCACTCCTTCACATCTCCTTCCCATCTACGTGCTATGTGTCATGCCGTACCCAAATCACTCCTAATTTGCCACTACTTATAGCCATGCCAAGCTGTAAAAGTCACAGGTTATCAGATGTGGCCCCAACGATCCATGACCCCATGAGATGGGCAGTCAGTCAGTCAGCAATGCAGCATAGGACTTTGTCCTACATGCCAGGTACACACCAAATTGTCAATGTCATAACCAGAACATGATTAATATTGTCCTAGTGATATCAGGAGAGTGACACAGTTGTATATACAGGTAGGCTACACAGATGGGAGTGGACTGACACCTCAGTGCCACTAATGCAGTTGGCTGGAACTGGTCATACACAAAACTTAGGGTGATACAAACACTCACATCCATTGCATGGCCAGGACGGAGTCACACATGTACATCCACTGACAGTAAAGTATGGAGACACATCTACAAAATATGCTCCGCCAGAGTGCCTAGTGACCATTTCCAATTGCTGATACACATGTAGCATTAACTTCAATGTCACTTTGCCTGCAGTGAGGCACTCAATCCCATTTAAGGCCAGCCAAGTCCCAGGATGCAGTCAGTACTCACTCCCCTGTGGCTTCTGTGCTACCCTCAAACACCCATCCACTTCAGGATAGGCCACCACCAAAATGTGGGGGTCAGGGTCCGATGGGTCTTCCAGGCCCAGCGCCTCAGGTCCTCCCACCGCTTGCGACAATGGGTGCTCATCCGGCTATAGACCTACAGGGTCTGCACTTGCTTGGCAATGGCAAGCCAGATCCCCTTCTTTTGATTGACGGTGACCTACCTGGGTGACACATACAGAAGGAGAAAGTTATGTAGACTGGCACCATACCAACATCAGTGGACTATAAACATGAGACCCACCAAATGCCCACACATACCCATCCTCACGGTTCACAGCCTAAACTCCATGCCTCCTGCATGCATGTATTCCCTGACCAGAACACGTACGCCATTTACCCTCACGCACCCCTGTCACACATGACGTTGGCATTGGGCTCACCTGTTCCTCTGGTGCCCCATACAGCTGTCCATACAGAGGTAGGACCCCTTCCACCAGCTTCTCCAGCATTTCTCGGGTGAAGGCTGGAGCTCTATCACCTACAGGACATAGAATGATGACACCAGAGACAGTACACAGCAGCTCAGCTGAAAGAGGGTCAGAGGTCAAGTGAGCAAGGCTGCAGAAAATGGTGGTCATGGCTGCCACATGCAGGACCACCACCACAGGTGGTGATCGCCATTGGCTCCAGTACCGCATAGGCAGCAATGTTATCTGATGAGAAGTTGCAGAGTGGTTACGACTGCCCACAGCCATGACAACAGATGCCGGTGGACTTAGGTCACTTCCATCTATCCAGTGCTGCAGGACATGTGGCTGCCATTTTATGCTCATATTATGCCTTGATGCATGAAAATAAGTGCACCATACAATTTATTCACCTGAATGGGGATTAGGCCTATGTAGTGGCATCATGGTTTGGCTTATACATGTGACATGCATGACACAGTGGCCTTATATTGCTGGTTGTCATATGATGTGCATGTCCAGATACTCGGCCCAGATGAGGTGTAACCATGTAGATAATTAGCATGACAAACACAAATGATGGACAGAATGAGGAACCAATCAAACATTCACCCCCAGTCACAGATTCTTTTGCTCACCATGCCACCCCAGTTTGGGCCCAGCCATATGCAAATCAATCTTGACCCTGTTCCCCCTGGAAACAGTACAGCCCGAACTGCCAGGCCAGGTCCACCCTGGACTGTAAATGAGCAGCTTAGGACTGGTTTCAGGGTATCACACTTCATCAGCCAGGCTAGCTTGAATCCAATGGCACAGTGTGCCCGGGACCCACATCTGGGCTTACCCGGCGCACTTATGCCAACAAAAGCAAACAAACACAAATGATGGACGGAATGCGGAACCAATCAAACCTTCACCCCCAGTCACAGATCTGGATTTAATCCATCAATTCTTTTGCTCAGCATGCCACCCCAGTTTAGATCCAGCCATATGCAAATCAGTCTTGACCCTGTTCCCCATGGGAATAGTCCAGTCCGAACTGCCAGGACAGGTCCTCCCTGGACCGGAAACAAGCAGCCTGGGACCAGTTTCAGGGTATCACCCTTCATCAGCCAGGCTAGCTTGAATCCAGTGGCACAGTGAGCCCTGTCATGAGGATATTGAGATATGCACCAGTGTGTCGTCTGCTCGTGGGCCTTGCAACCCTGAAGGAGAGGCATATCATTCAGACCTATCGTCTGAATAGTCAAACCATCATGGATCCATGTACCAAAGTAGGGCCAGATATATTGCCTGCCATACGTAATCCTATGCCATCCCTCCCACAGTTCAAGTTCTATCAGTGCTACACTTTCTTGCCACAGGCTGATTTCAGACTACAGTGGGCTTGGCATCAGTGATGTCACATCCCATATTCAGTCTTTTGTTAAAGGATGTACTGTGTGCTTTATTGAAACACCTGGACAGCTGTATCAGGTTCCCCCAACAAGGAGATTTGGCCTATGTGAAGGTAGACATCTATGATGTGAGATACATCCCTCATGTGATAGGGGCCATAGATGGCATCTATGTAACCTTGGTCCCTCTCAGTGCCAATTAACAGGTTTATACGAACTGGACAAACTACCACTCCATCAATGTTCAGGTGGTGTGTGTGGCAGACAAATACATCTCCCAAGTGACAGCCAAGCTTCCTGGATCTGTACATAACGTGTACATTCTGAGGAACAGCAATGTCCCCCACATATTGGCATGACTACAGAGAGACAGGGCTTGGCTCATCGGTATGTATGCATTTGGATATGTGTATCTTTTGTGGCACCTGTTATCACATTATTCCCTGTGGCTGTACTTGTACTGTAAGAGGTCCTACCTCTGAGAACAAAGGTGACTCTGGCTATCCTAACCTTCCCTGGTTGTTGTCACCAGTGAGGTACCCTGCCATTGAAGGGGAACTCAGTTTCAATAAGGCCCACGGCACAACGAGGCATGTAAAAGAAAGGACATTTGGCCTCCTGAATGCCAGAGTCAGGTGCCTACATGTCTCTGGAGGTGCCCTCCTCTACCCCAAAAGATATGCCAGATCATAGTTGCCTGCTGCATGCTCCACAATCTGGCCCTGGACATCAAATACCCGTACTAGCTGATGAGGAGGAGGCACCTGGACCAGTGGCTGGTAGTGCAGATGTGGAAAGTGAGGAGGAGGCAGAGGAGGAAGGCGCAGCTGACTCTAGGGCTAAGCTCATCAATCAGTACTTCCAGTAACATACAGGTATGCTGTGTGTGTATTTGCATGTATACTATTTAAACATAATTTGCTGTCAATGGTCCTCATTTCGATTATCAGCGGTGGTGTAATGTGTTCCTATCCCTGTGTGTGTTGTGGTAGGTGACTGAATGCATGCAAGGTGCAGACTGAAAATGTATCATCTTTACCATGTGTACTCTCTGCAGGCTGCAATATTCACATCTCCTATGGACAGGCTTCTATGTGTCCTGCTTTCTACTGTTCTCATGTCATTCCAGGGAGTGACTGTGTACTGTTCATCTTTGGCTATCCTACCTATTGCTTGAGCCATTCATGTTCATTAGCCCTTGGTTACTGTTCACAGAGTAGCTTAGCACATGACAGATGCCAGCTACAGTGTTTTGTGACGTATTACCTGAGACTGGTGATGTAGAAGTGTTTTCTGTTGTGCCCTGTTTAGATGGCTATCTACGCTGGGCACAACAACTATGAACTGCATATGTGTTTTGGGTGGCACCATGCCTACTATCCTGATGGTAGTCTCTGTCATGGTCTTTTTGCAGGTTGGATAAGTGGATGTACTCTGGTGTGTGTCTGTCCTAGTGACTCATTTACATCTACCCTGAGACATATCTGTTGTACTGTGTCTGCTACAGAGGATGCCACCCTCTGCAGTCCATTACACTGCCTGTTGGATTAGGGGGTCACACCCACATAGCATTTTGCAGACCAAATATTTATATATACACAAATATTGTGCATACAGTGCATGCAGTGGTGATGAGTCAGGTCATGGTAGATGGAATCCTCAGAGTAGGTGGCACAGCTGTAGGTGGCACAGGTCCAGTGTCCATGGGCCATTGGATAAGGGAGTAATGTGATTGAACAGTCAACAGGGTGTCTTAGTGGCACACAAGGGAGAGTAATCAGGATAGGGTCACTTCCTGGCAGTGGGTTTGGTCTTGGTATCTACTCCAGCCAGATGTCTGGTTGGAAGTCCACATTTGCAGGGGGAGTCTTCAGCTATAGAGGGAGGGGTGTCTGAGGCCTGTGGTTCCCCTGACAGGTCCCCCATTCTACTAGCAGCAGCAGATATAGAATGCTCTGGTGTGATCTGGCTAGTGGAAGGGGCCTGCTAGTGGGCGGAGGAAGCACACAGGGTGGTGTTAATGTCCCTGAGCATCTCTGCAATGGAGGCCTTGGTGGATTTTTGGGCCTGCCACTGCTGCATGACCTCCTGGTGGTATTCCCTCTGCAGCCTCTGGTATTCCCCCAACATGGTTATGATCTGGCCCATCCTGCCGTGGGATTTTTGATATGCTCCCGGGACTTGGGAGATGACTTCCTGGTCATATGACTCCCTTGGCTGCCCTGTCCTCTGGCCCGCATGTCCCCTCCACACCCCCTTCCACCATGTGCCTGTGCCCACTCCCAGTGTCAGTAGGACCTTCATTTTCTTGGATATGACTGGTGGACCCTGTACTGTGGAGCACACAATTGATTGAAAAGACCTTGGGGCACAGGTTTGGGGATTAAGGGACATCCAGCGCTGTTGTCCTCACTGGGGCCTTCATCCTGATGAGGGCTGTCTGTCTCTGGTATCCTTTCCATCGTGACAGTGGCAGGGGTGGCTGTGGATGGAGTGAGGGAAAGTTACATGGAGGAGGTATGATTGGCTGTCTGTTTGTCTGATGCATACAGTGGCTTGATTTGATTCCCACCAATGGCAATGACAGGTGCTGCAGATCTAATAGTTTGTGGATAGTGGATTGTGACATATGTACCATGCTTCATAGGGGCTGTTGTGAATCAGGCTTGGTAACCTTAGCTTGTGTGGGGTTCTGTTTCTGAGTGATAGTACACATTACAGATGTGGCCTGCTAGCTGGTGGCCATTCTGGCTTGCTAAATGTGAGAGCAAATGGCTGTATTGCAGCATGGTGTCCAGGTGGGAGGAGGGTATGTGTGTATACAAGGTTGATCGTCCTGCCTGTGCATGGAGTGTACCTTCTTAGTTTCATGCCTATAATCAGTCCATTTCAGGGTTGTTGATCTGGATAGGTGGTCCTTAGGTTTGGTGACAGTGCTGTATCTGTGTTTGGCATCATTTGGCATTGTGTAGTGCCATTCCTGTTATTGCCATGTAGTGGTCCTTAGTCGAAGTATCCAGTTGTTGTAGCTAGTGCAATAGTTATACATGCAGAGATGTGATTTGAATTACACATTGCAGGTTTTGATGTAGGTGGGCTACTGCATTGTGGAAGTCGTAGTGATAGTAACTGGCTGTGCTATCCATGCATGTAGCAGGAAGTGTGTGCGCACTGGGACAAGGTGGTGGTGTGGCATGCAGGAAAGGGGCACTAGGTGATTAGATGGGAGGTATAGTGGAAGATGGGGTGAAGTGGGTAGTGTTTCGAAGGTGAGGAAGCATGCAGGACAAGTTAAATTAGTGCCAGGGGAGTGGTAGCTACTCAACAGATTCCAGTCCTCCAGGTATTCCAGTCAGGCCCTCAGGATGCAGGATGTCCAAGACCTTCTCCTCCCAAGATGTGAACTTGAGGGAAGAGGTAGGGGGCCACCACCAGTCTTGTACTTTGCTATCTGTTGTTGTGAAGCCAGAGAACGCACCTTCCACCTAAGGTTGTTCCATCTTTTCCTGATGTCCTCCTTTGTGCATGGATGGTTGCCCACTGAGTTGAACCTGTTGACTATTCTCTGCCATAACTAAATTTTCCTGGCTATGGAGGTTTGCTGTTTCTATGCTCCTAAGAGTTGTGGCTCTACCCTTAGGATCTTATCAACCATGACCCTCAACTCATCGTCAGTGAAGCGTGGATGCTTTTGATGTGACATGGTGGTTGTGTTGGGGTTGGGGGTGGGTGTTGTGTGTAGGGTGCTTGATGGGGTGAAGGTGTTTGGTTGTGATTGGTGGTAGGTTGTGTTGTTTGTGTGTAGGTGTGTGGTGAGTGTGAAGTGTAAATGTACCTAGGTTGTATGCGTTCTAAGTAATGAGATTGTGGCTTCTCAGTGTATTTGGTGGTCATTTTAGTAGCAAAGGATTGTGGGGTGTGTGGGTGTGCTATATAGTGAAGTGAGTAGGTGTGTCTGTTGTGTATATGTGTGTCAGGTGTGGGGTAGTAAAACTGTCCAATGTGGTATTCTGTTCTGACAGAAGTGAGTTCTGAGTGCGGTGATTCAGATGGCCAATGGTTTTTCACCATGGAAGAACCGCTGTGATGATTTGCGGGTCGTAATCTGGTGGGTGGAAGGTTGTCGGCATGGTTGTGCTGATGGTGGAACTGCATCTTCCCCACCCTCCTAAGTCCTGATGGTGTCAGATTTGTGGCTGTTTTTTGGTGATCTTCATAGTGTGACTTAACTCGGCGGTTGGATTACCACCAAAAGACTGCCAAAATCGGGATGAGGCCCTAATTCTTTAAAAATTCATATCCCCAGCTCCCCAAATCCGATTTTAATAATGTTTGTGTCATTTGAAAGATAAAAATATAATCTATTTTTATAAATTGGGGCTGGATTTTTAGATTATGTTGTGTTTTACTTACTGTTTCATGATTTTTAAATGATTTACACACTTATCTCCTAAATTAAGCCTTGTCGCTCATTGCCAAGGATTGAGCTAGGATTAATTTATTGAAACCTAACTGGAGCTAGTGGGCGTTAGTGGCCTATTGCCAAGAGTAGGTACTTACCTGCCTTTACCAATAATCCACATTCCAAATATATATGTATAAGTATTATATATATATAATAAGTATTATTAATATATAATATAAATAACTGTCATAGCGTAAACCCTATGCCTGACCAGGCATAATGTATGCAAGGGGGGTGTTCTGGCACTAGGAGGCCCAAAAGTTGGCTCCGTGAAATGTAACAGATTTTACTGCACCATTTTCACCATCATTTTTTATGCCTGCTCAAAGCAGGCATTAAAATGACGCTCCCATAGAAACCTAGGGCCCCCCTTGCACTTTGCTACACTAGCTTCCAAATTTTTTATGCTAGTGTAGCAAAACGTCACAATGGCATCAAAATGTTTGACGGTATTGTGCTAACGAACGCCATGGTGCTCCATATAATAAATATGCCACAACCATGGTGTAGTTAGGTGCCGTATGGGGGTAAAGAAAATGTGGTGCATCATCCACTTTTTCTTAAATATGGGTCCAAATGTTACAGGGATGTTATAGTTAGGCTCACATTTTAAAAGCAGAATACCATAGAAATTCATCAGTTAAAGTTAGAATTATCTCAAGTAACTATAACTTGTGGCATAAGGTAACTATAACTCTTGCCCCCACCATGCACAGTTTTTTTGTCAAACATTTTGCTGGAAATATTACAATGATGTTATCAAAGATGTCATGAGTGCTGTCATTTGTGGGGAAATTAGCAGTGCATGGCGAGGGTGTGAGTTATAGTTACCTTAGGGCACGAGTTATAACTCCTTGACTCTAAGTGTGAATTTATATGGTTTTGTACATTTAAAATGTGACGGTAAATACTGTATAACGTCTGGGTAACCTTTGTTTTTTTAAGTGAATTTCTATGTTTTTCTTTTTTTATTCTGTTTCCTAACTATAACGTCCGTGTAACCTTTGGGGTTTTTTTCTGTGAATTTCCATGTTTTTCTAACGTAGAGCAATTTTCCTTTCTACACATTAATCCAACTACCGCTGCACACGGCCTTTGGCCCTAAAGCCAACCCCATATAAGCACCAAACCTTACATCATGTATAGCCTTCCTCCGTTCATGGCAAGGGTTACCCGCATGGCCTGGCAAGCAGCGAGAGTTGGTGGCAAACCCCTCTAACCACCCAACCCCACACTGTGCATTTAGCTCTGCGCAATGGTAGTTAACCCTAGCCTGACTCTCTGGGTGCGGGAATAGGTGTAAGAGAGTGTATCTCGGGATGAAAGTAGCTGTGAAATTGTCTGGGTGTGAGAATGCGTGCATCAGTGTCTTAGTGGGTGCGCCAGTGTCTGCGCAGGTCTGTGAGTGGTTACGTCAGGGTGTCAATGGATCTGTGAATGGGTGGTTGAGACTCTGAGTGGGTGTGTGAATGGGTTTATGGGCTATCTGGAACCATGGGAGGAGCCTCAGGGCCTTCCTTGCAGTCCCTGATTTTTTTTTTTTGTTATATGCCCTTTACGGGCTTTCTGGGACCACGGGGGAAGCATCAAGGCCGCCCCGAAGTCACATTGCTCCAGCAACCAAGGAGCTGCTTCAAGTAGCAGCTCTGTGGTTGTTGGAGCAACGTTTTCATCGCTTTTTCCAGCATGCATTTCTGCATGCTAGGAACAGAGATGAAAGCTTCACTTTCTGACAACACGACCAGTTTGACAGGTCCCACTTTCAGAAAGTGTAGTGCTTGCTGTGATTTGGCTGCAGCTGTCAAAGCTGCAGCCAAGAAACATCAAACAGCTATGTCTCAGGGGTGGGCAGCGTGGACATAGCAGGAGATTATCCTGGGGAGTGGAGGTCCCCAGGGTCATCAGTGGCTTCATGAGGGGGCCATATGGCCCCCCTCCAATTTAAAAGAAGCCCCAGGAAGGTGGTGGTCCCCAGGACTTGGGGATCTGAAACAGACCCACTTTATATTATTTACTATTTGCCCTGGGGAGGTCGTGGTCCCCAGGGCTTCAGGGGGGCCATGCGGTCACCACACACCAAATCAAATCATTGTCCTGCTAAGGAGGTGGTCCCTGGGGCTGCATGGGGGGACACGTAGGGAGGTCTAGGGAGGTGGTGGTCTCTGGGGCTGTGAGGCACCTGCCCCCTGCAGTTCAATTATTTAAAGCCCTGGGGAGGTGGTGGTCCATGGGGCTGGGGGGGCAGGTCCCCCCCCCACGGTTCAAATAATTAAAGCCCTGGGGAGGTAGTGGTCCCCACTGGTGTAGAGGGGCTGTGCAACCCCACACACACTGTTTAAATATAGTCCCGGGGAGGTGATGTTCCCCAGGGCTATGGGGGCCACGCTGGCCCATCTGCATTAATAGTGCCAAAAGCCCTGAGGTGGTGGTCCCCAGCCCTATGGGGGAGGCCAACAGACTTTCCCCAATTAATTTAAATAGAGCCCCGGGGAAATGGTGGTACTGGGGCGCAGGGGGACTGGGCACCCCCCTGTTACAAATAAAGGTTGCCCCCGGGGTCATGGCCCCCCTGAGGGGTTGATAAAGATGAAGCAGCAAAAATAAAAATAAATGCCTTTTAGCCCTGGGAGGGTCCCTTGAGGACCCCAGCACCAGAGCTAAGGATCAGGGTGTTCGTACCCAGCCCCCTTTTGTATCTTTTATTCTTTTTTCAGGGACTGGGCTGAAGCCAAGTTTGAACTTGGCTGACAACACTTCCTTGTTGAAGTGTTGTCAGCTAATCAGATCTCAGCACAAGATGGGGAGGGGTCGCGAATCCTTCGCATCCCTAGATATACAAATTTGGATTTCCTTTAGTTTCTCAAAAACTACTGAACAGATTCACACCAAATAACAAAAAGGGCTCTTTCTGGATAAGTAGCTACCTTTCTGCCAAATTAGTTTTAATTCTGTTCAGTGCTATCACCATTCAAATTCCCTATAGAGAAATTAATTGTGAATACACGTTTTGGTACCCCCATTATCTCTGCACCCACTTGACGAATCACTGCCAGACTTCCAGACAGCAGCTGATGTGGGCATTACATTCTCTTGGAAAGTTTTTTGACAATTCGTCAAGCGACACCATAGTTATTAGCAAAACAAAAAAAATGATCTTTCTATAGAAACTTGGTCTTAAATATAAATACCTAGTGACAACCGCCACTAGGTAATATGTATATATATATATATATATATATATATATATATAAATATATATATATATATATATATAGCCTCAATTCATTCATTTTTTATCCTAATCCTTAATTTAAAGAGTTCTGAAATTAAAGTAACTCCTCCTTATGTGAGATTGATGCGTTTCAGCCCCTATAAATTGTGGGCCTCCTCAGGACCATGGAAGATTAAAGAGCCCCAGCGCCTTAAGACCCACACAACTGAGTAGCTGCACTTTAAAAATATTGATTGATTGAGAACCACATAAATAGATAACACATAGACACACATATATAAGGAAAAAAAATCATACATTTGGAGCATGCTTTAGAGATAGTATCAAAGTTTAGAGGACAATGAGAACATCCTTTGACACCAGTGCTTCTATCGTAAGAACAACTGCTCTTCAAAAAGCGTGCATATAAGCAAAGACATGCATATAAAGAAATACTTGTGCTCACTAAGGTCATGCCATGCACTGTGTAAGGTTAAAGGACTCTAGTGCCAGACTTCCAAACAACACATACCTTTAACTCGGTGTATACATTAAATAAATGAATGATTGAAAGGCTGGATGAGGGAGGATCTGCTGGCTGTAATTCAAAGTATAACCACTTGCCCAAAACACTCAGTGAGCAAGTAGTGGGTAGGTATTTAAAGACGAGGGCATGAAATGCCAAATATCAAAAACATGCCAAATTAGGCAATTGCAAGGAACAAATATGCGTGAACTCCAAGAGTAAACCCCCCACAGGTGACCAATTATCCACATGCAGCCCATGTTCTTTATGTCAATACCCCATAAATGCTGGTTCTGCTACATTGCGTCTTCACAGTGAAACACAGTCTGAGACAATGCTCCTAAATTACGTTGGAGCATGCAGTCCCACATACTATTCAGTGACAGCTAGACTGGTGTACTTAATTTATCATCTGTCATTCTGGGAAGTGCACACAACTGTATATCCACCAGGTTTATGTGGAAACATGCAGAAACGGGTATTGTTCTGTGACAGCTAGACCACTGCAAGTGATTTTTCGGGCGCCAAACGAGAGAGTGCACGATACCACATTCACACCAGGTAAATGCACATAGCTTTTTTGACAAGTTTTTTTGGGTAACCTCTACCCTTGAGTCTACTGCTCAGATTTATAGTATTGTGGAATTGATCCTCCGTACTGATACAGTTCCTCCTGTTGTATAGAAACTCACCGTATGGTAGATTTTCTTTGAGGTTACAAGGGAGGCCAATTGAAAAATGTAGCAGGGTGTTATGGTATGGATTTTGTGTATGGACTCACTTACCCAGAGGTACAAAATATTAATCCTTTTTGTGCCATAAGAAAGTAAATTTCAAATCAGGTGTACCTTGATTGAACCATTCATGAAAGGCTGTCAGTGTAGTGGTATCCCCTTCCCAGATCATCAATATATCATCGACATATCAAAACCATTGCATGATGTTAATCTGGAAAATATTGTTTTTGTAAATCCATTTCTTTTAAAAACAATCCATGTTTAGGTTGGCTATCTCTGGGACAAAGTTACACCTCATAGCCCCCCCAATGATTTGTAGATACAGATTGTCCTTGGAAATTAATTTTTTAAGGCATAGGCAGGCCAATGAGACTAAAACTTCTTTGGGAACCTTATGTGGGTTTGGTCTAGACTGTAAGGTTGTTCTAATAACCTCAACTGCTTCATCCTGTGGAATTTTGGTGTAGAGGGCTTCTCTATCAAAATGTAACTATGTTCTGTTGTAGTTAATCGAATTCTATGACTACTTATTTGTTAATGAGATACATAGAGTCCCCTGACAAAAGCTTGTGTTTGGGTTACAAATGGTTTAAAAAGAAAACATCAACATATTGGGCAAGTGGTTCTAGAATTGACCCACATGCTGAAAATATCGGCCTGCCTGGAGGACTAATGAATCCTAATGTATTTTTGGAAGTATGTATAAGAAAGGAGTTTTGTTCTTTTTGTTACTAAGAAGCTCAAACTCTTTCTTACATATCCATCCATGACTCAAAGCCTCTGTTGTAAGTTCATTGATTTTATCCCATAAAGAGCTTGATGGATCATCAGTAAGCACATAATAGTAGGCTTGGATATGTGGTTGTTGCATCACTAAAATTACTTTACGTTTAAAAGACATAGAAATTCACTGAAAAAAACAAAGGTTACAGGGACATTATAGTTAGGCTCACATTTTAAATGTAAACAAACATAGAAATTCACCTATTATCGCTTGAGTTATCTCAAATAACTATAACTTGTGCTCTAAGGTAAATATAACTCACACTCTCACCATGCACTGCTAATTACTCCACAAATTATGGCACTCATGACATCTTTCATAACATAATTGATAGTATCAACGTAATATTTGCAGTAACATTTTTTACAAAAAAACTGTGCATGTCAGGGGCGTGGGGCAATGCTTAATAAATATGTTGGGGGGCTGCGTGGCCCCTGCAACCTGGGGACCACCACCTCCTTGGGTCTAAATATACAACAATATAATTGGGGGGTCCTATGGAACCCTTTGGGGGACACCACTTCCACAGGGCAACATATACAATAAATAGGGGGGTCCTGCAGCTGCCCAGTGCCCTAGGGACCACCAACACCTGAAAAATATATAGGGGGGTACTGCTGACCCCACTGGGCCCAGGGTACTGCCGCCTCCCCGAGGCTACAAATACATTTAAGAAGGGGGTCGGTCATGGATCCTCGGCATCAGGGACCATCACCTCCCCAGGGCTGTGTGGCCCTCCTTGTGGAGACATATATGGCCCTGGGGACTGCCACCCCCAGGGCTGGCCCCTGCTATCTCCCGAGGAGCAGGAGCCCACCCTCTGGAGGAGGCAGAAGTTGACAGATCCCGCCAAGCAAAAATCATTCCACTTTCAGCAAGCAGGAGCTTTCAAAATTAAAGCGGAGTTTTCATCTTTTTCCCTGCCTGTTAATATAAATCCAGAGAAAGAGATTAACTGATTGCCCTTACACACAGGGAGGTGCTATTTACAGCATCTCCCTTCATGCAGGATCAGTGCTGACTCCTGCAGGAGACTGGAGCCAGTGGGATCCCTGGAACCTTAGGCTTCCTCGTGGACTCATAAGCTTTAACTGCGTGCCCTGTGAGGGGCCAGGGCACCAATTAACATGTGCCTGGGCTCCAGGGATGGGGTCCTCAGGGCCAAAATTGGCCTAGGGAGGGGGCCCAAATGTCCCCTCTTTTTTCTACAGTATTTATTTGGCCCGGGAGAGGAGGTGGCCCCTGGGTCCGGGGTGGTCTGCACAGCCCCCACATTTTTCATAATATAGCACCAGAGAGGTTGTGGTCCCTGGGGCCTGGGGGAGGGGTCTGCGTGACTTCCCACTTTATTTTATTGTTATAGCTCCAAGGAGGTGGTGATGATCCCTGGGGCCCATGGGGTTTGTGCGCACCCCGCATAATAATATAATATAGTGCAAGGATGGTAGAGGTCCCAGGGGTTCCACGTGGCATCCCATCTTTTAAAAACAAATTGCACGGGTAGGTGCACGGCACGGCGCCTAATGGCACCATGGTAGGTGGCAGTCCCTGTGAACCGGTGGGGTCTTCGCAGACACCTAGCTTTTTTACGATGTAGCTCCAGGGAGGTGGTGGTCCCCGGGCTGGGGAGCCATGCAGCCCCCCACTTTTTTAAAATTTTGCAGGCCCAGGGAAGTGATGACAAAGGCTGTGCATGGCTTGGGGTTGGGTGGTTATACGGGGTTGGCCACACACTACCAAAAGCTGTGTTTGGTGTGGGGTTGAGTGGTTATAGGGTGTTGCCAGCAGTTCCTGGTTGAAGTGCTGGCAGCCAATCACATCTCACCATGAGATTTATGGCTAGGCTCCGTCCAGATATCTATATTCATATTTCCTTTAATATCTCTGTTAGAAATGGGGTTTTTAGTTGCCAATCGGGTTACCCCTTGTCCAAGCAAAGACCTTCACTTTAGTCAGGGTAAGTCACACACAATCCAAATGATCCTGTGCCCACCCTCTGGTAGCTTGGCACTGAGCAGTCAGGCTTAACTCAGAAGGTAATGTGTAGAGTATTTGTGCAATAAATCATACAATAACACAGTAGAACACCACAAAAATACACCACCCAGTGTGTAGAAAAATATATAATATTTATTTGGTAAAATGTAGGTCAAAACGATCAAGATTCAATAAGTATGCATTGAGATATCACTGTAAAAATTATATAAAGTGTCTCTAGTCTTTTAAAAAACAACAAGTGTCTCTTGCAAGCACAAAGTACCTGGTTTGCGTTCAAATTCTCCGCAAAGGACTGCAGAGGAGGAGATGCATGGAAAACGGGGAGGTGTGCGTCAATTTTTCCAGCACAAACAGACGATGCTTCAGTGAGTTTTCACACAGGGCAGGCTATGCGTCGATTTCCAGCACGTAGACTGGGATCCACTTCCGGTTGCGGGGTTTTCGGACACCCCTGGGATGATGCGTTGGAATCCTCGGCATACAGGAAGAAGTCAGAGGTGCTGCATCGATCCAGTGGGCCATGCATCGAATTTCCAGTCGCAACAATGGTGCTGTGTCATTCTCCTCTTCGGGAAATTGGGCTGTGTCGATCCGGTTCAGCACGCAGTGATTTTCTCACCGCGATGTAGGCTGTGCATCGTTTCTTGCAGGTTGTGCATCGATTTTCACTGCACAAGGAGTTCTTTTGCAGGAATGAAGTGTTTTTGGCTTCAGGGAACAGGAAGCAAGCTCTATCCAAGCCCTTGGAGAGCACTTCTCGGCACAGTCAGAAGACAGCAAGGCAGCAGGGCAACAGTGGGGCAGCAGTCCTTTGCAGAAAAGCAGTCAGGTGAGTCCTTTGGGCAGCCAAGCAGTTCTTCTTGGCAGGTTGCAGGTTCTGGTGCAGAGTTTCTTTCACAGGAAGTGGCTGTGAAGTAGAAGTGTCTACCTCAGAAGTGTCTGAGTTGGTAGGGTAAGAGACCCTGCTTAGATACCCAAATGTGTCTTTGAAGTGGGGGATACTTCAAAGGGTGGCTTAGAAGTGCACAAGGTCCCCTTTCAGTTCCATCCTGTCTGCCAGGATCCCAGTAGGGGGTGTGGCAGTCCTTTGTGTGAGTGCAGGAGCCTGTCCTTTGAAATGTAAGTATCAGGCCCTCCACCCTCCCAGCCCTGAAAGATCCATTCAATATGCAGATGTATGCAAGTTTGCCTGACCATCCTGTGTTGTCTGTGTAAATGCACAAGGGAGCTGTTAACCAAACCTAGCCGGACGTGGATTGTAAGGCACAGAAGGATTTAAGCATGGAGAAATGTTCACTTTCTGAAAGTAGCATTTCTAAAATAGTAATATAAAATCCAATTTTACCATTAAGCAGGATTTTGTATCACCATCCTGGCCATACTAAATATGACCTGGCTACTCCTCTCAGATCAGGATCTGCAACTCATACAGTATATGAGGGTAGCCCCAGTGATATCATATGAAAGGAGCAGGCATCACAGCAGTGTAAAACGAATTTAGGTGTTTTACACTACCAGGACATATAGAACACACATGTTCATGTCCTGCCTTTTACCTACATAGCACCCTGTCCTATGGGATACCTAGGGCCTACCTTAGGGGTGACATATGTAGAAAAAGGGGAGTTGAAGACTTTGAAAATACTTTTAAGTGCCAAGTCGGAGTGGCAGTGAAACTGCACACACAGGCACTGCAGAGGCAGGCCTGAGACAAGGTTAGGGGGCTACTTCTGTGGGTGGCACAACCAGTGCTGCAGCCCAATACTAGCATTTAATTTACAGGCCCTGGGCACATGTAGTGTACTTGACTAGGGACTTACAAGTAAATTAATTAAGCCAATTGGGCATGAGCCAATGTCACCATGTTTTAAGGAAAGAGCATATGCACTTTAGCACTGATTAACATTGGCAAAGTGGGCAGAGTCCTAAAGCCAGCACAAATGATGTCAGAAAAAGTGAAGGAGCAAGGAAAAATGTTTGGGGGTAACCCTGCAGAAAGGCCGTTTCCAACAATCTCAAAAAAACTGAACAGAGTTACACAAACCTAAAAGCTATCTTTCTGCCAAATTTAGGGGGTTATTCTAACTTTGGAGGAGGTGTTAATCCGTCCCAAAAGTGACGGAAAAGTGACGGATTTACCACCAGCCGTATTACGAGTCCATTATATCCTATGGAACTCGTAATACGGCTGGTGGTATATCCGTCACTTTACTGTCACTTTTGGGACGGATTAACACTCCTCTAAAGTTAGAATAACCCCCTTAGTGTATTTCCGTCCAACAGTTTGGCTCCCCCTTTTTCCTGGCCCTTGCTTAACGGATTGTCCCAAAACATTTAACACATAGCAAGACCCTAGGGGACACTTTCTAAAAAATAAAAGTCAGGGTGGTTTGTCTAACGGCGCTAAAGGTACAGCCAAGTTAAAAAATGCTTTTCCTATTAAAACTAACTCCCACTGACTGTTGCGATTGTTTCTAAAAGTTTAGGAGGATTCTTCTAACGGTGCCAAAGTTATTGACAAAACAAAAAACAAAAAAACACTTTTCCTGTGTAAACTAGGTCCTAACTGTAGCTGCCTATATATATATATATATATATATATATATATATATATATATATATATATGTGTGTGTGTGTGTGTCTATGTGTGTGTGAATATATATATATATATATATATGTGTGTGTGTGTGTGTGTATATCCATATGTGTATATATATGTGTGTATATATATATATATATATATATATATATATATATATATATATATATTATTTCTTCAACAGATGGACTGATAGCCATCTGACGGCTGCACCGATCCCATCACGTATCTCCCAAGTGTCGAAGTCAATTGAGTCCAAAGCGCTCGTATTTAGTTAATGAATTTATTTATATAGCTTATATAGGTAATACAGAGTCCCGAATGAGATGTCTGTCAACGCGTTTCGGCAAAACGCCTTCTACTGGACAGTTTGGCTAGTCAGCCGGCATCATTTACATATAGCTATTACGTCCTACATTTATTTCTATAACACTGTGATGTACTACAAACGCGGCGGCCATTTTGAAGTGTGTAATTATAATTATTATAGATACAACAATTAATGGAGGAATAAACCTACATTGATGCCAATATTTACAGATAACATCAAAGTTAAGATTAGACAGTCCTAAGGAATAAATATTGAATAATAAATATAATAGGAAAAAGGACAATTGCTTCCAATAATTCATAATATTTGATCATATAAAAACATTAATTAAATAACAAGAACAATAGTAGTGTAGATATAAACGAAGAAATGGTAATATCAATTTTTCAATTTTACAATGTTTAAATTATCATTCGTTACATATACATATAATTATTAATAATTAGTTAGTATCTTGTATTAAAATCATGTTTAGGTAGTGACAATAGTTATGTTTTAATATCATGGTTTTTATCGGATGCCCATATAGTCAAATCTAGTTCCTCACTGTCCTTATCTGTATACTAGGTCATTCCATAAACTTACATATAAATATGTTGTATTAAAATGAGGCCTTGGCATAAAGTGCAATGTGCTGAAAAACTAAGCTAATAATAAGTGCAAAAGAGCATATAAAGTGCATAGAAGTGTTACAAAAACTCCAATTAAAAACAGTCAGATCTATTGATCTTTTGGTCCATGTTATAATCTAGATGTGCATATATACCTCTATATATGGTATTTAATATTCTTCAGTCGCCAAGTTATAGAGGAATAAAATGGAATCAAACATCATCATCAATGGTACAGTGCAAATCTGTATAAGAACTTATTCCATCTATATTTCATCAGTTTGTGATATGAATTCAAACTAGGGAAAGTTATTAAGTCATGTCTATTTTACAGATTACATCATGGCACGATCATTTAAGTTAATAAGATCTTATCACCCATCTTCCTAAAAAAGGAAATATAGATAACATACTACCAAATTAGCACTACTATTTTTAAGAATTGAAACACAGGGGGAGTCTCCATCTAAAAAGCAATGAACAGTGTATTTTCATCTAAGATGGACATAGAGCTCAGCATCAAGATTGTGCCCCAATGGGGACTCAGACCCCAATAATAAAATCATCTTGGATTCCATTTGTCTGAGCTCGAGTGTTCTATTGCCACCTCTGGAGTTGTTTTTAATGTGTTTGATGCCATAGAAAGCTAAAGTGCCACATTCTCCTTTGTGTACTTCCCAAAAATGTTTAGCCAGAGGATAGGTTTTGTCCTGATTTTTTATGGCTCTAAAATGCTGTAAGAACCTAACTTTTAATTTATGAATGGTACTTCCAATGTATTTTTTCTGGCATCCACATTCGATGACATAAATCACAAATTCAGTGTCACATGTAATCCGATCTTTGATCTCGCACTGTCGACCATCAAAAGTTTGGTATTTATATGTGTTTTTGGCATACTTGCAGGCCTTGCAATGGCCACATTTCCAAAATCCCAAACTTTTTTGGCTCAACCAAGATGTATTGGTTTTTACTGAAAAATAACTTCTGGTTAGATAGTCTCCCAAAGAACGTGCTTTACGAAATGTTATGGACGGATGGGTTTCTATGTGATCATTAATAATGGGATCGTTCTGTAAAACATGCCAATTTTTTTGGAGTATAGTTCTGAGTGACTCATGTTGTTGATTGTACTGGAGAAATATTCTAGGTGCTGAATGTTGGAAATCATTACTAGTTACTGTGTTATTAAAAAGTAACTCATCTCTGCTTTTATTCCATACTCTGTGTAAAGCATCATTTAAGATTTTTGGAGGATAACCTCTACTTAAAAACCTGTTCACCATAGCCTTAGATTCCAACTCATATTGGTTTTCATCAGAGCATATTCTGCGGGCCCGCAGTAGCTGGCTATATGGTATGCTCCATTTCAGTGAGTGGGGATGTCCACTATTGGCATGTAATATAGAATTACAAGCCGTGGGCTTTCGATATATGGATGTCTTTAAATGATTGTTTTCTACTTGTAGTAGGACATCCAAAAAAGAGATGGTATCTCTATTGTAGATGGCATCTAGATAAATGTTGAATTGATTATTATTTAATACATTTATGTATTCCAACAGCAGTTGTTCTGTGCCATCCCAGATAATGAACAGATCGTCGATATATCGCACCCACAATATCACTCTATCCATATAGATGTTATTGCTTTCTGACCATGCCACCTCCTTCTCCCACCAGCCCATATATAGATTGGCATAGGTGGGAGCAAAGGATGCTCCCATAGCTGTCCCTTGTTTTTGTAAGAAACTTTCATTATCAAAGAGGAACAGGTTATGTGTCAGGCAGAATTGTAGCATCGATAGGAGCATATTGGTATGTTCCAAAAATTCAATGGATCGTGTTTGTAAAAAATACCTACATGCCTGTAATCCATATTGATGTTTAATGGATGTATATAGTGATGCTATATCCATGGTGACCAATAAATAGTCTTTATGCCATGGGATGTCATGTATCTTGGCCAGAAAATCATTGGTGTCACGCAAGTATGAAGGTAATTCTGTGACAAAGGTGCATAAAAACAGGTCCAAATATCGTGAGGTATTCTCAAGTAGTGATTGATTCATACTAACTATTGGTCTACCTGGAGGATGGGTTTTGTTCTTATGAATTTTAGGTAGGAAGTAAATACAAGGAATTTTAGGATGGTCAATTTTCAAATACATAAACTCATCATAATCCATCAATTGCTTTGTATACCATTCATTTAGCATATCATGATATGTCCCTTGGTATTGATAGGGGGGTGATCTTCAACTTCTCATAATGCTCTCTATTCATCAATTGCCGATATCCTTCTTTAGTGTAATCAGTTGTGTCCATGACAACAATGTTGCCACCCTTATCTGAGGGCTTGATGATGATAGAAGAGTTCGACCTCAGTGTGTTTAGATCATGCCAATCTTGTTGCGTAAAATTAGATCTTGTCTTTCTCGATATCTTTAAAGAGCTCTTATTGCGAAATTTGTCAATATCGTTGATCACTAGCTCATGAAATATATCTATCATGTTACCACTGGGTAGTGGAGGATTAAATCTACTCAACAATTTTAGATTACTTTTTTCATAGAGGTTAGTTGTAAATCCCATCTGATTAAGCATATCAGTGCTCTTGTTTATATCATCATGTATAAAACATCTAGCTTCATCGCTGTCATGATCCAACTCATTGATGGCTATCAATTCTGAGCTATCAGAAATGTTGAATCCAGAAAGTCCAGCCCTCTGGTTGATGTTGTCAGTCATTCGATTTATATCTTTATTTGAAAAGTGTTTGATGAGACGTAGTTTACGAACAAATTTGTACAGTTCAATACGGGTATTAACATAATCCCATTGTGTATTGGGGCAGAAGCTTAATCCTAAATCAAGCATGTGAAGCTGATTGTCTGTCAAGGTGCTGTGGGAAATATTCACCACCGTACTCAAGTCATTAAATTTATTGACTGATCCAGGATTAGGTTCTAATTTGATAGTTGGTTGCTTCTTCTTCTTGCCCCTCCTCGTCTTCCGCTTCCTCGGCCACGCCTGCGATTTTGCCCAGGAGGTGGCGTGATCATTTGCATAAGGCGCATTTCCCCCTGAAAATCCAGCTTATTGCGCGGTATCTCATCAGCAGAAGACTCTACTTCTGAACTGTCATCTGCAGATATCTGCTGTACAACACATTCAGCCCCGATCTTGGACATATCTTTGATTCTTACAGTGTCATATTTTCGAGCAAATGTGTAGATTCTTCCATGTTCGTAATCTATCTTGTCTCTGTTGAATTTATGTGCTTTACGTGATTTGATTTCATCTTTCTTGTGTTTAATCCGTTCTTCCATTTTTGCTAATTGAATAGAAATTTCTTGTTGGTTAGGCATCTTTTCTAATTCTTTTGTAAGTTGTTCAATTTTAGTGATTTGTTCCTCCATGCGTCTCTTGGCTTGAGTTATTAAGGTTCCCATAAGTTTAGTTGAGCAATCTGTTGTTTGCATTCGCCATTCCTCCAGTAAATCAGAGTCCATGTCTCCTAAGGTGGGTAGAATTAGAATACGTAGACCTCTAGGAATTCTACCACTCTCAATGTATTTAGTTAATGAGGTCATTTCCCACCATTTTTTTAGTTCCGAAATGCATGCTTTTTCTAGTTGATGTATGATGTTTGAGGTAGTTTGTATTTGAACCCCCATGGGTCCACTGCTGGTTTTCGAGTTGTCAAACAACTCGGCTGCTGCTTGTTCCCACAATTTTCTCCGTTCAGCCATTTCACATAGAGTTTAACAATGTCTCGTAGTTTATTCAAATCTCCAATTTGTAACTTTTAACGAAGAAAACAAAAAACATAAAAAGTTAAAAGGTAACGGACCAAAGTTCTGTAAACCGGGACTCTGTGTGAGTATATACCTATCAGTACTGATTACTGTGTAGCTTGTAAATAATTTCAGATTCTAAGTTAGTCTGCTTTTGTAGGATAGGAAGGCCGTATATCAGAAGGCAAAGTAAATTCTTCCCTGCCGTTGATTTTTCATTTGTTATCCGGGCCGTGTGCCAATTGGTGATGTAAACGATAAGACGCTAATATCAGACATATGTATATATGTGTGTGTGTGTGTCTATGTGTGTGTGAATATATATATATATATATGTGTGTATATCCATATGTGTATATATATGTGTGTGTATATATATATGGATGTATATATATATTTATATATATATTCTCTGAGTGGGCCTATGAGTGGGTGCATCACTATCTCAGTTAGTCTGTGAGTGGGTGTGTCAGTGTCTCAGTGGGTCTGTGAGTGGGTGTGTAAGGGTCTGAGTGGATGCTTGAGGGTCTCAGTGGGTCTGTAAGTGGGTAAATAAGAGTCTGAGTTGATCTGTGGGTGGGTTCATAAGTGTGTGAGTGGCTCGGAGAGTTGGTGTGTCAGTCTGTGAGTGGGTGTGTGACTGCATATCTGGGGCTGTAATTGGGTGTGGGAGTTGGTCTGTGAGTGGGTGTGACAGTGTGTGTGACAATATGGGGCTGATTTAACATCCCCTAGTGCCTCTTTGTTCTGCAATAGCATCATTTCTATCATACTAATGTGGCCCAACAAGGATAAAATCGCTGAGCCATACATTGTGCCACTTTGTAACCCTTTAAGCTACATTATGCCTGCACCAGGCATAATGTATGAAAAGGGGCCATTTGCCCGTTGGGGGGGGGGCTGAAAAAATGTCATTAAGAAATCTAAGAGATTTCTTCGCATCATTGTTTTGGGCACTTTCAGCACCTGCTCGGAGCAGGCGCTAAAAGGAGGCACACCATTGTTTACAAAGGGCCTCAATGGGCTTTGCAGGATTAGCATCAACATTTTTTAGGGCTAATCCTGCAAAGCTCAGAACTAGTGTCAATGTTGATGCTAGTTCCCTAACTACTGCCATGGAGTATCGTATTTTTGATCCGACGCACACATGGTGGTGTTACGGGGGCACTAAGGGGCGGAAGAAAAGTGACGCTGCAGTGGGTGCAGGGTCACTTTTCTCAAATCTGGCCCTATGTGTTTAAATATATATTTGCTTTTCTTTCATCTGCAGGGTTCATGATTCTGTTGCGACGTTACACGGGGGCAGCGCTGAGACCTGTGACCGTCAAAAGAAGGATGCTTTAACCTTTTTAAACTCATAATTCATCTCTCACAAATCCATACATTATACCCATGAAGTCAGAGTACCTCTACCCAGACCCCTTCTACCTATTTGTCAAAGAAAATCCATCCCCTAGGACCATTGCGGTCGATAAAATGGTGGCTGCAACTTTCTGAACAGCTTGCACCCAGCCAATCACACTCATTTGTGTGGCTTGCAGATTCACAGCGGTCCACATCGGATACGGGATGGATCTGCACCCTATATAAACAATTATTTCCTAGTTAATTACCAAAAAAGCACTGCACAGATCGAGACCTACCTTACTGACAAATGTGGTGTAATTCTGTCCAGTAGTTTCAGCGCTATCGCTGTTCAAAAACCCTATAGAGAAATGAAAGGGTAAAACTTGTTTTGGGATGCCCCATTTTTCTCGGCCACCTCTGGACGGATCATCCTAAAACTTTCCAAGATACAGCTGATGTGGCTAGCAAATTGTTTTTGAAAGTTTATTGAAGATTTGTCAAGCAGGGCCAAAGATATAGGTAAATAAAAAAACACTTTTAAATAGAAGCTAGATCCTAATTATTATAAGATATATATAATCGACATGCACTGCTAATCACCTCATATATTACAGCACTCAGGGTAACATTAATAATGTAAATAAAAATATTAATGAAACATTGCCAGTCAAATCATTAAAGAAAAAACTGTGCATGGTATGTACATGGCAGGCACGAGTTATAGTTACCTTAACGGCACAAGTTATAGTTACTTAAAATAGCTCCAACTATAATTGCTGAATTTCTATGGTTTTTAGTGAGTAAATTTTTAAGCTAACTTAACATCCCTGTAACGTTTGTTTTTTTAATAGGATTTCTAAAGTACAACTCAGGCCGCCGTCACTACATCAGGAACCATGTTTCTGGTGGGGACGGCGGTCTTTAGGTTGGTCTGCCCACCAGGGCTGTAATGTGGTGGTCAGGTTGCCTGTGGTGTGGTGGCCCGACTGTCACCACAAGTGTGGCAGTCCTCGGAATGCCACTCTCGAAATGAGATCCTATGTTTGTGCAGGAAGGTGTTTCTTCCTTAACAAATACAATCTTTCATGAAATGCAGGCAGCATCTGCATTGGCGATAGGCAGCACACTGTGCACCAACATGGGAGGAAAGGACAGAAATGCACCCTATTTTGTAAAGACAGTGCATTTTTCCCCTTTCCCGGTGGCACAGGGCAGAACATCAAAGTTACTTGCACCACTTCCTTGTAAATATGCCCCTGAGTTTTAAAAAATTGACAGGATTGATTGTCTTCCTGTGATGCAGACTGGGCTAGCATTTAAAATCTCAAGCTATTCTTTTTTTTTTTTAAAAAGGTCAGGTTTGAGTTGAAAAATGTAATGCGTCCTTGTTGTGTTTTAGGACGTTTCCTTTTCCCTTGCATGAGGCCCTGTCACACAAGTAATGTATTATTTTATTGTGAGACTTGATGGAATGTAGGGTGAACATAAGTTTATGTCTCCCCGAAACCTACTCACATTGGAATAAATGGTCAGTTTTTGGTAGAAAAATGTGATGCGTCCATGCTGTGTTTTGGGTCGATTCCAGGCCTGGGCACTTGGTCCACCCACATGAGTGAGGAACAATGTTTATCAGGAGACTTGAGGGAATGCTGGTGGATAGAAGTGTGTGGCTCTCCTCATATTGTAGAACTTTCCATCACGGAAATATGAGGAAAATGTGTAATTTAGTCAAACTTTGAGGTTTACATGGTATTCTGGGTACAAAACCAGATTATGGCCAAGCTAGTCCACTCACCCTGGGTACCCCTTAGTGTCCAGTTTAAAAAATATACAAGTCTGCTAGTTTTCCCTAGGTTCCGGATGAACTACAGTCCAAAATCTACAGCTATCCTCCTTGCACAATAGGGGATCAGTTTAGAGTAGAAAAATGTAATGCGTCTATATTGTGTTTTGGCATATTTACTATCACGGGTACTAGGCTTTCCCAAACAAGTGAAGTAACATTATTATCAGGAGACTTGGAGGAATGCCAGCTGGGCAGGTGTCTGTTACTCTCCATAGTTTCCAGGACTTTCCTTCACATTAGGAAAGTGTATTCTTTTGAGTCAACGTTTGAGGTTTGCAATGGCATTGTGGGTAAAACAACCTGGTGAGATCCATGCTAGTCAGCCCACCCTGTATACCCCTAGATGTCTAGTTTTCAAAAAGGTACAGGATTGCAAGGTTTTCCTAGGTGTCGGTTGAGTCAGGGTCCAAAACCTACAGCTACCCACATTGGAGGAAAAATGTGATGTGTTCATGTTGTGTTTTGGGCAATTTCCTATTGTGGGAACTATGTTTAGCCTCACAAGTGGGGTACTATGTTAATTAGGAGACTTAGGAGAATATCACCTAGAAGGAAGTTTCTGGCTCCCTGAAGATTCCAGAATTTTCCATCACAGAAAGTAAAGGAAAATGTGTGTTTTAGTCCAGTTTGAGCTTCTAGGTACAAAAACCTGGTGATGGCTATGCTAGTAAGCCCACCCAGACACACCTCATTTTCTAGTTTCTAAAAATGTACTGGATGGCTAGGTTTCCCTAGGTGGTGTCTGAGCTAGGGTCTGGAATTTACAGCTTCCCACATTGGGAAAAAAGGGTCAGTTTTCTGTCTAAAAACACGATGTGTCCATGTTGACTTTTGTTTTTACTTTCTTGTTGTGGCACTAGGCCTACCCACACAAGTGAGGTACCCTTTTTATCAGAAGACTTGGGGAAATGCTGCGTAGAAGGAAATATGTGACTCTGACACAGATTCCAAAGCTTTCCATCACAGAACAATGTGTTGTTTTTAAACAAAGATATAGGTTTGCAAGGAATTATGGGTAAAAATAACTCAAGTCACACAAGTTAGCTCGACCTGAATAACCCTACGTGTCTATTTTTTTTTTAAATGTTCAATTGTGCTAATTTTTGTTTGGTGATGGCTGAACTAGGTCAAAAATTAACAGCTATTCTATTTTAAAAAAGGAGACAGTTTTGAGGGGAGAAATGTAATGTGTCTTTGTTGTGTTTTCCTGTCACTGGCACTATGACTCCCCACAGAAGTGACATGTTTTTTGTATTTGGGAGACTTGGGAGAGTGCCAGATGGACAGACACATGTTCATCCCTGCACATTCCCAAATGTCCTTTAGTAAATAGTGAGGAAAATGTGTCTTTTAGTCAGAGTTTGGTGTTTTCAAGGGATTCTGGGTTAAAAATCTTGACGATCGCCACTCAAGTCAGCCCGCCATGAGTACCCCTAGGTGTATAGTTTTTTTAAATGTAGAAGATTACTAGTTTTCTCTTGGCTCCAGCTGAGCTACAGTCTAAAATCTAGAGCTACTCACACTGGAAAAAAAACAATACATTTTCAGTGGAAAAATGTGATGCGTCCATGTTGCTTTTTGGGACATTTCCTGTTGTGGGCACAAGGCCTGCCCTCACAACTGTGGTGATTTTTTTTTAGGAGATTTGGGGGAATGCCAAGTGGATAGAACATTTGGCTTCCTACAGATTCCAGAACATTCCATTACAGAAAAGTGAGGAAAATGTGTTTTGGAGTAAAAGTTTGAGGTTTGCAATGAATTCTGGTTTAAAGAAACCTGGCGAAAGCCTTGCAAGTCAGAGCAAATTGGATACTGTCTAGTTTCTAAAAATGTACAGTTGTGGATAGGTTTTGCTCAGGTGCTGGCTGAGCTAGGTCCAAAATCTATAGCTACCCACATTAGAAAAAAGGATCAGGTTTAAGTGAAAAAATTTGATGTTGTACATGTTAGGTGTTGGACCGCTTCCTGACAAAGGCACTAGACTTACTTATGCGACTCAGGTACCATTTTTTATGGAAGACTTAAGGAATACTACATGCACAGAAGTTTTTTGTTCCCCACAAATTCCAGAACTTTTTATGACAGAAATGTTAGGGAAATGTGTTTTTTTAGTCAAAGTTTGAAGTTCACAAGGGATTCTTGGTAATAAAATCTAGTGAGAGCAATGCAAGTCAGCCCACCCGGGTTACACCTAGGTGTCTACTTTTCACAATTGTACAGGTTGGCTATTTTTCTTACATGGTGGCTGAGAAGGGTCCAGAATCTATAGCTATCTACAATAGGGAAAAAAGGGTCAGTTTACAGTTGAATAATGTGTTGTGTACATGTTGTGTTTTGGGCTATTTCCTGATGAAGACTCCTACTAGCCAAACAAGTGGAGTGCCACGTTTATCAGGAGACTTGGGGGAATGCCAGGTAGAAGAACGTTTGTGGATCCCTGAAGATTCCCGGATTTTCTATCACACAAATCTGAGGAAAATGTTTTTGGCAAATGTTTGAGGTTTGCAAGGGATTCTCGTTAAAAGAAAACCTTGTGATAACCATGCTAGTCAGCCCACCATGGATATCCCTAGTTGTCTAGTTTATAAAAATGTGCTGTTTGGTTAGGTTTCCCTAGGAGCCAGCTGAGCTAGGGTCCAGAATCTACAGCTACCCACACTGATAAAAAGAGTCAATTTCCAGTTGAAAAATGTGACAGTTCCATTTTGAGTTTTGGGTCCTTTCCTATAACAGGCACTAGGTCAACCAACACAAATGAGGTACCATTTTTATCGGGAGACTTGGGGAAATGCTGTGTGAAAGGAAATGTTTAGCTCCCCACAGATTCTACACCTGTCCATCACAGATATATGAGAAAATGTGTTTTTCTAATCAAAAATATAGGTTTGCAAAGAATTAAGAGTAAAAAACAAAATGGTTAGAGCCGCACAAGTCAGCTCAATCTTGGCACCCATAGGTGTCTGGTTTTAAAAACTGTACAGGTTTGCTAGTTTTCCTGTGGTGCTGGCTGAGCTAGGGTCCAAGATCAACAGCTATCCTTTTTGGCTATTTCCTATCACAGACTTTAGTCCTCCCCCATATAATTGTATTATTTACATTAGGAGTCTTGGGTCAATGACAGGTGGACAGAGGTTTGTGGATGCTCACAGATTTCAGAACTTTCTATCACAGAAATATGGGCAACATGTATTTTTTAGCCAAGGTTGAGGTTTGCAGGAGATTCTGGGTAAAAAACCTGGTGAGAACAACACTAGTCAGTCCAGCCTGAATACCCCAACATATCTAGTTTGAAAAGATTTACATGTTCTCTAGGTTTTTCTAGGTGCCGCTAAGATAGGGTCCAAAATGTACACCTACCCACATTGTAAAAAAAGAGGTCAGTTTACAGTAGAAAAATGTGATGTATCTATATTGTGTTCTGAGCCATTTCCTGTCATGGGTAGTAAGCCTACTCTTACAAGTGAGGTGACATTGTAATTGTGAGACTTGGGGAATGTTGGCTGGGTGGTCACTTGTGACTCCCCACAGATTGCAGAACTTTCCATCACAGAAAGGTCGGGAAAATGTATATTTTTTTATTCAAGGATTGAAATTTGCAAGGGATTATAGGTGATTAAAGCAGGAGAGAGCTATGTTATATTTCCCACCCTTGATACCCTTGGTGTCTAGTTTTCAAAAGTGTACACGTTGGCTAGTATTCCTTAGGTGCTGACTGGGGAAGAGTACAAAAATTAGAGCTACCAACATTGGAAAAAAGAGTCAATTTTAGGTGGAAAAATGTGATGCATCCATGTTGCGTTTTGGGCCATTTCCTGATGCAGGAACTATGCCTATCCACACAAGCGACGAACCATTTTAATCTGGAGACAGAATAGAAGTTTGTTGCTCCCCAGAAAATTCCAGAAATTTCCATGACAGAAGTTGATGAAAATATGTTTTTTTTAGTCAAAGTTTGAGGTTTAGAAGGGATTCTGGGTAGTAAAATCTGGTGAAAGCCATGCAAGTCAGACCACCCTGGTTACCCCAAGGTGTATAGTTTTCAAAAATATACAGGTTGGCTATTTTACTTATGGTGCCAGCTGAGCTATGGTCCAAAACCTACAGCGATCCTCTTTGCAAAAAAATGGTCAGTTTTGAGAGGAAAAATGTGATGCGTCCATGTTGCCATTTGGGCCATTTCCTGTCACATGCACTAACCTACCTATAAATGTGGGATAACATTTTTAACAGGAGACTTGGGGGAATGGCAGGTCGGCAGAAGTTTGTGGCTCCCCACAGATTCCAGAACTTTCTATCACAGAAACATGTGGAACATGTGTTTTTTAGTCAACGTTTGAGTGTTGCAGGGGATTCTGGGTAAATAAACTGGTGAGAGTCACACTGCTGAAAGCCATACTCGTCAGCCCATCCTCAATACCCCTAGGTGTCTTGTTTTTAAAAATGCACAGGTTTGCTTGGTTTTTATGGGTGACGGCTGAACTAGGGTCTAAAACCAGGAGCTACCCACATTGGAATATAAGAGTCTTTCTGTGGAAAAATGTGGCGCATTCATGTTTTGTTTTGGGCCTTTTCCTGTTGCAGGTACTAGGCCTACACACATCAATGAGATACCATTGTTTTATTTTTAGACTTAGGAAATGCCAGGTAGAAGGAAGTTTGTGATTCCCTTCAATTTCCTGAAATTTTCATCACAGAAATTTGAGGAGTCCATGTTTTACGTTTGCAACGGTTTCTGAGTATAAAAACCTAGTGGAATCTGTGCAAGTCAGCCCACCCTAGATACCCCTAGGTGTCAGTTTTGTAGAGGCTTTCTACATTTCTCTAGGTACCGGATGAGCCAGGGTCCAAAATCTAAAGCTATTCACATTGGGAAAAAGGGTCAGTTTTCAGTGGAAAAATGTGATGCGTCCATGTTGTATTTTGTGCCAATTCCTGTTGCTGACAATTGGCCTACCCACACAAGTGAGGTACCATTTTTTATCAAGAGATTTGGAGAGATGCAAGGTAGAAGGATGTTTGTGGCACCCCAAAGATTCCAGAACTTTCCTTCACAGAAATATGAGGAACATTTATTTTTTAATTAAGGTTTGAGGTTTCAAGGGATTCTTGGTGAAAAAAATAAACCCGGGGAGAGCCATGCAAAACATCCCACCCTGGATATCCCTAGGTTTCTAGTTTTGAGAAATGTATAGGTTTGTTATGTTTCCCTCGGTTCTGACTGATCTATGGTCCAAAATATAGAGCTACCCACTTTAGGAAAAAAAAGTAAATTTAGGTGGAAAAATGTAATGTGACCATGTTGCGCTTTGGGCCATTTCCTTTTGGGGACACTAGGCCTTGCCACAAAAGTCAGATACCATTTTTATTGGGAGACTTCAGCAAATGCCTGGTGTACAGGCGTTTGTGGCTCCTCTCAGATTCCAGAACTTTCCACCATAGAAATATGGGGAAAATGTAATTTGTTAGTCAAAGTTTGAGGTTTGCAAGAGATTGTGGGTATAAAAAAAGGGGGAGAACCATTCCAGTCAGCCCATCCTGGATATCTCTAGGAGTCTAGTTTTAAATAATGGTCAGGTTTGCTAAGTTTTCCTATGTGCCAAATGAGCTAGTATCAAAAATCTAGAGTTACCCACTTTGAAATAAAATGCCAATTTTTGGTGGAAAAATGTGATGTGTCCATGTTGTTTTTTGAACCATTTTGTGTCACTGACACTAGGCCTACCCAATCAAGTGAGGTACCCTATCTGTCAGGACAGTTGGGGAATGGCAAGTGGCTAGAAGTTTTGACTTCCCACAGTTTCCAGATGTTTCCAGATCCTTCCATCACAAGTAGGTGAGGTAAATGTGTTTTTTAGTCAAAGTTCGAGGTTTGCAAAGGATTGTGGGTAAAAAAAAAAACTGGTGTGAGCCATGCAAGTCACCCTACCAGGATACACCTAGGTGTCTAGTTCTCACAATGTACAGGTTGACTGGGTTTCCTTAGTTGCTGGCTGAGCTAGGTATACATTCTACAGTAACCCACATTGGGAAAAAAGTCAGTTTTCAGAGGAAAAATGTTATGTCCATGTTGCGTTTTGGGCCATTTCCTGTCACTGGCACTAGGTCTAGACACACAAGTGAGGTACCATTTTTATCTGGAGATAAGGGGGAATGCCAGGTTGAAGGAAGTTTGCTGCTCCCCACAGCTTCCAGAACTTTCCATCACAGAAATGTGAGGACTTGTTTTGTTAGTCAAAGTTTGAGGTGTGCAAGGAATTTGGGGTAAAACAAAGCTGCTGAGAGTCATGCAAAACAGCCCAACCTGGATACCCTTAGGTGTCTAGTTTTCCAAAATTGACAGGTTTGATAGTTTGCTCTAGGTGCCAACTGAGATAGGGTCCAAAATCAACAGCTTTCCTCTTTGCAAAAGGGGTCCATTCTGGGTAGGAAAATGTGCATCATCCATGTTGTGTTTCCGGCCATTTCCCATTAAGGGCACTAGGCTTACCACCACACAAGTAAGGTACCATTGTTATCAGGAGACTTGGAGAACCTCTGTGTGGAGGGAAGTTTTGACTCCCTCCAGATTCCAGAACTCTCCATCACAGAAATATGAGGAAAGTATGTTTTTTTAGTCAAAGGTTGAGGTTTGTAAGGGATTCTTCATGAAAAGAAAAACCTTGGGAGAGCCATGCAAGTCATCCCACCCTTGATACCATGAGGTGTCTGCTTTTAAGAAATGCACAGGTTTGCCAGGTTTCCCTAAGTGCTGGCTGAGCTAGGATCCAAAACCTAGAGCTATCCACTTTGTAAAAAAATGATCAGTTTTCAGTGGAAAACTGTGATGCTTTCATGTTGTGTTTGTTGCATTTGTGCTTTTGAAATGTAAGCCACTGCATTAGAAAGAGGACATTTTAAAAAATAGCCTCTAAATCATACTCAAACATGGATACTCACAAATTCTGCCTGTTTCACTATGTGAATTGGTCTTTACATGATACTCCATGAAAAACCATTGTATGGTGCAGGTCAGTTGTTGGTTGTGGTTACTCAGGGTTCTTGAAGAACCTACAAACCATGTATATAGCCGCAACCAGAAGGGTCTAGTAAACATAGGGGCTTATATACAAGACCCTTGCAACACCACTGCATCATTATTTTGACACAGCAGTGGCCCAAGAATAACTCCATATTTACAAAGTGGTGCTAGAGCCTGTAGCGTCACATTTTCCCATAAGCGTCATTTTCCATCATTGTCTGGCTCGCTGTGTCAGACGATTGACAATAACATGCAAGGTAGGGATTCCCCCTTAAAAATGATGCAGACTTTTCGAAAAATGATGCACCCTTAGGAAAAGTCACGCAAAATCTGTACTGCATAAAAAAATGAATGTCTGGCCAGACCAGGTGTTAAAATGATGCATTCACAGAGCTGCACAAGGAGAACAGACCCTGGCAATCTCTAGGACAACATGGAACTACTCCTGCTACATTTTGGAGCAGCAAGAAGAACACTGCAACTGCCACCATCACCACCACCTCCACCAACACCTCCACAATCACCATCATTTACTGTGCATGTTGGTAAAAATACTTTACACATTGTCTTTAAAAGCTCCCTGTCCCTCTAATTCCTGTATTGCCAACCAGTGACTCCATTTGTAACGGAGTCTACTCCTGGAGTTTCAGAAGCGAGACAAAATCCTTTTCTTGACAGAGCCCAAAGAGTGCAGCTAGTGGAGTCCTTCTGAGTGCAGGGTCAAGGGGTCCGGCAGGGCAGTCCTTCTTCCATTATCTTCTTCCAGCAGGAATCTGAATTGTGGGGGAGCGCTGCCATATTTATTCTTGCTCCTGTGGGTGGGAAGCAGAGCGGTGCTTCTGTCCAATTGAGGCCACCACCCTCTTGAGTGACCACTTCCTGGGAAGTGTGGCAAAAATCAATCCCAGTTAGCAACATTCTTTCAAAATCAAAGAAGGCAAAAATTAAATCTTAGTGCCAGATTTGCAAGAAAGTGGTGCATCAGTCCTAATGCGCTACTTTTCTTGCGTGCCCCTACCGTCACCTAGCAACATCATGTGTGAGCCGTATTTACAATATGACACACCATAGCGCGTGTTAGGACACTAGCGCTTTGCTGTACTAGCGTAAAAAATATTGACGCTAGTGCAGCAAAGTGCAAGGAGGCCCATTGATTACGATGAGTTTGTCACTTTAATGCCAAACATGACACCAAAGATAGCACAGTGACAGCTTGTAGATTTCACTGCACCATTTTTGCCAGAAAACCATTTTGCCTGATGCTGGCATAATGTGGCACAAGGGCTCGCAAAGTGGTGCAATGCATGCATTGTGCTACTTTGTTAATATGGCACGGCAAAAATTGCCTCCTTGAGCCACATTGAGCCAATGATGCTAATGTGGCGCAAGGAGGCACAATCTGGCCCTTAGAGTTTAGATCTGGATGAGTCCACCTACTTGCGTGGCTAAGTTTGCCTTAACACACCCCTTTCACGCCTCTCTCCTAATCTAATGAGGGGGCTCCTAGCTGTCAGAGGCTACAGGAAATGGAGGAGGTCAAGTGGCTTTCCCTCCTTTGAAGACCAGTTTGACTACTCTTCCCCCATCCTGTTCTGTCATCTGCTGTAGCAGTTCTCCTCCCACCAGATGCTTCCTTTGTTTCAGCCCAGGACACTTCCCACCTCACCAAGGCAGCCTGGCTCAAGCTGCCAGAGGCTGACCAATCAGGTCAGATTGGCCTGAGTGCAGACGTAAAGATACTACTTGTAAATGCCCTTTGTGAATTCCCAAAAATCGTAAACTTAGATGTTTGGTCTGAGTTTAGACCAAACGTCTAAGTTTACCTTTGTGAATCAGGCCCACAGTTAATAAATGGGGTAACCCTTCAAAGGAGTAATGTCAATAAAACATAGTAAATGTACCCTATGCATGGTCTGATCCTTATAATGAATGCACTTTTACCCATGTTCACTTACAAAACATACATTGAACACATGGAAAGAGAGGAGGGTGGTAAAAACAATTCACAGGCAACACAGCTATCTATATGACTATAAAAATTAATTCCACATGACATCATACATATATACTCATATTTCAGTCATTGCATCAAAGAAATAGATGCATTGTTCCAATGCATGTTTTTTTAAGCCATTGGGTATGCCAAAAATGATACAGCCAATGCGACACATCTGAACTTCCTCATGGTGCTTCATCCTGCGCCCTAAAAAATCATCACATTTGAGTAAAGTGTCCCGAAAAGCCCCGTATTGGCTCAAAATGTGCCACACCCACCCAGAAAGTGATCAGCCATGCTTCAAACGAGGAGCTGTAAAGTTACTTTCACTTTCTTTTACACTCATAGTCTCAGGGCCTCTTAACAAGTGTGGCGGTCCAAGGGCCTCCACGATCGTGGTCACGGTCAGACCACAACACTCCAGGTCTTCTGACCGCCATATTACAACCATGCCGGAGAAGCCCACCAGTGGACCACCGTCACCCCCTGGAACATCAATACTGAAGGGCTGATTGTGCTCTGAGTTGTACTCAGCCAC